>NC_056746.1:1478516629-1478696629 GCF_019279795.1 Protopterus annectens
ATATATATATATATATATATATATATATATATATATATATATATATATATATATATATATATATAAGATATGAATATATATGTATGCATACATATGCAGATATATCTGTATATATTGGAAACCACCAGTGGGAGAGATCTGCAATGTCTACACTTGAAACTTGGACAGCAATGTCCCTTGTGGGACACCAAAAATTTAGTGATTGAAGCCAAGCTCCGTAATGATTGATGTGACCAGGTTGTAGATGTACATGGACCAGTAGGTTGTGCAAGCCTGATAACACATGGGTTGACACAACGTACGACATGTGTCCCGACACGGGGAGAGAGGGCAGTGTGTAGGGGTGTGTTTATACCCCACCTGCGCCCACAGTAAGGATGAGTGCTGTGGAGGAGTGGCAGGTAGGGGAACTATGGGTATGCGATTATGGGTCTAGGCGTGCAGGTGTTGGTTGGCAGAGCCATATTAGGACCCCCTGCATGTATTTAAGTAATATTCCAATGTGGGCATAGCAGACACCCATACCTCCCAAACCTTAAGAGCACATCCACGGGATAGTCCATAAACCACTGGGGGAACACATAGGGACCATACCATTGAACTGTCCCTGATTACCAGGGAAGTCCATGGTTACGAATCAGAGTCTAACTCTGTCACAACTAAACCCTCCTAGAACTAGTGATATTAGGAGGAAAGGTGGTGCAATACACGTAATGAATAATGACAGCATGTAAGAGTCATAAACAGCATGTACCTCAGACAATGTGTATGAATACATATGCTCTGGGTCTGTCAATGTGTCAGGTTAATAACACCAAACTTCTAAATGTGTCCCTGAGGTTGTTATGCAGTGTCCCTGATTCAGTGTTCATTCTTCCCCATTCGTATGAGAGGTCTGCTAGTGAGAGAAAGCACATATTCTGCCGACTACCTTAGAAAGATGATAGAATAATAGGGTTGGGGTTACCACCTGTCCACCTTTGCGAGAGTCAATCCCCTTTGGGCAGTTGTGTCCTGCAAAATAATTGTAATTATGGCAAATGTCCTGTTTAGGACAAACATTTCCTATATTTTCTGTAGTAGTTGCATAAAACAATTATTTTGTATCTGAAACACCTAAATGTTATAAGAAACAGTATAAGCAACTATAATGCTACAAGAATAACCTTTTATTTAGGCAAAAAAGTGAAGTACTCTCCTTTGTACTGGCTGTGGGTATGTGTTGCCCTGCAAAATCTGACGTCTCTACATAAAGGTCCTATAGGGTTGCCACCTTTTCAAATACCCAAAGTGGGACATGTTCTGTAGAAATGCCAGATTTTCCAGGACAAAACATACCTACAGCCATGCATAGTACAGAACTTTACTTATTTGCACAAATAAATGCATATTCTAGTAACATTTGAATTGCTTATGCTACTTCACATAACATATGGAAGATTCATATATAAAATAACTGTTTTATGCAACTATTAAAGAAACTTAGGATATAATTTTGTCCTGTAATCTCAGGACATTTGCTACGTCTTGATTATTTTCGCAGGACACAACTGCCTAAAGAGGGACTGTCCCTTGCAAAGTGGGACAGGTGTTAACCCAAAAGTCCCACCTTGGCCCAATGAAAAGGTGGCAAACCTATAATAGGTATGCGGTAGCATGACTCGGCCGACGGATGTGGCTCCCAAAATCCAATTATTTGTCTGTTTTGAAGAGTCTCAGTTCCCATGTATCAGCCAGATGGGAGCAGATTGTATGAGGAACACACAAATAATATGATTAAATCACTGGACAGGCCACCGATTCCGTACAGGCAAACGCCATTCTGATGACTAATGGGCAGCCATTCCCAATACTGTAGGCATGTAGTTCAATGTAATAGGCACCACAACGTAATATTGTAGTCCGCACTCCCACCTAGGGGTGTGAGTGTCAGATGCAAGCACCAATGTTGGTGCATTTGCAACTGCAGGAGCGAGCGGGTGTAAGCCTGTTTGGTTACCAGTATGCGAGTATTGCACTGGTAAAGTAATGTAAAGGCTAACCAAGTGTAAGAAGCTGTAACCAGAGGTCATCAGTTCTTAACACCATGCAAACTCACTCACACCCGCTCCCAACTGCTTTAATGTGCTTTACTCCCTTCATATCCAATGGCCTTGTTCTGCCCTGCAACCAAATAAATGTCCACTGAAAGGCTTGGAGCCAGGACCCTGCACACACAGCTAATGTGATTTACTAAAATGCCATGGCAGATATACAGACAACGGACAGTACCACAAACATATCATACAGCACAGTCATTCAACAGTATAGGAATGTATCCCATCATGTAGATGTATATGTGAGTGTTTATGTCCAGCATATAGGTACATACATATATAGAGATATATCAGGAACATACCATGTGGCAACAAAGCATTACAAACGAATGAAATGGGAAACACCAGCGATGCCTGCATTATGTAGTGGTGTTCTATGTGATCTCAAGACTCCCTCAGACAGATGTGTAATTTATACACGCAAATAGTTGTACATTGGCTGTATACATCACTCTGTGCATGTAATGTACATTAACACAACAGTACCTGTCCAATCATTATGTGTGAACAGTACTCTTGGAAGGTGCTGTGTGCAACATCATCATCATGATAAAGGTAAATGGGGTAACCAGAGAGGGACCGGTAGTGTTGTGTGTACAATAGGGCCATCCTCATTATGTGTACCTGGACCATTTAGGAGTGATGTGCATACCAGGATCGTGCACCTGAGGAACAGGGGTGAGGATAACAGGATTATGTTGTGATGCATATTACAAGGGTTACATGTGTCCAGTGGGCACATGTGTGAAATGGACAGCTATGTATAGGGCAGATGTTGTCCTAGGAGCTGATTGGCCTTATGTTTCCATAGGTGAGGGTCAGATGTAGAGGAAGGAGTGTAGGTATGGCCATGGAGGATAGGTAGGGTAGGATCACAGACAAGACAGCATACAGGGTTGGTATATGACACATGTGGGGGATACACCCCAGATGGGGATGGGTGGTTGGCATTCACAAGCCCATGGGAACAGTGGGACGGAGGTCCCCAGCCATGGGCAGCTGCCACTGCACCTAAACAGCTGCAAAGGAGGCAGTGCTGGGGGCTGTCCAGGAGGGGCAGCATAACCCTGTAAATCTGACACTCCACCCTTGAGCTTGTGTATCTAGCTTCAGAACCCCTTAGTGAGCCCCCAACGCAACACGTCTGGGACCACATGACAGGGACATGCTCCATCTTCAGTGGTGGTACCACCAGAAGTTGGTTCAGAGCCAACAGATGTTGATGTCCAAGGCTGGGCCCCAGCTGTGCTAGTGCCCAGTGCTGTAGTCAGCTGAAGTGGGACAGGAGGTTCTGCCGGGATCTCCCAACCCATTCAGCTTATGGTGTTGCAGTTTAAACCCACATATGGCTTAGTGATAGACACCAGCATACAGGATTACCTACAACAGCATGCATAGATATCACCATCAACCCAACACAACAGATGGTATACATTTGCAGAAGGAGCACAACACATGCATATATACTGCATGCCATCTGTACAATGTGTAGTAGACGTGTGACTGCAGCTATTACAGTGTCTGTCATACCACTGTTTCATGTGACATATGTCCAGTCAGGGATGCGATGGCAGTAACACATCCCTATTATCAAGTACTGTCTGCAATCCTCACACTATGCTCCTGCTGTGCACAGATGTGTGCTCAGTGTGTAACACAGGAAACAAATGGTTGCACACACTGACCAGTTCACAGATGGCCCTACAGATGGGGGTCCCTCATGAATAGAGTACTGTCATGTCTGTATTAAAACATGCAGAATAGCCATTACCACACACATGTTAAACAGGCAGTAGTCTCGTTGCAGCATAGCTACACTTACATGCTGTAGTCATGTGTGGCACATCACACTCCTGTCTTTAGGCTATTTCCCACTGTGTATAATGTTTGAGGTACATCCGGATATCATCTGTGATGCTGTGTCAGAACACCACATCCAGGTACCACTCACAGCAACTGTCATGGCCAAATACCAACAAGTTTTCCCTAGATACTGCACGGTGTTTACCATTCGAATGGCTATGGGAACACCATCAAAGCTGTTCCACATGCAATCAGCTAGAGGAGGACTGCAATAGGTGCAGAGGCCACCACCTGATCATGTCCATCTCTTACAATACACATGCTGCTGCTGAGCAGGTGTACACCTTCACATCCACCAGACAGTGTGTGGGTGGGACAGGCAAAGTACACCAGGGAAGGGCTTGGAGACTTAACCCTAAGCATCGTCTGCCACACGCCTAACAGTACAGGGGTCAAACCCCTGACTGACTAGTCATTACTATTACATGTGCATGATGTTACAACATGTGCCACAAAGGCGACATGTTGCTGTGCTGTAAGAATATATATGTGTGTAGGTGAGTGACATCTGCAACAGAAATATAGTAGACATACATTAGGTGTGACACACATGGCTGTCCACATGAACGGATGCGATTGTTACCACAACCACACTCTCTAATGGACACGCATTGACACTCTTTGCCAGGGCCACAAATACACAACCTAACTACTTAGTGTGCCACACTGCAGTAATGCACAGGAGTACATACACCACAGGGGATATCTGAAGATTCTATGGGCTAGGGCATGTGAAAGTGTTTGACATCTGATGGTATGCCAACGAGGGTTATACTGGGAGTGACTGTGGTTGGGAGCATCATAACCCACATGCAGACACAAGGTGCCAGTACTGACATGCATGTATGCATTGCTTCATAGGTGTGTAGTAGCTGGCTGTGCAAGATGGCTGTACAAGGGTAGGTGAGGGGTAATCCTTGGCATCGCATCACCTGACAATGGTGTGCAGTACAGGGGTGTAGTGTCTGCAATGTCCCACACAGATGGGTACTGCATGATCTGCCCTGACATCCTGGTTACCAATGTGTATGGCCATAGCTTTGCAATGAATGCCATGTCTGTGTTTGATAGTCCTTGGCATGGACATTGCCTAGGATGTGCATGTCCCACAATACTGTACAGTGACATGTACAGGTGTACCTGGTTTGGCAGGCACATGTGTACACAGACTGCTATTCCCCGATATGCCAATACTGGCCTGGTGTGGTGAAACCTGCTTATAGTGAGCAGGTCAACCCTGCATCTGCATTGTTAGTATTATACAGGTATTCCCTGGTGTCAATGGCATTGGTCCATACAGGGCACATGAGTACGGCATTGTATGGCCTCTGTGGATCACATTTGATGGCACCACATATGTTGCAGGCATCCAGTGGGAAAATAGTGAAGACACAATGTCTGCATATATGTGCCTATTGTACTGCTGTACAGGGTGCCATGTCCTCTGCAGGCCACTGCATTCACACCATGCTTACTATCTGTCATCAATGTGCATGGTACTAGCAACATAGCGGGATATCCTAGGCAAGTGTGTTTGTGCATGGCACATGGGTGCAGGACATATACCGGGCACTAGCAGGGTTACATACTTTGTTCACCAGGCCTTTTGCCAGATGTAGGGATATGGCTTGCCAACACAGTCCCGTGGCTGACAGCTGTACTCCTCGTGAGGTGACCAATGTGTCATAAGACGGACACCATATAGGAAAACTACAAAATACGCTCCCCATGTCCAATGGTAAGACACTCACAGCCACCTCTACACAGGCTCTGACAGACAAACACACACTTGCCATGTCCTGTATATGAACCCCTACCTACCGTATGACAAACACACACTTGCCATGTCCTGTATACGAACCCCTACCTACCGTATCACATTGCAGCAATACACATTTAGGGCATGCACTACGGCAAATATTGGGTTACAGCATGCCTGCAGGTGTATACCTAGCTGGGTGAGAACAGCAGTAATGACAAAGGTGATCATGTGATTGGTACAGAGAGTGCATACTCTACAAAGCACTGTACTTGTCTCATGCAGACACACACACACACACACACACACACACACACACACACACACACACACACACACACACACACACCAGTGGTGGGAACAGAACACCTGCCTATCTACAGACCACTATGACAATAGTGCATAGTTATGAGTCGCACCACACAGACTACATATTTCAAGGTTGTCATTATAGGAAATAGGACATCAACAGGGATGCTGGCAGTTAAGATGTACATAGCTGTGAACCTGCGTGTTTAAAGTAGGAATCCATCTGACCTGGAGTATTCCCATCTGTGGAATGGACGACTGCTATCACTATACAGGGTTACAATGGCCATGTCCATACACATAGAGGCACATAACTACCACAAGGTGTCACTGGGCATGCTCACACACTTAGTAGAACAGGGCTGTTAGGAAAGCACTATGTGTCCATATACACAAGGTTATACTGGGCATGCTCATACACTTAGTAGCACAGGGCTGTCTGGGATGCACTCTGATTCTAAACATGGAAGGCCACAGTGGCCATGCTATTACAGTTAGATGTAAAAAACACATTGTAATGGACGCTGGTGTTAGCAGTTGTCATTGTTAGCAGAAACACTTCTCTACATATATCTGACACCGGTCTTATATACAATGTCTGATGCTGTCCGTCACCTTAGATGTACCATTCTATACCAAGCACAATACTACCACTCGCAGTGATGTCTTGCTAGGAGTGTCAACTGCTTGACCAACACAATGAGCCTTGCTAGGAGTGATAACTGTGTGACCAACACAATGAGCCAATGTCCTGCTGTAATTACGAGGTTGTCCAGTGTTTGTTATTCTGGGATGACATGAATGAAAGTAGACAAGCCTTTGTCACATATCACATGCATCCATGATTCAAGGGAGTGGGGATAATACCTAAGTCGTATTTGCCCATATAGTGCCATTCCAAGGCAAATGTCCTAAACACAGGATAACACCCTGACACCTAGAGGACAACTGCATTGTATGCTTATGCTAATCAGTGCTAGATGTGTAGCATCCGTAATCACAGCTGCTCACTGTAGATCCAACAATGGGGAGTACTGACATCTGTGCAGTGAGGAACACCTGGCTGAAGGCTCTGTAGTGCACAACAGCACAGCCACCATATACCTCAGAACCAGACATGTGGGCCATAACAAAGGTACGGACCACTCCAGGTGGTGGTGTCCCCACATACATAGAGGCCACTCACATGTACTGACCGGTACTCCCACAAAAGGCATCACAGATGAGTCAGGTGCAGGACACAGTGTCAAATGTTGCATTCTAGGATGTAATCCGCATACACCACCATGCCCTCGGACCACCAACACACATCCATATATGTGGTAGGTCATATAATAGTACACCACCATGTGACCCTTCACCAGTGGATTGTACCAAGCTCTACATCAACTGTGCAGAGTAGCCCTGTACTGACACAGTTGCATCATGTGTTATGCAATGCAATGATACCACTGTCTGTAACCAAGTTAGCTGTACACATACCAGGGGCCCTCGGTTATTTACAGCATTAGCAGATGACTGTTGCTGTACACCAGTAAACAACCTCATGTTTTTGTATGACATACATGTACCTGCCTACACACACACACACACACACACACACACACACACACACACACAACATATATGTAAATAGCACAGCTGTTGTTGTCCTTTGTGCAAACAGGTGGCTACAGCCATTACACACATGCACATGGAATGTAGGTCCATGGCTGCTGAATGCTAACAGTACATAAGGTGTGATATAAATGTTGACAGAGGTAACATTCATAGATGCATGTGGTAGGACATATAATAGTACGCCACCATGACCCTTGACCAGTGGATTGTACCAAGCTCTACATCAACTGTGCAGAGTACCCCTGTACTGACACAGTTGCATCATGTGTTATGCAATGGAATGATACCACTGTTGGTAACCAGGTCAGCTGTACACATACCAGGGGCCCTCGTTTATTTACAGCATTAGAAGATGACTGTTGCTGTACACCAGTAAACACCCTCATGTTTGGCTAAGACATACATCTACCTGGCCTGGATAAGTACATGCCACACACACACAACATATATGTAAATAGCATAGCTGTTGTTGTCCTTTGTGCAGACAGGTGGCTACAGCCATTACACAGATGCACATGGAATGTAGGTCCATGGCTGCTGAATGCTAACAGTACATAAGGTGTGATATCAATGTTGACAGAGGTAAAATTCCATTTGTACCGGTCACCCATTACACCTATCATATCATACAACAGTCCATGTGTCATGTATGTCATTACACATGTCCACCAATTGCAATGCCTACAAACATGTCCAAATGACAGGATTGTAGGACCTACACACTTGTACATGTAGTGGTGTGCATTCAGATACCTTGTGTGTGCAGTTGTTGATGTATGCAGGTGATGTGTATCTTAGTACATCACGCAGTTGCAATGCAGCTTCAACAGTGCCAACTGTATATGGTGATATGCTGAATGTACGGAAAGATGTTCCTCAGGTATGGACAGATGTGTGGAAATAACTAAGTGGTGGGACATCCTTGCAAATGGATGTTTGCTGAGGAGAGCTCACAGTGTGTCACAAGCAGTCCTACAATAACCTGTGTAACTGGTAAGCAATTGTTTAGTTAATTGAAGGGCAACACACACAACATAGACAGTGGTCGGGGGAAACTGAAGGTAAATCACTTGACACCTGTAACAGTAAAGACCTCCCATGTGCATATATCAGCACTGTTGCCAAAGAAAGCATCAGTACATTTTGTAATGCATGCAATACTGCTGTAAGTCTGTCATACATATCATGAGCTAGGCAGGTGTTTGATTCACAGTACTGGCATGTGTGGTTGCGTGTTTGACCATATATGTCACGTATGGTGGGGAATACATCTCAATTGTTACTCATTCTCCTGTACACTTTTGAAGACATCTGTACAGACTGCAATGTAGAAAGCAAGACATAGGCAGGGGCATGTATCTCACACATGTGAGGTATCTGTATGTGCGTGACATAGGTGTATTCAATAGTGAATGCCACAGTGTTTGTATATGTGTGTGTGTGTGTGTGTGTGTGTGTGTGTGTGTGTGTGTGTGTGTGTGTGTGTGTGTGTGTGTGTGTGTATATATATGTATGGCTGTCTGATCCCTGGAGTGAGGATGTATGTTACCATACTGAACTGATAAGTCCCCTCCCCCATCTGGGCGATGCAATCTACTATCCATGTTGATGTCCCTGACCTTAAGCCATACTGACTAAATGTACATGTGTATTCTCTGTGACCCATCATATAGGTACACAGTACTGTAATGATGATGTGTGCATAGGCAGGGGTCCTTACTTCTACAGTAGCAACTGTGTGTGAGTGTGTGTTACTGTGTCAGTGAATCTGTGAGTGTGTGGGTGAGTTACTGTGTCACTGAATACGTGTGTCAAACCTGCATGTGTGGATGCAGTTGTGTGTTGGCATCCTGCCATGGGAACATGTATTACTGCTTCCCAATGAGACATCTCACTTCCCACTGGCCTCTACCCTTGTCATCAGCTAGACCGCTCTCTTACCTCACCACTTCATGTAACTGTACCTGTGATGTCACCCAGTATGGATGTCACATCTGTAGCCACAGTAGCGTAACATACAGCTATCATGCTCTTGGATCAGTAGTCGTGTTTGGAACATGGGAAATTCTAACTGTTATGTGGAAGCTACAAGGTGCATGCTGGTATATTCATACATACCTGTGAGTAGTCCACATTTACATATGGGACACTAACTGAAAACACTGACATCCACCGGCACGTGCAATTAGACCTGAAGGAGGAAAGCAGAACATCATGTCCAAAATGCAGTTACTGTTGTTACACAAGACACATACTGTTAACAGTGCGAAATGCATTGTACACTAGTACTACGTGGTATGTCTGCTGCCTGACAACAGTACACAACAATTGTAATCTACACTTATCTTCCTAGTCTGTTCACCCTGTGCATCAGACCATATGAGTATGTCCCTGCACTGATGGTGTGGATGACAGGGATGCAGCACAGGCATCATCATATGCACAGGGTGATAATGTTTGCCAGATGATATCATGTGTGTGGGTTAGGGCCTTTGATCTAATTGGGCATATGTGGATGTTATGCATGTGTGTCTTGCAGTGCCCTACATATGTTTCCGGTGTGTGCGTGTATGTATGCACACAGTTCTGGCATATGTCTGGCCTACACAGGGGTATTATTGACAGCTGCAGACCGTACATGCCAGGTTTTACAGTTTATGGTGTCTGGCCATGGCCACGTGATCTGTGCTTGCCAGGGGTTGCACGGGCACTACCAGGCAGAGGTGCAGATTGGGTACTGTCTGATGACACATGTCCACTGGAACCGTGTCCCTATTGGGACCATCCAGGGCCATGTTCACATGGCCTGCTGTGTCGTGGTGTAGACAGCACAGCACCAGCTGCACTGCTGCTGCTCCCACCACTATGGGAGCGGGCATGTGAGGTAGCTCGTTCACGTAGACCTGAAACAGGTGATGTAGCAGGCCTATGTCTACGTGCCCGATGCCTCACTCCTACCAGATGTTCCAACACAGACAGCTCATGCTCGCGGATTGTCATGCCATGGTCAAGGACTCCAACCATGTCACCCAATCATTTATCCAAAGCTTCAGCAATCTGCTGTTGAGCATTTACCATTGCCTGGATGCTGTTGTTTAAAGAACGGACAGCAGCCCTCTGAAGCCTTTGATCTTCTCTGTTGTGACATTCAGCACGTGTCTGTGCCTCCATTACAGCCTGAAACATGCAGTCTGGTGACACCAGCTGCTGTGCTCTGTCTTGCAGGGGCATGTTGTCCAGAGGTCCTCCTATGAGCAGCACTGGCCACATGCCTGTGTGAGGCATCACCAGTCAGTTGGCTGACACCATGGTGTGCATGCACACCTTCCATAGCCCCCACACTTTCCTGTTCCAAGCTACCACATGCCAACTGTCCTTCCTCTATGGCCACTGGTGAGGGGGTATGTGTAGGCATGAGATCTGTGTGTGTGGATGAGGAGGATATAGGTGGAATGGCAGCCAATGGCACAGATTCAGCCCCTAACAACCCTACCTGTGCCTCAATCATATGTTCATCATCACTGCTAGAGTCTGTGGGTACACTAACATCAGATGGACCTCAGGAGGGGAATGCACCTACATCACCTGTGAAGGGCAGACAAGAACTGTACATTACAATCTATACAATAGACACACACACACACACATACACACACACACACACACACACACACACACACACACACACACACACACACACAGACACACACACGCTATGGCACCCAACATGCATGTGATACGGCAGACGGTACACCCAACATGCATGTGATATGGCACCCAACATGCATGTGATATGGCAGAAGGCATGCAGCATGCATCTGATACAGCAGATGGCATGCAGCGCAAACAATAATAGTGGTAGTTATCATACATCCCTGCGTTGCACACAACAGCATGCATGTGTCATAGCAGAAGGCATGCAAATTACACAATCATAGTAGTAGTTAGCATACATCCCTGTGTTACACCATGGAGACCAGCACAGGTTAACAGTACACCTGCCTTATGTGTGGCATATAACCTTGACAATCACATGTAGTATATCATGTGATCTACTGATGTGTGCAATGACATGCATACATATTTAACACAATGGTGTCCTTTCAAATATACAGTGGGGTAATGGTGTCCCAATGCAGTGTTGTCTGACCTCCCTACAGATATATTGCATGTTTAGCTGATGCGTATTGCCATTGCAGGGAATCATGAGGCACCTCTATTGCTACACAGTGTGGGTTACAGACACAGTTCACAGCCATGACTGTGTTCAGATACAATTCATATATACTGTGGAATGTGACCCACATCATTGAGGTGTATACACACAAAACCATGATGTGGAATGTGTGACACAGGTCACTGAAGGGTATACGGATGACACCGCTGCACATCTGCAACCATATTGCTGCTGCCTGGCAACTATGGCCAGACATGGCAAACTCGTCATTACACCATGTCCCACATGACATCTGTGTACCAAAAACACACACACACATGAGGAGCAAGGATGACATTGATGTCCGAAACCAGCTAGGGGAATGTACCGTATCTGTGGGTTGATGTGGATACTGTACAGGTGACTGCTGTCATGTCATGACACACTCAAGATGTTCAGAACATCTTATGTAATGGATTGATGTCACACCTACACAAGATGTGCACAGGCCTGTAGGATGTCTAGTGTTCCACATCTGCAATATAACCATTACACAAAGGCCATAGTTGGACCATGTGGAGCCAATGTACGACAGGGTGTACACACAAGCACATAATGTCTAGTGTGTGTGTTGCTGCATGTCTCTGGACATCCACATTGGCCATGTGTGCACAAGTGTTGGCCAAATTATTATGATGGGCATCTATTTCACATGTCTGTGTTGTCCCATATGACATACACCATAGATGTCATATGCTCCACTGACAACAGGGTTATGCAGACAAAGGGTGGTATGTGGGATATGTTTTTCAGGATAGTTAGGCAGTGTTGCCGCCAGGCCACTAGATGTCATGGATATGTCAAGATAGAACATCACATTGTGTGACATTAATAGCTGGGCTATGATCCACACCAGTGAATCCTATGGGCTGGCCATACCCCAGCTCACTGTGTAGTACTGTTTGTATTCCCCACATCTGTAGTTCTGATCTGTAGTACATGTCCCTACAGTGAACAGCACCTCCACCATTGTATGCACAGCTGTCCACACATCTGGCAATCACAGTTTGTGAGGTTTCATGTTGCTGTTTCACATAGTTTGTAAGTATTGCACATGGGTAGCCATTGTGATGCATTGCCGGTCCGACCTGTATATTGTGACAGGACCATACCTTATGTATACATGTAGTAAATGGTCACATGGCAGATAGATCTGTGCATTAAGATGCCTGATAAATAATAACAGTCTCACCTTCAATGGGCTGCTGTCACAGTGGAACGCCAGAGGTACTTAAATAGGAGTAAAACAGCAGTATGAGCATTATCCATGCCTGTATGATAGCTACAGGGTGCAACGTGCATGTCAACACATACACCAGTACAATAGACTATACTATGGTGTATGCACATGTGTGCATACACAAAGTAGCATACTATAGTATGTGGCATGTGTGTGTACATACCTTGCATATGATGTTACATTACATATTGTACAGTGACACATGTAACTATATGGAATATAGTTGTTATAGGTGCAGTAGTGACTTACCAGGCAACTCCAGGCTCGGTGGCTAAGAGACACCCACCTCCACAATATCGGCTAAGGCTTGTGGATGTTGTTCTGCAGGTGTCCCCAGGTTGGCCAGTAGCTCCTCGGTACGTGTGAGTAGGGGCTGGGTTGGTGGCCCACCTCCTGTTGCACCTTGTTCCCTGGCGATTGCATTTGCATGCTGTTATGCCCATCTGATGAGGTCTGTACAGTGTCTGCGCACCTGCTGGTATGTGCGGTTGTGGCAACCCACATCAATAACCCTCCTGCGAAGTTCCATCCCCAGGGCATCCTGCTGCTATGCATCCTGTGACACATAGCTGAAAAGGATATCATGATTGTCATGTAGGTGTGGGATGAGGGCCTCATACTCCAAGCGAGTATAAGGGGGTAGCCTTGCACGCAGCATACCTGGAAGACATAATGATGGAGACAGGTCACAGTAACTCACAGAGACATGCAGAACTACAGCTGAGCATACATGTGTATCACATTTATTACAATTAAATAGTTGTCTTTGCAAATCTACATGACATTGACACCACTGACTTGTGTGGTCACACACATGTGACACTCAATAGTGATTGGATATTATCACCATATATGTGTGTGTGTCACCTGATTACATTGCTCATACTCCATGTGGATGCTGTCTTGATGTGGGCATTTCTGTTTGCCTGTACTGGTGTTCCTACCTATCAGCACATGGCTGGATGTGTCCACATTAATGCAGTTGACCTTGATGCTGTGTGTATGTCACATATAAAGACTTGCACTGCCGTAACGGACATGACCTGTGACCCTGCAGACTTGCTCATGGAAGGTTTTACATGTATGTGTTTTGCCATATACATCTACATGGCACTGTACAGCAATTTGACATCCTACCATGTATCACCCGTGTTGCACATGTGTTACATATGGGACACTGGCTAGCCAGATGGTATTTGCAGGTATGGATATCAACTATAGCATGTACAGTCAAAGTCAACTAGTAGGCTATATGCCCTGGGCCATGTGTGACTCTAGAATGAAAGGTTACCTAGCTGTAGCCGACAGGAGGGGTCTCTGGGGCCAGGTGGAGCAGTGCCACATAACTGAGCCACAGGGTTAATGATACATTTACCATGTGGTCATCACACCATGTCTGAGACGGGGGGTGATGTGCAGCTTTGCTGGACAGGAATGCATAGTATGCCAGGACTATGTAAAGGGTATAGGAGAAGGATATGTCCAGCATGTGGTGATCCTAGTACTAGGAATGTGGATGTCCATGAAGTGTGTGTTTGAGATCAGGATGTGTACATCTAGCATGTCCAACATCACTGGGTTGGACATGGATTTATTCAGGGTAGGCATTATGCTACATAGTGGAGATGGGGAATGGGAAGGCTGGTGTAGGCCATCTGAACATGGCCAATACCCCTTAAAGGAAATATGTGCTCTGATATGAGTCACTTAAGTGTTGTGTATGGCTGGAGAATGATCTCTATATTCATGAATGGCACCCTGTCATGATTAGGGTTGCCACATATTACTACCTGACAGGTGTGGTGCTGTAACTATCACAGGAAAGACAACTGCCCAGCTGCATCCCTTACACACAGTGTCCATTATGTTGACCGCTGCCTAGGTGGTAGTTCATGGGTACAGGGTTATTAACATAGAGGTGACAATGCAATATGTAGCTGTCAGATTGTGGCCATATGGCACACACCTCACCCACAAAGACCCTTCTGTATGTTGTCCACAACACTCTGAGTCAGCTATTGCTCCTAGGTCATAGTCATTCACATACTTCAATAGGCAGATGCCTTCTGTTAGTCTGTGTGGTATGGACTACAATGGGAGGGTACAATTAATTAACCCTGTATTACTGTAGCTGGCACTGGTGTGATGTGCATGTATTATTCAGACACCTTCAGTAGTGTTGGTTCTGCCAGCAGTCCCATTGCAAAACACTCCTGTGACATAGGAATGTACATCTAGTATACTGAGTGTAGGTGGAACACAGTATGTGTGATGATGTCCTATAACCTGGCAAGGTTATGATATGCAGTGTGAAATCAACCTTACTGTCATCTACATCTGTACTGCTGACATCAAATAATTTGATCAAGGTTCATGACCTTTCAGACCAGACACAGCAGGGTAGTAGTGCAGTACTTCCCATTATCAGTGGTGTCTCCCCCTTTGTGGGTTGTGATACCTGTTGGTGTGCACCATTCAGTGTGTACACAGCCTGACATGAAGCTATGTTTTACATGATGTGTATGTGGAGAGCAACTTGTTTTGCCATTTGTGTATGATACAACCTGGGATGTGGACAGGTCCCATGCAGACTGAGTGCAGTTTTTACCTGCATAGTTGTGGTTACAGGGGCTCTGTAGTGTACATGGATATATGATTGTGTACCTGTTGGGGGGGACAGTGTGTTTATGTTATCCAAGACCCTGTCTGGATTGCTTATTCATGCTCAGCACTTGCTCAGAACTTGTAAGCACTACATAAGCTACTAATTGCTATAGCACTCAATCTTCCTCATTACCTAGAGGTAAACAGTTTTTTGCACGTACTTTTCCCACTTTCGTAGAGTAAAATAACTCTTGTACTCACTTTCCTCACTTATCTAGGGGAAATTAGTTTTATATTCAGGCATGTCCAAGGGTCAGCTGCCAGCGTTCTCTCCTGTCTATCTGATGAATCTGGACATCTTGAGGCAATGTAGACAGTGCCTCATGTACACAGACAACCCTCTCTGCCTACCACCCAACACTACAACCTGTGAGAGATGCACTTATCTAGCCAAAATGGAGGTAAAGTTCTCTCCAACCAAGGCTGACCCTGATAGTCATGTGGAGAAGGTAAACATTCGCACCACACCACACTCATCACATAGTCTCACTGGATCTACACCACAATAATCCACACATAGTCACACAAAAACATTCGCGGAGGCTCTCAATAATAATCTGTCTAAGCAACAGAGACCTCCAAAGTGGAAACACAAGCAGCATCCATCCGCCAACACAACCCCAAAGGCACATAGCCCACAGAGTCAGTGTGCCACTCAACCACAGCCAATAAGGCAAATCAGCTTACCCAACACACTAGTCATAGGTGACTCTATAGTCAGGCACACTGACGTCCCACTCACCAGGCTAAACAAGGAGAAGTTTACTGTCAGCTGCATGTTGGGTAACAGGATCAACCACATAACCCATTCACTCAGGTCACTCCACAACAAGTACAAATATGACTCTGTCATTGTCCATGTTGGTGTGAATGACCTGAGACGTACCTCCCTGGACTACCTGAAAAGAGACATGGAAGAGCTCTCTGAACTTGTAGGCCAGGCAGGTATGACCCTAGCCCTGAGTAGCATTCTGCCATCACCCAGAATGATACCACAGTACGAGGACAAAATGATTGATTTCAACAATTGGCTAAGCTTCTGGTGTCATTCTAAGGGGATGCAGTATCTGTCTGCTTGGGATGACATAGTCGACAGACCACGATGCTTTGCCACAGATGGCCTGCACTTGTCACCCATGGGATTCTGCATACTGGCTAAGGGTCTTGCTGCTCCTATAGTGCCTTCTTTAGGCAAGGTCCACATGACATATTCACCACCATAACAGGAACAGGCAAGCACAAACTGAGGGTAATGCTACTCAGTCCTGGAAGTCTAAATCTCAAAACGCACTCACTCAAGGCACTCCTTGTAATGGAGAATATCGATATCTGTGCAGTTACTGAGACCTGGTTCAAGAATCCAGAGAGCACAACTACACTACCAGGCTAGAACTCATAGCACACTTTTTGGCCATGTAACCTGGACCAGAGCACCCAAGGAGGAGCTGTGTCCATATTCATTAAGGATATCCACCCCTCCAGGCTAGTTGCTTAGCACAATGCATCTGAGGTTATCCAAGTGCAACTACCTCTGAGCTAAACTGCAATCCAATCGTAGCTTGCTACAGATCCCCTACAATGCCCCAAGATTCCCACTCCTCTTTTCTTGATGTACTGGAAATTATTAGGGTTCAAACAAATAGCCTACTAATGGGAGATTTCACCTACCCCACCATTAACTGGGAAAACTACTCGTGTACCAACTCATTACCTCAACGCTTTCTGGAATTCATAAACACCAATGCCTCGGATCAACTTATCCACACACCCATCAAGGGCAACAATATCCTAGACCTAAGCATTACCAACATGAGTGACCGGTGTTCCACCGATCCGACCATAAGCTAAACACCCTCGATATCCACATCCTGCCACCACCCTGCATTAAGGGAACCACAGTATAATATGTCTACAAAGTCAACTTAATGCTTCTTAAATCAGACGTGGTGAACTTCATGACACCCATGCAGATGGACAATACAGTTACAACTGGTGAATCCTACACAAATGCACTCTATAAGCACTTACACGAGTGCATGGATCATGCTATCCCAAACAGAACCAAGACGCTATACTCCTAATTAAGGAAGCCAATCTGGTGGTCCCCTGCCATAAACAAACTGTACAACAGAAGGTAGACACTGTTACAAAAGAGAGTACAATCCCATGCGTGGAGGAGCTCCCTGGTCAGCCTCAGTAAGAAGCTGAGATCCCTTATAAGATCCTCCAAAGCTAGCTATGGAAACAAAACCACCACTATTTCTAATGACAACCACAAAGCATTCTATAGCTATGTCAAATATCTTGATGTCAACAACCAGATCTGCACTGAGTTACAGCACAAAAGCACAAACTTTACAGAACCAACTGATATTGCCAACATCCTGGCAGATAGGTTCAGTGCTACCTTTCCCCCTCTCACCCCCTAAAGGGTCCGTATCTATACAGGAAGAATGCAGAGACCCTGTAATTACGACTACGCAGGTAAAAGCTGCACACTCTAAAGCCAATATCACAACATCCCAGGCTGCGTTTTACATGAACTTCAGAACGTACTGGCTCCCCACCTATGCACCATGTTCAATAATAGCCTCACATCAGGCTTCGTGCCCCCTGAATGGCACACAGCAACAGTTATCCCACTCCACAAAGGTGGCGCCACAATGGACCACGGGATCTGTTGCCCTATAGGCCTGACTAACCTGGTCTGCAAGGCTATAGAGTACATCATCATGGATCTCAGTCTCAGAGACATTGGGTACCTTCAAACCTTTGACCCCTCCCAGTTTGGCTTTGTTAAGGGCAGACCATGCCTCCTAAACCTGGTGGAATTCTTTGAGACAATTACCAAGGCATTAGATGAGGGTAAGGAGGTCCACACAGCCTACCTTGATCTCTCAAAGGCTTTCAACACCATTTCCCATTCTGGTGTTATCGACATACCCATCCACCTGAACATTAACCCCTACATCTTGTGATGGTTTGCAAAGTGGCTCAAGGACAGAACCCACACAATGGGAGTTGCATACCCTAGGTACCACTGTATACCAGTTACAAGTGGTGTCCCCCAGGACTCAGTCCTAGGACCCCTCATGTTCGATATATACTTCTCTGATGTACAGGCAAACACAAAAGGGCTTTGGCTGAAAAGGTTTGCAGATGACTGCAAACTAGGGGCCATAATTGTTTCCCCAGCTAATACAGACACCCTCCAGAAGGGTCGCACTGAGACGGATACCTGATGTCAATATCATGGCCTCAAGCTGAATGCCAAAAAGTGCATAGTCGTCTCCTTTGGATATAACTAATTACTCACGGACTACCACATAGGTGCTTGTCCCCTACCTACAGAAAAGGTAATAAGGGATCTGGGAACCCCAGTAGATATCAATCTCTCCTTTGATACCCATAATGACAAGGCGGTTAAAATATCCTTCTATGTGGCCCCCCATAATCTCTAATGGGTTCACATCCAGAACAAAGGAGGCCATTGTGCCTCTCTACTCATGACTTATTAGACCCATTAAAGGATATAACACCCCATTTTGGATGTACTTTACAAGACAACTGCAATAGCTTGGAAGACCACAACAGTACCACACCAAGAGGATTACTGACCTCAAACAGATGACCTATGCAGCCCAACTAAAGAAACTCCAGCTGTACTCGGTTGCATACCGCATACTCACAGGTGATCTCTGCTTGACATACAAGGCCCATGTCCAACCCAGTATTGCTGGATATGCTCAACCTAAACAGAAGCCCCTGAGAGCCACATGATTTAGGGATATACACCTAACCACAACGATGACTTGGACGTGCTGGACGGATAGATTCCTGACCCGGAGATTCCCCATGCTTTGGAACATGATTCCAATGTACATCAGGCAGGGCCCCTCACTAGCACTCTTCAAGGGAAACCTTGCCGGGTGGATGGGAGACAGACATGTACCCCAGGGATCACTGCAGTGGCTCTGCTGGACAGAGGCACAGGAAACTAACCTAAGGGGGTGGCAGAAGCCAGCACACTCTAGCTAGGCTTATAAATACCCTTGGGCAGACAGCCTAGTACCTACCTTTGAACTTATTACATGTCTTATGTGCATGGATAGCTAATTAGCTCTTCCATTTTACTTTGCTATCATGCTGATAAACTGTCGGGTGACTACAAGTCATATGTATCCTGTTATTGTGTATTGTAAATGCAATAGACATAACTAATATTTGCCTAACATAAGAGCAATGCTATGTAACTTGTAATACATATCTGCCTACAATACTGTACATTACACAGTTATTGGCACAATATCCCGCAATGCAAATCATAATTGCACAGTAGGCCAAACTTCAACATGTTATTCTCAGTAATACACCCATACATATGTTTACTGTTACAATATATCAACATATACTATTCCATGTTATAGCACATACTTGTTGGACCAACCCTGCCACTGACAGTGGCTGGTGAGGAATTGCTGGGTTCAAAGCCCTTATATAGCATCCCTTGTGGTGTATGCGATGTTTGCCTTGTGACCTACAGCAGTACACACATAAATACTACAAGGGTTACTATGCTCAACAATACATCACTACAAGATAACTGTTTCCACTATATGCATTGCATACACTTTAAATATTACAGAACAGGTACTACATACACAGACATACTGAGTGTTCTGCATACCTTATTAGTAACCCGAGGTGTTGTTGACTGTTATTTCAATCCTTTTCAGTTTGTGTTTCAACCTTCTTTGTAACGTTCTGCTGGTATATACAGATGGTTTGAATGTGTGATAAGCCATCCTTTTATAGTTAAATATCGGTAACACATGCTATCCTGACCACGAACTGGTGTTCCAAAGTAGTAAATTAGATGCACATCAGCTGTGCAGCTACTCCATTAGCCAATACCATGGCAACAGTGGTGTATAATTGAGTACTCCACTTGGACGTTGTCCCTTTGCCGTACTTTCAAGGAAGATGGCCTGGATGTGTTGTTTGTGATGTATTTCAACAGCTATATGGAGACAGACAGAGATATATTAGCTTCATGACTCTCATGGAGTGTGTGTAATGGCTAGAAGATGTTGTTCTACATGTGAGTACAGCTGTTATATTTCAGAACATTGCTACTTATGCAGGATTTGTTTGTACCTGATAGTTCTGCAGATGTTTCAGTCTGGCAAGCATGTTTGGGCAGCTCAAGGCTGTATGGCTATGCATGAAATGTTAGGTGGTTTACAGTGTGCTCACCAGACATCTTTGGTTTGGTGTACATGTGTATCATACTGTGCTGTTAATCAGCAATTGGTAACACTTCCCGGTGTACACACAACCCTCTGAAACAGGATTAGTGCAAACAAACCCTGTAACATCAGCAGCTGTTCCATTGTATAACAGCAACTATTTCACATAGGGCCATGTTAGTGTGTCTCTGACAAGGTATGTTAAGGCTTCTGCAGATGTTGTACAATGAGTGAATGATTTGTGATGTTATTACAGTTTGTATTGTAATTTGTTTGGGTGTGGGGGAGATGATGTTGGGTGTACATAGCAGATGCAGGTGTGTAGGTACTGCTTTTATACATAATCGATATGTGCATGAGGGTTCCTTCCCTATTTGAGCACCTATCCTTTAGTGGACTAATACTATGGTAAATGCAAGCTGATCCATTAAGGCACTGTTACTTGGTTCCTGTATAGCATACAGGTGATATTAGTCATTGAATCGTTTCTGCAATACTTTGGAATGTAATAAAGTGTTGCTACATGAAAGCTGTGTATTTTTGTCATAGGCCTTTGCAGTCATTGGAGTTGTGTTAATGACTGACCCTCTTTGGCTAGGGTTGCCACCTTTTATAATGGCCATAGTGGGACATTTTCAGGACACACATCAGATTTTACAGGCCGACACAAACCCATGGTCAGTACAAAGGATAGAACTTTCCTTTTTTGCCTAGATATAAGCTTATTCTTGTAGCAGTTTAATTGCTTATCCTGTTTCTTGTAACATGTTGGTATTTTAGATACAGAAAGAACTATTGTATGCAACTATTACATTAAATATGGGACATAATTATGTCCTACAGTCACAGGACATTTGCCACATTTAATATTTTTGGTCAGGACACAACTGCCCAAAGAGGGACCATCCCTCGCAAAGTGGGACAGCTGGTAACCCTATCTTTTGCTCATGTCCATAGCACATATTTGTAATAGTGTATAGCCATATACTCTCCATATCCTTTGTTCATAAAGTTTGGTCGTGGCAGAATGTGTGATTGCTATGGTCCATGTTATACTCATATATGAACACTTCAACTGTTGTATACGGGATACCTACAGAATCCCAAACCTACACAATTCTGATGCCCACAGTACCGGGCCCAGACTCCCATACCCCACATTACCGACAGCGACAGTCAAACCCGCGAAAGTAACACAAACATGGAACACACACACACACACACACACACACACACACACACACACACACACACACACACACACACACAGATACATTGCTACACACCACATCCAAACAAACCATCCTACACTACGTATGAGCAGGTGGGCAAGCCCCCTACACCCCCCTTGTGGGTGACTGTGCACCCCACACACCCCCCTACTTTAATATTCTACCTCCTAGATTGCACAAACAGATGCACAAAGCAAACCCTCACCCACAACTTACAGTCCCCCAGGAACATACACCACGGTCAGAACACACACCTACACACACTACAGCCCTCAGAAACACACTTACACACAGTAACCTACCTGAACCGCAACACCAGAAGCACTAACTAAATGTCCCTTAACATCGGGATTTTAAACCTCACGCTTCTGGTGTTTCGGTACTGTGGTCTTTCGGTCTTTAAGCCTCGGGATTACATGCATCGGTATGTCAAGCATTCAGTATTTGGTAGGTATCCCATTTATATGTACCTCCATGGTTATGTAGATGTTGTTAACCTATCTATATATCTACATATATATGTATATCCCCATATATCGACATATATCTCTCTTTCTCTCTCTCTCTCTCTCTGTATATATATATATATATATATATATATATATATATATATATATATATATATATAAATATGCTGATTTATATATATATAGCATACACCTTTCATTGGGTACATGCCGGTTTGTCCTATTTCCACACATTCCTCCCTTTTGTGTTTTAACCTGTCAGAATACACAACAGCCTTTGGTACATTTCAGGTAGCTTATTGGTAGGTTATTGTGAAGATTGAGAACATGGTTGTGTGTTCTAATCCTGGAAGTGGTCATTTTACCTCTCAGAGCGGGCACTGATAGTGCAGGGGTGATAAATGCACATTTCAGTGGTTGTTTGTTCCAAATGTTTATTTTTCTTTGGAATACTACCTATATATGCAAGCTGTGGTTAAGGTATACTATGTAACATGCAAATCATCTCTGACTTTATTGGGTTTTGAACCAGAACTTCACAGATATTATGCAAATGCTGTAGCCATTGCACTATTGACATTAACGTTCCTTCTGCCTATTTCCTATGTCCATGAATCCTATGTGTAAGCTTGGCTAAACAACAGGTGGAGCCACCCACACCCAGTGAGCTTCTCGAAATACCGACATGACACATGAATTGAGAGACTATACATTAACATCCTAACTACATTTGGCATAGCCACTCACTGACACACTTCAGGGGAAATTTTGATGTGTGACTGGCCAACAGTATATACAGCCCTGGGATCAAATGCCCCAGACACATACAGCCAGGGTGTGGGGGAGCCACTCCAGTTCTACATCTGCAAGACCTGTTGGGGAGATTGAATGCTGTTGGTTTGTCATGTTAACATGCCCTTTTGAGATCACTATGTACCACTATCACCCTACAGCACACCAGTCCTCAACAGCGTCCAGCAACTCTGCCTGGAGTCACTTCATTGGCTATGCTTGACAGAGGCTTGGTTACTTCATCAATGGTGCAGGTAAAGCCACTACACTGTAGCTATGCTTCTACATGCCCTTAGGCAGATATCCTACTACCTATCTGTGAGCCTCTACACTGCAGGCCATCTCCAACATCATATGTGATTATACAGAGTTTTCTGATCACAATATACAGTGTAAATTCACCATGTAGTCAGACAACAGTTAAGTACAGCAATAGCATACAGACTACTGATACATAATCACACCAAAAGCCTATCGTGGAAGCTAGTGGACATGTATAGGTTTCAGGCTTTGTATCGCTTACCAGTAGGTTACCTGCAGGAAAGATGGGACACAAGCAAAGATGGGATACATGCTTGCAACAATGCCATACCAACTTGCATGTGTCATCCTAAGGCTTTGGAATGCCAGCCAAGGCTACTGGCACACCCATTGTGCCATTTTTAGGCAGGTCTCAGAGATGAATCTCACCTCCATGAACTGCACAATAACAGAACCAGTGAGGGTTAGGCTACTCAACACCAGGGGTAGTGCTCACAACATGCACTCACTCACAGCACCACTCAGTCTGGACAACATCTACATCTGTTCTGTGACTGGGACCTGTGTAAGGCTCCTGTGAGCACACCGGCACTACCAGACTACAACCTATAACACACATTTCAGCCACTGTACATGGACTGGCACAGACATGGAGGGGGTGTAGCCATATTCATCGGGGATACCTACACCTTCAAGTTAGTGGGGCAGCATGATACCTTTATGATCATCCATGTGCAGCTAACATCAGCCACGACTGCAATTCAAACTGTGAGCTGCTACAGATAACCCTCCATGACCCAGGAGCACCACTACAACTATCTGGAGACAGTGGTAAACATGACAGTCCTACCAGACACCCTGTTATTGGTCAATTTCGGCTACCCTACACTTAACTGGATAACCTACTCATGTATTCACTTCCAGACCCAGCACTTTCTGGGATTTATCACCTCATATGGCCTGTATCACTTGGTAGATGGACTAACGGGAGGTGAAGACATACTAGAAGAGGTAATCACTGACATGTGCAACAGGTGCACTACAGCAGAGGTAAACCGGTCACTTTTTAGATCTGACCATGAACTATTCACTGATTTTTAATCCCAACCATCTCCACCACTCAAGGAACACACAGTGAATACATTTCCTACAGCTACATTCACAGTACTAATGACAGAGGTGGGAGGGCTCACAGCCCCCACACTCAGGGACGACACTGCTCAAGATACAGACAGAATTACAAATGCACTCTATAAGCAACTACAAAGATGTATGGGTCGTGCCATCAATGGTAAACCAGAACTAGCTACTCCTACACAAGGACACCAGTCTGCTGAACCCCTGCATTATACAGGCTATACAACAGAAGTAGAGCAGTAGTCCAGAACAACAGCAAATCCCAAGACATGTAGACGTCCGTGACCATTATTAGCAAGATACTTATGTTACTCATGTAATCATCCAAGGCTGACATCCACAGGTAAATAGGCATGGATTCAGAATATGACCACAAAGGCTTCTTTGGCTATGTCAAGGATGTAAGCAGTAACACACAGATTTGCACTGTGCTGGTGCAATATTGCACTGAATATACTGACCCTACTGGTATCACCAACACACTTGATGATACATTCATAGCAAGCTTCACCCCGTACTGGGCCCACGACCATACCCAAAACGTATAGTATCCCAGACATCTGAGACATACAGGTGGTAATGGCCCTTTCAAATGGCATGACAGAGTGTCACTGGAGGCAGATGGTGTCCCAGACTGCATCCTGCAGACACTACAAGACAAAGTGACCCCCCGCCTAATATAGCAATTCATCATCAGCCTCCACACAGGCTACATGGTCATTCACTGGCACCTGGCAACAGCTATTACACTCCACCAAGGTGGTGACATAACTGACAATGGTAACTACCTCCCCATAGGTCTGAGTAGCCTGATCTGCATGGCTATAGAGCGCATTCTCATGGCACTCATTAACATAGACAATGGTAACCTCCAGACACTTGACCAACCCAGGTCACCTTGATTGAGTGCAGATCATGCCTACTGAACCAATTTGACATCTTACAGCCATCTAGACTTTAGAAGTGGGATGTGATAGTTCAGACATACTACGTGGACCTCACCAAGGGTTTTGAAACCATTCCCCACTCAGGTATTATTTCTACACTCAACAGCCAGTACATACACCCATACATTTCAGGTTGGTTTGTCAACAGGCTTACACACAGAACCCACATGGTAAGCCTAGCAGCCTCCAGGTCCAACTCTTGACCAGTCATAACTGGTATCCCACAAGACTCAGTCCTGGGACCCCTACTGTTTGCCATATACTTCTCAGAGGTATGGGCTAACACAGGTGGACTACAACAGGCCATGTTTGGTGATTACTGCTGACTGGGAGCCATAACTGACAGTCCAGCTGCCACAGACATCCTTGAAGGGGCCTCCCATAGACCAACACAGGGTGTCAGAGTGATGCCCTCTAACTAAAGGCCACATACTGCTGGTCATTCTATTTTGAGAAACTACACATACACATATTAACACATGAGTGGCAGACAGTATAATTCAGACAACATAATGGGTATGTGGGGACTACATTACATAGTGATCTTTCCTTTGACAGTCATATGTGCGAAGTAGTTAGGACATCCATCTATGTAGGCCATCTAATTATTTAAGGGTTCACATCTAAACAGACTTCGGTTATTGTGCCCCTTTACTCATCAGTCATCAATCCCATCATAGAGTATGATATCCTATTTTGGATGTACCTCAGAAGACACATCTGACAGCTGGAAGGATCACGAACGTACCTCACATAGAGGGATGATGCCCTCAGACATGTGTCCTATGCTGCCAGACTGCATAAACTCATGCATTACTCAGCGACGTCTCATTTACTCAGAGATGGTATTTGCTGGCCAACAAAGCCGTGTCCAAGTCAGGCTTAATGGATATGCTCCACCTATGGGCATCCATGTCACAGTGAGCCACACACTGTAATGAGCTACACCTTGCCACAACCATAACTGGAAGATGCTGGAGTGACAGATTCCTGTCATGGGTACTCCCCATTATTTGGGACTACATCCCTGATTACATTATATGGAACCCCTCACTAACACTCCAGGGAATCCTTGCAGAATGGGTGGGGAACAGTCGATACTCCCCAGGGATCCCACAATTGGCTCTGCACCACAGAGGGACAGTTAGTTAATCAATGGGGGTGGTGACAGCAGACACATTTTGGCTATGCTTATGACTGGTTTCGGGCAGTTAGGCATGTACCTACCTATGTATCTATGAACCTATGCATACAGTATGGACACATGCTGATAGCTTAATTTACTGTTCAGGTATTCACTTACCTTGTACCAATGGCAGTTGTGTGTACAATAGTTGAGGGCTGCCTATGTATGATGCACACAGTAGACCACCTATACATGACAATTTACAGGTGGTCGTGTGTGTGTGCCATCCATGTTTGCTGTGTGTGCAGGTGGAGAAGGGTGTCAGTCCATAGGTGCCTACACTGTCAGTGTGTGTGCTATACGTTCCCTCTTTGCCAAAGCATTGGCATACTGGGCATGTCTCCGTCTGCCTACTGGGGCTGGCACAGGGTGTTCGTGGTCTGAGTCCCTCTGTGCCTGTGGGACCCTTGGCAATGGTGGTGGGCTGTGAGGGCCTTCACCAGCAGCTGTTTCCACAGGATCATATTGTGTAGCATGGCACGTGCTATGAAGATGTGGGCACATGTGCCTGGAGAGTACTGCAAGGCTCCACCAGATATGTCCAAGCAACGGAACCATGATTTCAGCATCCCAAACACACACAATGTATGATTATTCTGGTTTTTGCGTGTGCCTCATTATAGCATTTTTGCATGGCTGTGTGTGCATTTCTGATGGGTGTCATCATCCATGGTTCCAGTGCATAGCCAGCATCCCCCTCCAGGTGGCCATATTGGATGTCCCTCCTGGCAAATACCTGATACAGCTGTAAGGCATGCCAGATGTGGGAGTCATGATAACTTCCTTGGCTGCCAGCATACACATCCATGATAATGCCCTGGGCATTGCACACAACCTGGCAGTTGATGGAGGGGTATCCCTTGCAGTTTATGTAGTACCTACCCTGCTCACCGGGTGGTGTCTTGATGTGTATGTGCGTGCAGTCTATTGCATCCAGTACCACCGGGTAGTCTGCTACACGGTGGAAGGGATGCATATTGCTGGCCAACTCCTCCTGAATTCGGGGAAAGTATATGTGCTCATTGGCATGTGGTAACATGGCATCCAGGAACTGGTGGAGTACCCTGGATGCTGATGCTTGTGAGATCCACATGATATCCCCAGTTGGCCTTTGAAATGTACCTGTGGCTAGTATTCTCAAGCTTACACATACCTTCATGTCCACTGGGATGGGTTCCCCTCTGTTATTTCTGGTTCTGAGGCAAGACCGGCACAGCTCAACAAGTTGCTGTATTGTCTCCCTGTCCACCCTGTAATGCTCTAGTATCTCCAGATCATGTAGCTCCTGGCAGGTTACCCTGGGTCTGAACACTCTTCTCCTCCTCCGGTGCCTGAGATGATTGTCAGCATCATCCTCCACACCACTGTCAGTCTCCAACACATGTTGGTGAATCAAAGCTATGGCAGCCCCTAACATGTACATATTAAAAGTTTCCCGTCTGTATACACCAATGGTGCAGACTGTCTGGGAATACACAAGTGTGTGTGGGGGGCTTTCACACTTTATGCTATTGTGCAATGGATGCTGCTGGTGTAATTGGGTGTGTATGTGCAATTCCAGCTGCAGGGTATCTTAATTATGGGTTTTTCAGCAGGTGCTGCTATTGTGGGGCCTTTGGTGTTAACTTTTGCATGGCTGCCATGATTCATCTATTGCCCTTTAATTCACTTTTCAACCCGATTCCCCGCTCATTGTCAGGCATGCATCCAGCTGCCTGCTTTCTTGTTTTGAAATTTCTCAACCCAGGATTGTGTTGGGAAATGTGTTATGTAGCTGATCTACTGCAAGTTTGCTTTGTTCTGTTGTGACATTTCTCTTTTCTTTGCAGTACAGCACCTCCCCTTTCCTGTTCTGCAGGTAGCTGCTTGCAGCCTTGTTGGCTGTTGTCAATGGCCCACTGTGAGTTCCTAGCTGTTAATTACTCATTTGTACTCCAATTACCATGCTGCAGCATTTCCTTATTGTCTTCCCGTATCCTTCCTGTTTCAGCTATAGT
This sequence comes from Protopterus annectens, assembly GCF_019279795.1. Taxonomy (NCBI): domain Eukaryota; kingdom Metazoa; phylum Chordata; order Ceratodontiformes; family Protopteridae; genus Protopterus; species Protopterus annectens. The sequence goes on from NC_056746.1 coordinate 1,478,545,665, forward strand.
GCGTGCCGTGCACAGCTGTTAACCGTGTTTCGAGCACGTTTTCATCCACGTTCACATGCACTTTCAGTTACCTTGTGTGCTCTCAGCTAAGCAAACCTACGGCTACTTCCACACCCCTATCCTGCGGCTTTGCTTAGCAACAGGCAACCCGGATTAGCAATGCTCCAATGTGCTTACACCTAAGGTGGTGCACCCCTCTCTTGATGTCATGTTTATCTCCAGGCCACACCTCGGTGTTGTACCACTACGCTGTGTGGTACATCCTTACACTGGTGGGGATTTTGCGATTCAGTATTACTTGACTCATTTGCATGGCATTTACTACTAATTCCTAGATACCATGCAGAACACTGTCACAGACCCTTAGGAACCCTTGCGCCATGGTTGTGATGTAGCATGCGTGCCACTGACTATTATGGGGAATTCATGAATTGTGTTACATTGCAGTTTTATGACATATAAATATATTTTCATTGTGATGCACTACGATTTTAATTTGCGTTAGTGTGATCATGACATTAAATGCTATTTTTTTATGTGCTGTGCATGTTTTTTTTATGCCATTGGCTATATATTTAGCCATTGGCATATCTTAACATTATAATACGTAAGTTTGGTCTGCTTTCATGGCTCTGATTTTATGTTTGAAAAAATGTAAACCATTTTTTTGGTTTACATTTCTGCAAGCTTACTCTACACCTGCACCACTTCATGAATCGCTATATTCCTTCATTTGCATGCTACACTGCTGCACATGGGATAATTAGCATACATGCGCCAGGAAACTGGCATACGCTGGTAGTGCACATGGAAACAGCTCGTACCTGAATCGCTTGGTGGCCATATTTGGCGTTAGATCGCCGACGCTACTCCTGCGCCTGGCACAAGCTTTATGAATCCCATCTTAACAAATGTTAAGCATCCCCCGGATTCAGTTGTTAAGATCAGGTATCATACTAGGCAGCTAATTCTACCAGTACTAACCAGCAAATGACAATGGAAGAATAAAAAACAAATTTGTTTCTGCCTGCTGTCTATGCCAGTAATGTTTCCCTGACTTTGTGCAACATCAAATAGTATGTTACTGCCATTCTAACAGTGCTAACCGCTTTACAACTTTGAAAGCTGTCAAAATTTTTTTTTCTGTAAATAATAACACATGCCCCAGGATTCATGAAGCTCAGCGCAAGGACGACGTTAGCCTTGCACCAACCATGTGGCATAGAGATGGCGCAGCAGCACCACATGCATATTAATGAAGGCGCGCTGCCATAATGGCCACATGCATAGGAAACGTGTATGAGTTCTGGGGGCGTGTCCAAGCACTGCATGGAGGCGTGAACATGTCGGCTGCATACGCGAACCTAAAATGCTGACTAGTACAGCCTGCCTTTAATAGTAATCACTCCTGTCATACTGAAATGTATGCAAAGCATACAAGACATCATTGCGAACACCACAATAAAAAGTAAACACAAAGGCACGTAGCTGAATATTGAGTCCCCATCCCTCGAACAAATGATATTTAAAACCCCATGCCCGTATTCCATTGTAGTGTCGCTAGTTATACCAAGTGGAAGCGAAGATCATCGTGTTAGCGCGCCGCCAGTTGCCAAGCCTAGCCCAATGGTTTGGGTTGTCACCTGTCCTACATTGTGAGGGACAGTCCCACTCTAGGCAGGTGTGTCCATACCAAAACCATAATAAATGTGAAATGTCCTGCGATAGTAGGACATAATTATGTCCCATATGTTATGTAATAGTCCCATACAATACATATGTCCGTATATAAAATACCTGTATGTTGCAAGAAACAGAATAAGCAAGTAAACAAAACAGAATAAGCAACTACACTGCTACAACAATAAAAGCTTATATGTAGGCACAAAACTAAAGTACTATCCTCTGTAATGACCGTGGGTATGTGTTGGCCTGTAAACTCAGATGTGTGCCACGAAAATGTCCCATCCAGGTCATATGAAATGGTGGCAACCCTACCAATGGTCAGAGCATTCACCCAATATCTACCCATTCGTGGTCCAAGTCGTCCTTTTCAGGACGGCCCATAGATGAACAGGTATTACCCGGGTCTACCTACCATGTCATGAAAGATAAGTATTTGTGTGCACCTATGTGCGTGAAGTACAGCATGTGGATGATCTGAAATGTTAGTGTAGACCTCACAACCATATTGGTCCCAGAGATATGTAGTGTACGCAATGTGTTTTGTTGACTGTGCCATGGGCCATCAACTAGAGAAGGGATGAATGTTGTCTATGGAATATGGGGGTGGGGGGTGACGACGGGTAATGTAAAAATTCACCAAGGGGAGACTGGGTTGGATGCACAATAGGTGAACTGGAGGTCTATGAAGGAGCAGTGGGTGAATCAGGAAGATAACCAAAGAACAAATATACACATCCACAATGCATTCCCACAAACATGTGAACATTAAAATGTGCAATACACATATACAGAAATGTTACTGGCACATACCCACATAATGGTCTGGCCTGAACTGAGCCATCCAACCCCAACACACCTGGATACATAATTGAATACCCATCATCCCCTTCACAGCGCACCCCCCCCTTCCTGAATGTTCACCAAAACCAGCCATACTGGGGCTGCTAGATAGACATGGCCATATCTGCACATAGTGACCCCTACCCATATCTAGTAGGCATTTTTACCCTAGGCAGTCTCAGGATTGCAAACTATGTATCCCTTGCATGTATAACCCTACCTTACAGCCATAAAGCAAAGAAGGTCATCGGTCCCCACAATTTTTGGATATCCCTCATGGGATATGTATCTGTTCTAAACATTAGACTTGATGTCACAACACGATGTCCAGTCCTGTATACATCTGGACACAAGTTGTATGAGCAGTGGTTGTCCACAAGACTGCTCACCCTCCAGCCGGTCCTGCAGAACTTACAACCCGGGATTGTACACCTGACTGTGATGCACGTCTCCAAACGTGCATTATCGGGAATATATACCTTACACATTCGCATAGTGGCAGTCAGATATAGGGTGCTTATGGTGCTTTAAAGTAGATGTAAGTAGGGTTACCTCCTGCCCCACCTTGCGAGGGATTAAACACCTGACCGTGATACACGTCTCCCCATGTGCATTATCGGGAATATATACCTTGCACATTCGCATAGTGGCAGTTGGATATATGGTGCTTAAGGTGCTTTAAAGCAGACATAAGTAGGGTTACCACCTGCCCCACCTTGCGAGGCACAGTCCCTTTTTGGGCAGTTGTGTCCAGACCAAATATAATACAATGGCAAATGTCCTGTGATTGTAGGAAATATGTCCCATATTTCATATAACAGTTACATAAAACAGTTATTTATGTAAAATACTTAAAGTTACACAAAACAGATTAAGCAACTAAACTGCTACAGGAATAAGCTTTCATTTAGGCAAATAAGTAAAGTTCTAACCTTTGTACTGACAGTGGGTATGTAAATCTGATGTGTGTCCTGACAATGCCCTGCTTTGGCCATATGAAAAGGTGGCAACCCGAGACGTAAGTGGGTATGCAAGCATGTATGAGCAACGGTAACTGGCGGTGATTCAATGGTATGGGAAATGTAAATGAGCATGTAGGTGTATATGCATGTGTATGTACAGAACAATATCTACACACACATATATATATATATATATATATATATATATATATATATATATATATATATAAATATATGTAGATATGAAGAATGAACATGGCCACAATGTAGGAAATCCCCGTAATAGTTAGTGCTGTTATATATCAGGATGGCCATAGGTGAGCACACCTCTGCATCCCCAACCACAGGTAGAATGCTAAAAGTGGAAAGAATGATCTCCCCTTGCTAAGTCTGACTTTCAACTAGGTACAGGGCAGTTTCAGTCCCCAATCGGACAAGCCTAAACCCAGAAGACCATATGAACACCCTGACAATTGAACACACGTATGTGCCAGGACTATAGGCTTTGGAGGTCTGAATATCCTCAGAGTGAGTCAACATGCAGCATGAGTCCAGAGCAGTAGGGAATAGGGAATGGCGCATGTGTAGTAGTGTGATTTTCCCAACAGGTAAATGGATGCCTGCTGTGTAAGTGAAGTGATGAGGCATGTGTTCGGGTAACTATGCACCATGGGTATACATATAAATGAGGCAGAACACCAATAGTGTAGTGGTTAGAGCATCCGCCTAACGAAAAGGCATTCACGGTTCAAGGTCGACAATAGCACATATCATTTTCCTTGTGGAATGAATGTTGCTCTGCTGCAAAGCTGACATTTAAACATGTAAAGGTGAATGTGTGTATCGCATGGGACTATTAACCAGATCCTTTCAATAAAGTGGTATTGTCATAATGTATAAGGCACAAATAAGCACAAATAAGCGGCAGTAAACATATTTAACACACAGTAAGCATAGACGAGAGCACCTGCGCGGGTGTAAGCAGCTCCCAGCATAGATGTAATATATACACACACACACACACACACACACACACACACATATATATATATATATATATATATATATATATATATATATATATACACACACACACACACACACACACACACACATGTGTGTATAGATATATATCTACATATATGAGAAATATATATATATATATATATATATATATATATATATTAAGAATGGACATTGCAACAGTAAAGCATACACAAGGGATGTGAAGGGAATCAAGAGCAATGTTGGTATTACAAGTGCTTTCAGCGTATGTCATAAAAAGCTGCCCAGGAGTGAGCAGAGCACCGCTACTCACACCACAGGCAGGGTTTTCCCAGTGGGAGTAACATCGTTGAAATGCTAGGTCTACTTTACACACAGACGGAATGTAGTCCCATGCTGGGACCTCCAAAAATTGGAAAGTGCAAATGGCCATATTCCATAACCCCAGGAAAGGCACGTATGTGCAAATATACATGGCGAGAGACCCTGTGAATACACAAGGTGGGAGAGAATGTGTGCAGGGCCCCAAAATATCTGGATAGGGAAATGTATAAAGGTGCGTCATGGCTGCGATAACAAGTGGATAATGGATGTTACATGTATAAATTTAACATGGGTGGGGTGGAAGAACTATGGGTATGCAATTATGGATCCAGGCATGCCAGGGTTGGATGGGCCGGTTCTAATGGACTGCCCTGTGGAGGTCAGCTAGGTCGTAATAGGTATATATGCATAATCACATGCAGACAACAATATATGTTGAAGAACAAATTCTGTAACACATGCATTCCATTTGTTGACATAAATAATAGGAATGTGCCCATACAAACATCGACAGTAGATGGAATAATAGGCTGTGCAGAAGAGGGATGGGTCGAATCACACTATCACATTCCAGTTACCATCGGTAATCCATACATGAACATATAGCGACATCTGTCCACTGTATAACGTGCTACATACCGATTACAAGATAACTGGAGTGTGTCGGTGTTATAATAAATAAGGCGCAAGTATGCTGGTGAAGCTTATAAACACCATTACGCATGTGTAACTGCGTATGAGTGGGGAATGTATTGACACAATGATGTACATATATATAATCATATACATATATATATATATATATATATATATATATATATATATATATATATATATACACACACACATACACACACTCAAATATATATATATATATATATAAAACAGCAAGATATGAATATACATGTATGAATACATATGCAGATATGTCTGTATATATTAATGTAAATAGATATATATATGCTACAGTAAATATACACTTGTATATACCTAGGTTATGTTTAACACATTGCCATGTCCTGTATACAAACCCCTACCGTATCACACTGCAGCAACACGCATTTAGGGAACACGCTACAGCGAATATTACAAAGTACTGTACTTGTCTTACGCAGGCAGACACGCACACACACACACACACACACACACACACACACACACACACACACACACTTGGCATGTCTGGGATTAGAACACTGACCTAACTACTTTATTACACTACAGCATTACGCAGTTACAGAATGTGCTACCAAGATTACTGGAACACAGCACTCCCAGAGGTGTATTTGTAGATGGGTGACATCATCAGCCTTGCTAACAGTGGGTATAAGAAATGTATGGAGTATGAGCAGCATAAAAGCATTACTCAGTCCTCAGGCAAATGGACACACAGACACACACACATGGCAAGTGTGGGACTAGAACACTGACCTAACTATTTTATTACACTACAGCATTACGCTGTTACAGATCATGCTACCGAAATTACTGAGACACAACACTCCCAGAGGCGTATTTGTAGATGGGTGACATCATCGGCCTTGCTAACGGTGGGTATAAAAAATGTATGGAGTGTGAGCAGTATAAAAGCATTACTTAGTCCTCAGGCAAATGGGGACACACACACAGCAAGTGTGGGACTAGAACACCGACCTGACTACTTTATTACGCTACAGCATTACACAGTTACAGAATGCACTACCGAGATTACTGGGACACAGTACTCCCAGAGGTGTATTTGTAGATGGGTGACATCATCGGCCTTGCTAACAGTGGGTATAAGAAATGTATGGAGTATGAGCAGTATAAAAACATCACTCAGTCCTCAGGCAAATGGGGACACACACACGCACACACAGCAAGTGTGGGACTAGAACACTAACCTAACTACTTTATTACACTATAGCATTATACATCTACAGAACACGCTACCGAGATTACTGGGATACAGCACTCCCGGAGGTGTATTTGTGGATGGGTGACATCATCGGCATTGCTAACGGTGGGTATAAGAAATGTATGGAGTGTGGGCAGTCTAAAAGCAATTTAGAGTCCACTGGCAAAAGGGGACATACACACACACACACACACACACACACACACACACACACACACACACACACACACACACACACACTCCAGTGGTGGGTACGGAACACCTGCCTATTTACAGATTACTATTACGATACTACATACTTACGAATTGCACCACACAGACTACACATGTCAAGGCTGTCATTATGACCGTCTGGGAATGCCAACATCAACAGGAATGCTGGCAGTTAAGATGTACATAACTATGAACCTATGTGTTTAAAGTAAGAATCCATCCTGACCTGGAGTATGCCCATCTGTGGAATGGACAACTACTACCACTATACAGGGTTACAATGGCCATGCCCATACACAGAGGCACATTACCGACACAAGGTGTCACTGGGCATGCTCACACACTTAGTAGCACAGGGCTGTTTGGAATGCACTATGTGTCCATCTACACAAGGATATACTGGGCATGCTCATACACTTAGTAGCACAGGGGGCATGCTCACACACTTAGTAGCACAGGGCTGATTGGAATGCACTATGTGTCCATCTACACAAGGATATACTGGGCATGCTCATACTCCTTGTAGCACAGGGCTGACTGGGATGCACTCTGATGCTAAACACGGAGGGCCACAGTGGCCATGCTATTACAGGTAGACATAAAGAACACATTGTAATGGGCTCTGGTGTTAGTAGTTGTCATTGTTAGCAGGAACGCTGCTCTACATATATTTGACACCAGTCTTTTACACAACATCAGCTGTCATTCTGGGATGACATGGCTGACAGTAGGCAGGCCTTTGTCACATATCACATGCATCCATGATACAGGGGAGTGTGGATATTACCCAAGATGCATCCGCCCACACAGTGCCATTCCAAGGCAAATGTCCTAAACACAGGTTAACTCCCATACACCTACAAGACAACTGCACTGTTTTCTTATGCTAACCAGTGCTAGATGTGTAGCGTCCATATTCACAGCTGGTCACTGTAGAGCCAACAATGGGGAGTACTGACATCTGTGCAGTGAAGAACACCTGTCTGATGGCTCTGTAGTGCACAATAGCACTACCACCATATACCTCAGAACCTATTACTACCACCATATACCTCAGAACCAGACATGTGGGCCATAACACAGGTACGGACCACTCCAGGTGGTGCACCCACATACATAAAGGCCACTCACATGTACTGACTAGTCCCCCCATGAAAGGCATCACAGATGAGCCATGTGCAGGACACAGTGTCACTTGCTGCATTCTAGGATGTAAACTTCAGACACCACCATGCCCTCAGACCACCAACATTCAACCATACATGTTGTATGACATAGGAGAGTACACCACCATGTGACCCTTGACCTGTGTACTGTACTAAGCTCTACATCAACTGTAGAGAGTGCACATGTACTGACACAGTTGCATCATGTGTTATGCAATGCAATGATACCACTGCCTGTGACCAGGTCAGCTGTGCACATACCAGGGGCCCTTGGTACTTTCCACCATTAGCAGATGACTGTTGCTGTACACCAGTACACACCCTCATGTATGGATATGACATACATGTACCTGCCCTGGGTATGTACATGCCACACACACAACATACCTGTAAATAGCACAGCTGTTGTAGTCCTTTGTGCAAACAGGTGGCTACAACCATTACACACATGCACATGGAATGTAGGTCCATGGCTGCTGAATGCTAACAGTACATAAGGTGTGATATCAATGTTGACAGAGGTAACATCCCCTCTGTACTGGTCACCCATCATATCATACAACAGTCCACGTGTCATGTATGTCATTACACATATCCACCAATTACAATGCCTACAAACATGACCAAATGTCAGGATTGTAGGACCTACACACCTGTACACGTACTGTTCTGCATTCAGATAACATGCGTTATAGCTAACAGTGGGTATAAGAAATGTATGGAGTATCTGCAAAGATGTCCCACCACTTAGTTATTTCCACACATCTGTCCATACCTGTGGTATATCTTTCATACAACATGTATGGTTGCGTGTTGGTGGTCCGAGGGCATGGTGGTGTCTGACGTTTACATCCTAGAATGCAGCAATGTATATTCATACATACCTGTGAGTAATCCACATTGACAATGGGTTGGGAGGGTGGCCTAATGGTTAAGGTGTTTGCCTTGCAAACACAAGGTACAAGGTTTGAATCTCACAGGGGATAATTGGCTAGGCTTGAAATGGCTCACAAGGGCAGCTAGCCTAGTACTACTCTATGAACCTATGAACCTATGCAGTTGCTGATGTATGCAGGTGGCATGTATCCTACTACATCATGCAGTTGCAATGCATCCTCAACATTGCCAACTGTATATGGTGATATGCTGAATGTACAGAAAGATATACCACAGGTATGGACAGATGTGTGGAAATAACTAAGTGGTGGGGCATCTTTGCAGATGGATGTTTGCTGAGGACAGCTCACAGGTGTGTCACAAGAGGTCCTACAATACCCTGTGTAACCAGTAAGCAATGGTTTCATTGATTGAAGGACATAACACACAACTTAGACAACAGTCAGGGTGACAATGAAGGTAAATCACTTGACACCTGTTAATAGATATGACGTCCCTAGTGCATATATCAGCAGCGTTGTCACAGGAAGCATCAGTACAATTTGTAACACGTGCAATAATGCTGTACGTCTAACATACATAACATGAGCTAGGCTGGTCTGAGATTCACAGTACTGGCATGTATGTGGTGTGTCCATATATATCATGTATTGTAAGGAATACATCAAAATTGTTACCAACTCTCCTGTGCACTAGTGTACATATCTGTACAGGCTGCAATGTAGAAAGCAGGACATAGGCAGGGGCGTGTATCTCACACATGTGAGGTATCTGTATGTGCATGACATAGGTGTATTAATTACTGAATGCCACAGTGTGTGTATGTAGGGCTGACTGGTCCCTAGGTTGAGGATGTATGTTACCATACTGAACTGATAAGACCCCTCCCACCATCCAGGTGATGCATTCTACTATCCGTCTAGATGTCCCTGACCTTAGGCCATACTGACTACCTGTACATGTGTATTCTCTGTGGCACGTCATGTAGGTGCACAGTACTGTAATGATGATTTGTACATAGGCAGGGGTCCTCATCCCACCAGTAACAACTGTGTGCGAGTGTGTGTTACTGTGTGGGTGAAGCCGTGAGTGTGTGGGTGTGTTACTGTGTCACTGAATACATGTGTGTCAATACCTGAGTGAGAGGGTGCAGTTGTGTGTTGGCATCCTGTCATGGGGACGTGTATTACTGATTCCTAATGAGGCATCACACTTCCTGCTGGCCTCTACCCTTGTAATCAGCTAGACCACTCTCTTATCTCACCACTCCATGTAACTGTACCTGTGATGTCACCCTTTATGGATGTCACATCTGTGGCCACAGTAGCTTAATACACAGCTATTATGCTCTTGGAATGGTAGACGTGTTTGTAAAGTGGGACATTCTCACTGGTATGTGGCAGTTACACGGTGCATGCTGGTATATTCATACATACCTGTGAGTAGTCCACATTGACATATGGGACACTAACTGCAAACACTGACATCCACCAGCACATGCAATTAGACCTGAAGAAGGACAGCAGAACATCATGACCAACATGCAGTTACTGTTGTTACACAAGACACATATTGTTAACAGTATTCTACACCTGTACTACATGGTATATCTGCTGCCTGTCAACAGTCCTCAAAATTTGTAAACTACATGTATCATTCTACTCTGTTCACCCTGTGCATCAGACCATATGAGCATTTCTCTGCACTGATGGTGTGGATGTCAGGGATGTGGCACAGGCATCTTCATATGCACAGGGTGTTAATGTTTGCCAGAGGCCTAGGCTGCACTGTTGTTAAACAAGACACATACTGTTAACAGTATTGTACATCTGTATTACATGGTATATCTGCTGCCTGTCAACAGTCCTCAACATTTGTAAACTACACGTATCATCCTAGTCTGTTCACCCTGTGCATCAGACCATATGAGCATGTCCCTGCACCGATGGTGTGGATGTCAGGGATGCGGCACAGGCATCATCATATGCACAGGGTGTTAATGTTTGCCAGAGGCCTAGGCTGCACCATTGGATGACATCATGTGTGTGGGTTTGGGCCTTTGATCTAATTGGGCATGTGTGGATGTTATGCATGTGTGTGTTGTGGTGCCCTACATATGTTTCCAGTGTGTGTGCGTGTATGTATGCATACAGTTCACCCATATGTCTGGCCTACACAGGGGTATTATTGACAGCTGCAGACTGTACAGGCAAGGTTTTACAGTTCACGGTGTCCGGCCACGGACATGTGACCTGTGCCTGCCAGGGGTTGCACGGGCACTACCAGACAGAGGTGCAGATTGGGCACTGTCTGATGTCACTTGTCCACTGGAACCATGTCCCTGTTGGGGACCATCCCAGGCCATGTGCACGTGGCCTGCTGTGTCATGGTGTGGACAGCACAGCACCAAATACACTGCTGCTGCTACTGCCACTATGGGAGTGGGCATGTGAGGTAGCTCGTAAACATAGACATGACACAGGTGATGTAGCAGGCCTACGTCCACATGCCCGATGCCTCACTCCTACAAGATGTTCCCACACAGACAGCTCACGCTCACGGATTGTCATGCCACGGTCAAGGACTCCAACCATGTTACCCAACCCATCTATCCAAAGCATCAGTAATCTGCTGTTGAGCATTTACCATTGCCTGGATGTTGTTGTTTAAAGAATAGACAGCAGTCCTCTGTAGCCTCTGATCTTCTCTGTTGCGCCATTCAGCACGTGCCTGTGCCTCCATTACAGCCTGAAACATGTGTCTGGTGACACCAGCTGCAGCGCTCTGTCATGCAGGAGCATGTTGGCCAGAGGTCCTCCTACGAGCAGCACTTGCCATGTGCCTGTGTGAGACACCACCAGTCATTTGGCTGACACCATGGTGTGCAGGCACACCTTCCATAGCCCCCCACACTTTCCTGTTCCAAGCTACCACATGCCAACTGTCCTTCCTCTATGGCCACTGGTGATGGGGTATGTGCACGTATGGGATCTGTGTGAGAGGATGAGGTGGATATAGATGGAATGGCAACCAATGGCACAGTTTCAGCCCCTGACAACTCTGCCTGTGTCTCAATCATATGTTCATCATCACTGCTAGGGTCTGTGGGGACACTAACTTCAGATGTACCACAGGAGGGCAATGCACCTACATCACCTGTGAGGGTAGAGAAGAACTGTACATTACAAGCTATACAATAGACACACACACAGACACACACGCATGTGATATGACAGAAGGCATACAACATGCATGTGATATGGCAGACGGCATGCAGAGCAGACAATAATAGTGGTAATTATCATACATCCATGGGTTGCACACAACAGCATGCATGTGTCATAGCTGACGGCATGCAAATTACACAATCATAGTAGTAGTTAGCATACATCCCTGCATTGCACCATGTGGACCAGCACAGGTTAACAGTACACCTGCCTGATGTGTGGCATATGACCTTGATAATCACATGTGGTATGACATGTGATCTGCTGACATGTGCAATGGCATGCATACATGTTTAATACAATGGTGTCCTGTCAAATATACAGTGGGGCAATGGTGTACCAATTCAGTGTTGTCTGTCCGTCCTACAGATATACTGCACATTTAGCTGATGTGCATGGCCATTGCAGGGAATCATGAGGCGTCTCTAGTGCTATACAGTGTGAATTACAGACAGGGTTCATAGCCATGACTGTGTTCAGATACAATACATATATACTGTGGAATATGACCCACGTCACTGAGGTGTATAGACACTAAACCATGATGTGGAAGTTGTGACACAGGTCACTGATGGGTATATGGATGACACCCCTGCACATCTGCAACCATATTGCTGCAGCCTGGCAGCTATGGCCAGACATGGTGAACACATCAGTACACCATGTCCCACGTGAAATCTGTGTACCACACACACACACACACACACACACACACACGAGGAGCTAGTATGACATTCATGTCCAACACCAGCAACTGGAATGTACTGTATCTGTGGCCTGATGTGGATACTGTCCAGGTGACTGCTGTCATGTTGCAACACCCTCAAGATGTTCAACACATCTTATGTGGTGGATTGATGTTATGCTTACACAAGATGTGCACAGGCCTGTAGGATGTCTAGTGTTCCACATCTACAATATGACCATTATACAAAGGCCATGGTTGTACCATGTGTAGCCATTGTATGACAGGGTGTACACACAAGCACAACATGTCTAGTGTGTGTGTTGCTTCATGTCTCTGGCCATCCTCCATGGCCATGTGTGTACATGTGTTGTCCAACTTATTGTGATGGGCATCTATTTCACATGTCTGTGTTGTCCCATATGACATATATGCTCCACTGACAACAGGGTTATGCAGATAAAGGGTGGTATGTGGGATATGTTTTCAGGTTAGGTAGGCAGTGTAGCAGCCAGGCCAATAGATGTCATGGACATGTCAAGATAGCACATCACATTGTGTGACATTCATAGCAGGGCTATGATCCACACCGGTGAAACCTGTGTGCTGGCCATACTCCAGCCCACTGTGTAGCACTGTTTGTATTCACCACATGTGTAGATCAGATCTGTAGTACATCCCTAAAGTGAACAGCACCTCCACCATTGTATGCACAGCTGTCAACACATCTAGCAATGACAGTTTGTGAGGATTCATGTCGGTGAGATGATTCACATAGTTTGCAAGTGTTGCACATGGGTAGTCATTGTGATGCATTGTTGGTCCGACCTGTATATTGTGACAGGACCATACATTATGTATACATGTTGTAAATGGCCACATGGCAGATAGATTTGTACATTATGGTTCCTGATAAATAATAACACTCTCACCTGCAAAGAGCTACTGTCGCAGCAGAACACCAGAGGTACCTAAATAGGAGTAACACAGCAGTATAAGCATAATCCACCCCTGTATAAAGGCTACAGGGTGCAATGTGCATAACACATACACCAGTACAATAGACTATCCTATAGTGCAATCACAGAGTAGCATACTATAGTATGCGGCATGTGTGTATACATGCCTTGCATATGATGTTACATTACATATTGTACAGTTGCACATGCAACTATATGGAATATAGTTGTCATAGGTGCAGTACTGACTTACCAGGCAACTCCAGGCTCAGTGGTTGAGAGACACCCACCTCCACAATATCGGCTAAGGCTTGTGGATGTGGTTCTGCAGGTGTTCCCAGGTTGGCCAGTAGCTCCTCAGTACATGTGAGTGGGGGCTGGGTTGGTGGTCCACCACCTGTTGCACCTTGTTCCCTGGTGATTGCATTCACATGCTGTTTTGTCCATCTAATGAGGTCTGTACAGTGTCTGCACACCTGCTGGTATGTGCGGTTGTGGCCACCAACATCATTAACCCTCCTGCAAAGTTCCATCCACAGGGCATCCCGCTGCTGAGCATCCTGTGGCACATGGCTGAACAGGATATCGTGATTGTCGAGTAGGTATCGGATGATGGCCTCATCCTCCAAGCGGGTAAAAGGGGGTATCCTTGCATGCGGCATACCTGGAAGACATAATGATGGAGACAGGTCACAGTAACTCACGGAGACATACAGAGCTACAGCTGAACATGCATGTGTATTGCATTAATTAAGTTTAAATAGTTGTATTTGCAAACCTACATGACACTGACGTGTTTGTGTCACACACATGTGACACTCAATGTTGAGTGGATATTATCACCATATATATGTGTGTGTATGTCACCTGATTACATTGCTCATACTCCATGTGGTTGTTGTCTTGATGTAGGCATGCCTGTTTGCCTGTACTGGTGTTCATACCTATCAGCACATGGATGGATGTGTCCACATTAATGCAGTCGACTTTGATGCAGTGTAAATGTCACATATAAAGACATGCACTGCCTTACAGACATGACCTGTGACCCTGCAGACATGCTCACATAAGGTTTTACATGTATGTGTTCTGCCATATGCATCTACATGGCACTGTACAGCAATTCAACATCCTGCCCTGTATCACCTGTGTTACACATGTGATACACATGGGACACTGGCTAGCCAGATGGTATTTGCAGGGATGGATATCAACAATAGCATGTACAGACAAAGTCAAGTAGTGGGCTATTTGCCATGGACCATGTATGAATCTAGGATGAAAGGTTACCTGGCAGTAGCTGACAAATGGGTCTGTGGGGCCAGGTGGAGCAGTGCCACATTACTGATCCACAGGGTTAATGATACATATACCATGCGTTACCATGCAGTCATCACACCATGTCTGAGAGGGGAGTGATGTGCAGCTTTGATGGACAGGAATGCATAGTATGGCAGGACTAGGTCAAGTGTATGGAACAAGGATCTGTCCAGCATGTGGTAGGTGGATGTCCATGAAGTATGTGTCGAGATCAGGATGAGTACATGTAGCATGTCCAACATCACTGGGTTGGACATGGATTTATTCAGGGTATGCATCATGCTACATAGTGGAGATGGGGAATGGGAAGGCTGGTGTATGCCATCTGCACATGGCCAATATTTCTTAAAGGAAATATGTGCTCTGATATGGGTCACCTGAGTGCTGTGTATGGCTGGGCAATGATCTCTATATTCATGAATGCCACCCTGTCATTATTAGGGCTGCCACATATGACTACCTGACAGGTGTGGTGATGTAGCGATCACAGGAAAGACAACTGCCCAGCTGCATCCCTCACACACAAGTGTCCATTATGTTGACTGCTGCCTAGGTGGTAGTTCATGGGTACAGGGTTATTAACATAGGGGTGACAATGCAATATGTAGCTGTCATATTCTGGCCATATGTCACACACACCTCACCCACAAATCCCCTTCTGTATGTTGTCCACAACACTCCTGAGTCAGCTATTGCTCCTAGGTCATAGTCATTCACATACTTCAATAGGCAGATGCCTTCTGTTTGTCTGTGAGTTATGGACTACAATGAGGGGGAATAAAATTCTTTAACCCTGACATACTGTAGCTGCCACTGGTGTGATGATCATGTATTATTCAGACACCTTCTGTAGTGTTGGTTCTGCCAGCAGTCCTGTTGCAAAGCACTCCTGTGACATAGGAAGTTACATCTAGTACACAGAGTGCAGGTGGTACACAGTATGGGTGATGATGTCCTATGACCTGGCAAGGTTATGATATGCAGTGTGACATCAACCATACTGTCATCTACATCTGTACTGCTGACATCACTTAATTGATCAAGGTTCATGGCCTTCCAGACCAGACTCAGCAGGGTAATAGTAAAGTGCTTCCCATTATCAGTGGTGTCTCCCCCTTTGTGGTTTGTGATACCTATTGGTGGGCACCATTCAGTGTGTACACAACCTGACATGGAGCTATGTTTTACATGATGTGTATGTGGAGAGAATCTTGTTTTGCCATATGTGTATGATATAACCTGTGATGTGGACAGGTCCCATGCAGACTGAGTGCAGCTTGTACCTGCATAGTTGCAGGTACAGGGGCCCTGTGGTGTACATGGATATATGTCTGTGTACCTTTTTGGGGGAGGGGGCCATGTGTTTATGTTATTCAAGACCCTATCTGGATTGCTTATTCATGCTAAGCACTTGTTCAAGACTTGTAAGCACTACGTAAGCTAATAATTACTATAGCACTCAATTGTCCTCATTACCTACAGGTAAAGGTGAACAGGTTTTGTACATACTTTTCTCACTTGCTTAGAGTAATTTAGATCTTGTACTCACTTTCCCCACTTATCTAGGTGAATGTAGTTCTATATTCAGGCATGTCCAAGAGTCAACTGCCAGTGTTCTCACCTGTCTAGCTGATGAATCTGGACATCTTGAGGCAATGAACACATTGCCTCATGTACACAGACAAGCCTCTCCCAACACTACAACCTGTGAGAGGTGCACTCATCTAGCCAAACTGGAGGTAAAGGTCTCTCCAACGAAGCCTGACCCTGACTGTCATGTGGAGAAGGTACACATTCACACAACACCACACTCACCACATAAGTCTCACTGAATCTACCCCACCATTAACTGGGAAAACTACTTGTGTGCCAACACATTAGCTCAACAGTTTCTGGAATTCATAAACACCAATGCCCTGACTCAACATATCCACACACCCACCAGGGGCAACAATATCCTAGACCTAGGCATTACCTACATGAGTGACTGGTGCTCCACACGTGAAGCCAACTCCTCATTGGTCCGATCAGACCATGTGCTGGACACCGTTGATATCCACATCCCGCACCCACCCCCCATTAAGGGAACCACAGCATAATATGTCTACAAGGCCAACTACATGCTTCTTAAGACAGACATGGTGGACGTCATGACACCCATGCAGATGGACAGTACTGTTACAACTTCTGAATCCTACACAAATGTACTCTATAAGTGCTTACACGAGTGCATGGCTTGAGCTATCCCAAAAAGAAGCAGGATGCTGTACTCCTAATTAACTAAACCAATCTGGTGGCTCCCTGCCATAAACATATTGTACTACAGGAGGATGACACTGTTGCAAATGAGAGTACAATACCAGGCATGGAGGAGCTCCCTGGCCAGCCTCAGTAAGAAGGTGAGATCCCTTATAAGATCCTCCAAAGCTAACTACGAAAACTAAAATGCAACTAATACCAACAACAACCACAAAGCATTCTATAGCTATGTCACATATCTCGATGTCAGCAACCGGTTCTGCTCTGATTTACAGCACAAAGGCATGAACATTACAGAGACAATTGATATTGGCAATATCCTGGCAGATCCCTCTCAAAGCTGCACACTGTAAAGGCAATATCACAACATCCATGGGACCGGACAACATCCCAGGCTGTGTTTTACACAGACTTCAGATTGTACAGTTTTCCCACCTATGCACCATGTTCAATAATAGCCTCACATCGGGCATAGTACCCCCTGAATGGTGCACAGCAACAGTTATCCCACTCCACAAAGGTGGCACCACAATGGACCATGAGACCTATTTCCCTATAGGCCTGACTAGCCTGGTCTGCAAGGCTATGATGCACATCATGGATCACTGTCACAGAGACATTGGGTAGCTCCAAACCTTTGACCCCTCCCTGTTTCCTGTTTGGCATTGTTAAGGGTGGACCATGCCTCCTAAACCTGGTGGACTTCTTAGAGACAGTTACCAAGGCATTAGATGAGGGTAAGGAGGTCCACACAGCCTACCTAGATCTCTCATAGGCTTTCAACACCATTCCTCCTTCTGGTATTATCAACATACCCATCCGCCTGAACATTAACCCCTATGTCATGTGATGGTTTGTAAAGTGGATCATGGACAGAACCCACACAGTGGGAGTTGCATACCCTAGGTCTGACTGTATACCAGTCACAAGTGGCGTCACCCAGGGCTCAGTCCTAGGACCCCTCATGTACGGTATATACTTCTCTGACGTACAGACAAGCACAGGAGGGCTTTGGCTGAAAAGGTTTGCAGATGACTGCAAACTAAGGGACATAATTGTTTCCCCAGCTGTTACAGACACCCTCTGGAAGTGTTGCACTGAGATGAATACCTGGTGTTAATATTATGGCATCAAGCTGAATGCCTAAAAGTGCATAGTCATCCCCTTTGGATATAACTAATTAATCATGGACTACCACATAGGTGCTAGTCCCTTACATACAGAAAAGGTAATAAGGGATCCAGGAACCCCAGTAGATAGCAATCTCTCATTCGATACCCTTAATGACAAGGTGGTTAGAATATCCTTCTACATGGCCCCCCTAATCTCTAATGGGTTTGCATTCAGATCAGAGGGGCCACTGTGACTTTACACATGACATATTAGACCCATTAAAGGATACAACACCCCATTTGGGATATACCTTACAAGACAACTGCAACAGCTTGGAAGACCACACCAGTACCACACCAAGAGGATTACTGACCTCAAACAGATGACCTATGCAGCCCAACCTAAGAAACTCCAGCTGTACTCAGTTGCATACCGCATACTCACAGGTGATCTCTGCTTGACATACAAGGCCCATGTCCAACCCTGTATTACTGGATATGCTCCACCTAAACAGAAGCCCCTGAGAGCCACATGCTCTAGGGATATACACCTAACCACAATAATGAGTAGGACGTGCTGGACGGATAGATTCCTGACCCGGATATTCCCCATGCTTTGGAACATGATTCCAATGTACATCAGGCAGGGCCCCTCACTAGCACTCTTCAAGGGAAACCTTGACGTGTGGATGGGAGACAGACATGTACCCTGGGGATCACTGCAGTGGCTCTGCTGGACAGAGGCATAGGGAACTATTGGCTCTGCCAATCAGAGGCACAGGGAACCAACCTATGGGGGTGGTGAAAGCCAACACATGCTAGCTAGGCTTACAAATACCCTTGGTAAGACAGCCTAGTACCTACCTTTACACATGTTACATGTCTTATGTGCATGGATAGTTAAATAGCTCTTCCATTTTACTTTGCTATCATGCTGATAAACTGTCAGCTGACTAAACGACATATGTATCCTGTTATTGTGTATTGTAAATGCCAATTGACATAACTAATGTTTGCCTAACATTACAGTAATGCTATGCAGCTTGTAATACATATCTGCCTACAATACTGTACATTACACAGTTATTGGCACAATATCCCACAATGGAAATCATAATTGCACTGTGGTCCAACCTTCCACATGTTATTCTATGTAATACACCCATACATCTGGCTACAGTTACAATATATCAACATATACTATCCCCTGTTATAGCACATACTTGCTGGACCAGCCCTGCCACTGACATTGGCTGGTGAGGAGTATTTCTGTTCAAAGCCCTTATATAGCATCCCTTGTGGTGTATGCGGTGTTTGCCTTGTGACCTACAGCAGTACACACAAATACTACAAGCATTACTATGCTCAACAATACATCACTACAAGATAACTGTTTCCACTATATGGATTGTATGCACTTTAAATACTACAGAAAGGTACTACATACACAGACATACTGACTGTTCTACATACCTTATTAGTAACCCGAGGTGTTGTTAACTGTTGATTCAATCCTTTTCAGTTTGTGTTTCAATGTTCTTTGTAACGTTCCGCTGGTATATACGGATGGTTTGAATGTGTGATAACACATCCTTTTCTAGTTACATATCGGTAACATGTGGTATCCTGTTCACCAATTGCTGTTCCAAAGTAGTTAATTAGATGCACATCAGCTGTGCAGCTACTCCATTAGTCGATACCATGGCAACAGTGGTGTATAACTGAGTACTTATTTTGGGCATTGTCCGTTTGCTTTACTTTTGAGGGAGATGACCTAGATGTGTTTCTGCAATATATTTCAACAGCTATATGGGGACACACAGAGATATATTAGCTTCATGACTCCCATGGACTGTGTGTAATGGCTAGATGATTTAGTTCTACATGTGAGTACAGCTGTTATATTTTGGAACAGTGCTACTTATGCAGGGTTTGTTTGCACCTGATACTTATGCAGATGTTTAAGTCTGGCAAGGATGTTTGGCCAGGTCAAGGCCGTATGGCTATGCATGAACTGTTATGTGGTTTATAGTGTGCTCACCAGACATCCTTGATTTGGTGTACAAGTGTAGCATACTGTGCTGTTACTCACTAATTGCTAACACATCCCAGTGTACGCACAACCCCCTAAAACGGGATTAGTGCAAACAAACCCTGTTACATCAGCAGCTGTTCCATTGTATAACAGCAGCTATTTCACATAGGGCCATGTTAGTGTGTCTCTGACAAGGTATGTTAAGGCTTCTGCAGATGTCATACAGTGAGTGAATGATTTGTGATGTTATTACAGTTTGTATTGTAATATGGGTGTGGGGGTGATGTTGGTGGGTGTGCTTAGCAGATGCAGGTGTGTAGGAACTGCTTTTATACATAATCGCTATGTGCGTGAGGGTTCCTTCCCTATTTGAACACCTATCCTTTTGTGGACTAATACAATGGTAATTGCAGGCTGATTCATTAAGGCACTGTTATGTGATTCCTGTATAGCATGCAGGTGATGTTAGTCCTTGAATCCCTTCAGTAATACATCTGAATGTAATAATGTGTTGCTACATGATAGCTGTGTATTTCTGTCATAGGTATTTGCAGTCATCGTAGTTGTGTTGGTGACTGACCCTCTTTGGCTAGGGTTGCCACCTTTTCATATGGCCATAGTGGGATCTTTTCAGGACACACATCTGATTTTACAGGCCAACACAAGCCCACGGTCAGTACAAGGGATAGAACTTTCCTTTCTTGCCTAAATATAAGCTTATTCTTGTAGCAGTTTAGTTGTTTATCCTGTTTCCTGTAACATGAAGGCATTTTAGATACAGAAATAACTATTGTATGCAACTATTACAGTACATATGGAACATAATTATGTCCATCAATCCCAGGACATTTGCCACATTTAATATATTTGGTCAGAACGCAACCACCCAAAGAGGGAGTGTCCCTCGCAAAGTGGGACAGGTGATAACACTATCATTGGCTCATGTCCATAACACATATTTGTAATAGTGTATAGGCATATACTTTCCATATCCTTTGTTCATAAAGGTTGGTAGTGGCGGAATGTGTGATTGCTATGGTCCATGTTATACACATATATCAACACTTCAACCGCTGCATACGGGAGACCTACTGAATCCCGAGACCACAGTGTTCCGAAGCACACAGTACCGGGACCAGACTCCCATACCCCACATTACCGACATCGACAGTAACTCACGAAAGTAACACAAACATGGAACACACACATGCACACACAGACACACTGCTACCCACCACATCCAAACAAACCATCCTACACTATGTATGAGCAGGTGGCCAAGCCTCCCTACACCCCCCATGTAGGTGTCTGCGCCCCCCACACCCCCCCTACGTTAATATTCTACCTTCTAGGTCACGCAAACAGACACACAAAGCTAACCCACAACCACACATTACAGTCCCCCAAGAACACACACACCACACACAGAACACACACGTACACACACTACAGCCATAAGAAACACACTTACAAGCAGTAACCTACCTGAACCGCAACACCAGAAGTACTGACTAACTGTTTATTAACATCGTCAGATTACACCTCATGCATCTGGTGTTTCGGTACTGTGTTTTTTCAGACCTTAGGTCTCGGGATTACACGTGTCAGTATGTCAAGCAGTCGGTATGTGGTAGGTATCCCATTTATATGTACCTCCATGGTTATGTAGATGTTGTTAACCTATCCATATATCTACAAATACATGTATATCCCCATATATCGACATATCTCTCTCTCTCTCCCTCTCTCTCTGTCTCTCTCTCTCTCTCTATATATATATATATATATATATATATATATATATATATATACATATATATATAACATACACCTTTCATTGGGTACATGCCGGTTTGTCCTATTTCAACACATTCCTATCTTTTGTGTTTTATCCTGTCAGTATACACGACTGCCATTGGTACATCTCAGGTAGCTTAGTGGCATGTTATTGTGATGAATGTGTACATGGGTGCGTGTTCTAATCCGGGCAGAGATATCTTACCTCTCAGAGCAGGCACTGGTAGTGCAAGGGTGATTAACGCACATTTAAGCGGTTGTGTGTTCCACATGTTTATTATTCTGTGGAGAACTACCTATATATGCAAGCTGTGTTTAAGGCATACTATGTAACATGTACACATCTGTGAAGATTCCTGTCAGGGATACTCCCCATTATTTGGAACTACATCCCTGATTACATTATACAAAACCCCTTACTAACACGCCGGGGAATCCTTGCAGAGTGGGTGGTGAACAGTAGCTATACCGCAGGAATCCCGCAAGTGGCTCTGCTCCACAGAGGGACAGTTAGTTAATAGATGGGGTGGCGACAGCAGACACATTTTGTTTATGCTTATGAGTGGCCTCGGTGGTTGGGCATGTATCTACCTATGTATCTATGACCCTGTACATACAGTATGGACACATTCTGATAGCTTAATTTACTGTTCAGGTATTGACTTACCTTGTGCCAATGGCATTTGTGTGTACAATAGTTGAGGGCTACCTATGTAGGATGCACACAGTAGACCACCTATACATGACAATTTACAGGTGGTCGTGTGTATGCCATCCATGTTTGCTGTGTGTGCAGGTGGAGAAGGGTGTCAGTCCATGAGTGCCTAAACTGTCAGTGTGTGTGCTATATGTTCCCTCTTTGCCAAGGCATGGGCATACTGGGCATGCCTGCATCTGCTTACTGGGGCTGGCACAGGGTGTTTGAGGTCTGAGTCCCTCTGTGCCTGTGGAACCCTTGGCAATGGTGGTGGGCTGTGAGGGCCTTCACAGTTCTGTCCCTGCTGCAGCTGTTTCCACAGGATCATATTGTGTAGCATGGCACATACTATGAAGATGTGGGCACACGTTCCTGGAGAGTACTGCAAGGCTCCACCAGATATGTCCAAGCAATGGAACCATGATATCAGCATCTCAAACACATACTCTATGATAATTCTGGTTTCTGCGTGTGCCTCATTATGGCGTTCTTGCGTATCTGTGTGTGCATTTCTGAAGGGAGTCATCATCCACGGTTCCAGTGCATAGCTAGCATCCCCCACCAGGTGGCCATATGGGATGTCCCCCCTGGCAAATACCTGATACAGCTGTGAGACATGCCAGATGTGGGAGTCGTGATAGCTTCCAGGGCTGCCAGCACACACATGCATGATAATGCACTGGGCATTGAATACAACCTGGCAGTTGATGGAGGGGAATCCCTTGCGGTTTATGTAGCGCCTACCCTGCTCACCGAGTGGTGTCTTGATGTGTATGTGCGTGCAGTCTATTGCACCCAGAACCTCCGGGTAGTCTGCCACATGGTGGAAGCGATGCATATTGCTGGCCAACTCCTCCTGCAATCGGGGGAAGTATATGTGCTTATTGGCATATGGTAACATGGCATCCAAGAACTGGTGGAGTACCCTGGATGCTGATGCCTGTGAGATCCCCATGATATCCCCAGTTGGCCTTTGGAAGGTTCCTGTGTCTAGTATTCTCAAGCTTACACATACCTTTGTGCCCACTGGGATGGGTTCCCCTCTGTTACTTCTGGCTCTGAGGCGTGGCCGGCACAGCTCAACAAGTTGCTGTATGATGTCCCTGTCCACCCTGTAACACTCTACTTTCTCCAGATCATGTAGCCCCTGGTAGGTTACCCTGGGTCTGAACACTCTTTTCCTCCTCTGGTGCCTGAGATGGTTGTCAGCATCATCCTCCACACCACCATCAGTCTCCAACACATGCTGGTGAATCAAAGCTATGGCGGCCTCTAACATATACATATTAAAAGTTCCCTGTCTGTATACACCAATGGTGTAGAGTGTATGTGTGGGGCTTTCACACCTTATACTATTGTGCAATGGATGCTGCTGGTGTAATTGGGTGTGTTTGTGCTATTCCAGCTGCAGGGTATCTTAATCATTGGTTTTACAGCAGGTACTGCTATTGTGGGGCCTTTGGTGTTGACTTACGCTTGTCTGCCATGATTCATCTATTGGCCTTTACTTCTATTTTCAACCCGATTCCTCTCCCATTGTCAGGTATGCATGCAGCTGCTGCCTGTCTGATTTTGTGCTTCCACAACCCAGGAATTTGTTGGGAAATGTGCTATGTAGCTGATCTACTGCAAGTTTGCTTTGTTCTGCTGTGACAATTATCTTTTCTTTGCTGTACTGCACCTCCCCTTTTCTGTTCTGCAGGTAGCTGCTAGCAGCCTTGTTAGCTGTTGTCTATGGCCCACTGTGAGTTTCTAAGTGTTAATTACTCATTTGTACTCCAATTACCATGCTGCAGCATTTCCTTATTGTCTTCCCATATCCTTCCTGTTTCAGCTGTGGTGTGCACCGCTCACAGCCATTTATCGGGTTTTGTGCGTGTTTTCATCCACGTTCACATGAACTTTTGGTTACCTTGTGTGCTCTCAGCTAAGCAAAGCTATGGCTACTTCCACACCCCTATCCTGCGGCTTTGCTTAGCAGCACACAACACAGATTAGCAATGATCCAATGTGCTTACAGCTACGGTGGCACGCCCCTCTCTTGATGTCATGTTTACCTCCAGGCCACTCCTCGGTGTTGTACTGCTATACAGTGTGGTACATCCTTACGCAAGCGGGGATTTTGCGATTCAGTATTACTTGACTCATTTGCATGGCATTGACTACTAATTCCTAGTTAACGCACAGAACACTGACACAGACCCTTAGCAACTCTTGCACCATGGTTGTGGTGTAGCATGCGTGCCATTGACTATTATGGGGATATCATGAATTGCATTACATTACAGTTTTATGACATCTAAATATATTTTCCTTGTGATCCCATTTGCGTACCGATGCACTGCGGTTTTACTTTGCGTTGGTGTGGCCATGACATTAAATGTTATTTTTTATATGTTGTGCATGTTGTTTTATGCCATTGGCTATATATTTAGCCATTGGCATATATTAACATTATAATATGTAAGTCTGGCCCACTTTCATGGCTCCGATTTTATGTTTGACAAAAGGTAAACCGGTCTTTTTTGGTTTACATTTCTACATGCTTACTCTACGCCTGCACCACTTCATGAATTGCTATATACCCTCATTTGCATGCTACACTGCTGTGCATAGGGTAATTAGCATACATGCTCTTGGAGCTGCGCAGCTCTGGCGTACGATAGTAGTGCACGTGGAAACAGCTCTTACCTGAATCGAGCGGCGGCCAAATTTGGCGCTAGATCGCCGACGCTATTCCGGCGCATGACGCAAGCTTCATGAATCTCGGGGATGGAATAGTTAAAGCTCCATTCACTACAAAGGACTTGGCTCTTATGGTGAATTTCTTGGCATCTGTATCATGAACACATAACAAGCATGTTATGATTGACAACCTGCTCATTATCCTTTATATTCAGAATTAAACAGACTTAACATCCATCTTTATTGTAAAGGAGTTGTTGCTTAATGGGATATACATGTGTAATACAGTGTCTACAGTATTTTTTTTTCAATTTAATGAATATATATTGGGATATAGATGGGTTTTACAGTGTCTACAGTATTTTTTTCACTTTACTGAATATATATATATATAAATTAATCTCAGTGCATACAAAACCTAAAAAAAACACAAAAAAGTGTCAATTTCTTAATTAAACAGATGTTATCCATAGTATCATTTGCAAAGTTACTAGTACCCTATATATATATATATATATATATATATATATATATAATTAATCTCAGTGCATACAAAAGCTAAAAAAAAACACAAAAAAAGTGTCAATTTCTCAATTAAACAGATGTTATCCAAAGCACCATTTGACAAAGTTACTAGTACCTATATATATATATATATATATATATATATATATATATATATATATATATATATATATTTATAGGTTTACTAATAAAATTTAGATCGGAAGTTTTGCAAAGTTGGGAAGTTCGAAAGGCTGTTTTCAAGTTTTTGTAATGCAGATCCGGAAAATGTTCGACTCCACATTAACGAATGGTAGTGTGCATTGGTAATGTAGAATCAACATTCTGATAAGAGATTGCACTACAGTGGGGATCAGGAAATGTATCCTTTTCTCACTGTAGTGCAATCTTGGAGTTGGAATATATAATATTCAGGGGGTGTGGGGGTCTTACCGGTAACACAGACTTTCAACATTGAAACTTCCGGTGTTCAAATATTGATTCCATTTTACCATTTCTGAAATTTTGGTAATTTGGTGTTACTGATTTCAGCAAGCTGGTTTGATAAAAAGGTGGAAAATTATTTTGGTTTTCCACATTTTGATAGTAAACCATATATGTGTCTGTGTAAATATATATATATATATATATATATATATATATATATATATATATATATATATATATATATATAGTATGTGTCACACACACACACACACACACACACACACACACACACACACACACACACACACACACACACACACACACACACATTAATAGTAATGACTAACCATTCTATAGTTTAAGTAGAAAGACTTACCCCGGGATTCATGAAGCTCAGCGCAAGGACGGCGTTAGCCTTGCATCGACCATGCAGCATAGAGATGCCGTAGCAGCACCACATGCATATAATGAATGTACGCTGCCGCAATGGCCACGTACAAGACAGTTTTGCGAACACCAAAATAAAAAATAAACACAAAGGCACTTAGCTGAATATTGAGCCCCCATCCCTCGAACAAATGACATTTAAAACCCCATGCCTGTATTCCATTGTAGTGTTGATAGTTATACCAAGTGGAAGCAAACTGCAGAGTGTTAGCACGCCGCCAATTGATAAGCCTAGCCCAATGGTTAGGGTTATCACCTGTCCCACATTGTGAGGGACAGTCCCTTTCTGGGCAGTTGTGTCGATACCAAAACCATTATAAATGTTAAATGTCCTGCGACTGTAGGACATAATAATGTCCCATATTTTATGTAATAGTCCCATACAATACTTATTTACGTATGTAAAATACATAAATGTTACAAGAAACAGAATAAGCAACTAAACAAAACAGAATAAGCAACTAAACTGCTACAACAATAAGCTTACATTTAGGCATAAAACTAATGTACTACCCTTTGTGCTGACCGTCGGTATGTGTTGGCCTGTAAAATCTGATGTGTGTCCTGAAAATGTCCCATTTTGGTCATATGAAAAGGTGTCAACCCTACCAATGGTCACAGCATTCGCTCAGTATCTTCCCATTCGCGGTCCAAGTTGTCCTTATCAGGATGGCCCAAAAATGAACGGGTATTACCCGGGTCTACCTACCATGTCATGAAAGATAAGTATTTGCGTGTACCTATGTGTGTGAAGTATAGCATGTGGAAGATAAAAAATGCTAGGATAGTCCTCACAACCAAATTGGTACCAGAGATATGTTGTAGAGTACACAATGTGTCCTGTTGACTGTGCCATGGGCCATCAACCAGGGAAGGGATGGATGGTGTGTGTGGAATATGGGGGTGTGGGGTGACGGGTAATGTAATAATTCACCAATGGGAGACTGGGTTGGATGCACAGTAGGTGAACTGGAGGTGTACGAGGGAGCAGTGGGTGAATCAGAAAGAAAACCAAAGAACAAACATTCACATCCACAATACAACCTGACAGGCCATACTGTAGAACACAATCCCACAAACATATGAACATTAAAATGTGCAATACATATGTACAGAAATGTTACCGGCACATACCCACATAATGGTCTGGCCTGAACTGAGCCATCCAACCCCAACACACCTGGATACATAATTGAATACCCATCATCCCCTCCACAGCACACTCCCCCCCTCCTGAACATCCACCAAAACCACCCATACTCGGGCTGTTAGCTTGGCGCAGCCATATCTGCACATAATGACCTCTACTCGTATCTAGTAGGCAGTCACACTCTAGGCAGTCTCAGGATTGCAAACTATTTATCCCTTGCATGTATAACCCTACCTCATTTCGTAACTCCAAAAACATTTGGGTTATCTGTCCCAAAATTTTTGGATATCCCTCATGGATAATTATCTGTTCTAAAGATTAGAGTTGGTGTCATGACATGATGTCCAGTCCCATTGACATCCGAGCACTAGGGCTACCACATGTCCCACTTTGCAAGGGACAGTCCCTCCATGGCCAGTTGTGTCCTGCATAAAAATTGGAAAAATTGCAAATGTCCTGAGATATTAGGACAAACATATTTCCTATATTTAATGTAATAGTTGCATAAAACAGTTATTCTGTTTCTGAAACACCTAAATGTTATAAGTAACAGAATAAGCAATTAAAGTGCTACAAGAATAAGCATTTATGTAGGCAAAACAGTGAAGTTCTGTCTTATGTACTGGCTGTGAGTATGTTTTGCCTTGCAAACTCTGACGTTTGTACAAAACATGTCCCACTGTGGGCATTTGAAAAGGTGGCAACCCTACTGGGCACAACTCAGATTAGCAGAACCTGACCACAACCCTGCTCAGCCTCCAGCCAGTCCTACAGAACCTATGACCCAGGATTAAACACCTGACCATGATGCACTTCTCCCCACATGCATTATTGGGAATAAATACCTATCACATGTTCCATTGAAGCTTCCCCATCTGGCAGTTGGAAATAGGGTGATTATGGCACCTCAAAGCATACACAGGCATGCGTGATGGTAACTGGTGGTCATTTAACAGTATGGGAAATGTAAAAATGCATGTAGATGTATATGCACGTGAATATACAGATATATATATATATATATATATATATATATATATATATATATATATATATATATATATATATATATATCCATGAAGAATGAACAAGGACACAATAAAGCAGTCCTAACAAACGTGAAGGGAAACAGCAGCGGTAACCCCCGTAGTATTTAGTGCTGTCATATCAATCCACCCTGAGGTGAGCAAACCACCTGCATCCCAAACCACAGGTAGAATGCTAATAGTGGAATTAACTATGTGCACGTGCTAACTCGGACATTCAAACAGGTAGAAGGCAAGCCCAAAAACCATTCAGCCAAGCAGAACCAAAAGACTTAATAAACACTCTGACCATTATATGAACATATGTCCCAGGACTATATGCTTGGGACGTCTGAATATACTTGGAGTGAGTCAACATGTAGGATGGGCCCAGAGCAGTAGGGAATGGCGCATGTGTAGTGGTGCGGTTTTCCTAACTGGAGAATGGATGCCTGTTATGTCAGTGACGTATTGAGGCGTGTGTATGGATAACTATGAACTATGGGTATACATATAAATTAAGCAGCATACAAATAGTGTAGTGGTTAGAGCATCCGCTTAACAAACAGGCATTCACGGTTCAAGTTCAAATATAGCACATATCCTTTTCCATGTGAAATGAATGTCGCCCTGCTGTAAAAATTACATAATAGCATGTAAAAGTGAACTTGAGTATCGCATGGGACTTTTAGCCAGATAATTTCAGTCAAAGGGGTACTGTCATAATGAATAAGGCAAAAGTAAGCACAAATAAGCGGCAGTGAAGATCCATAACAAACAGTAAGCATATGCGACTGTGCTTGCGCGGGTGTAATCAGTGCCCAGCATAGGAAATGTATATGAGTATGTCCAGATGAAATATATATATATATATATATATATATATATATATATATATATATATATATATATATATATATATATATATATATATATATATATATATATATATATATATATATATATATATATATATATATATATATACATATATACATATATACATACACACACATATTATATATATATATATATATATATATATATATATATATATATATATATATATATATGAAGAATGAACGTCTTAACAATAAAGCATAGACAAGGAATGAGAAGGGAATTAACAGCAACTACAGTATCATAGAGTGCTGTTAGTGTATGCCATATCACGCTGGCCAAGAGTGAGAAAAGCACTGCTACACACACCACAGGCAGGATATTACCAGTGAGAGTAACAGAGCTGAATTGCTCAGTCTACTTTACACACAGAGAGAGGATAGTCCCTGCTGGGACTACCCAACAATTAATAAGATTGTTTAATCCTCCGAACATTACTCAAGCAAGGGCAGGTATGTTCAAAGACTAAATAGTGGGAGAGCCTGGGAATACATGAGGTGGGACAACATATTTGTAGGGCCCCTAATGCTCTGGAGAGTGCAATGTCTGGAGGTGTGTCATGGCTGCGATAACAAGTGCATATTGGAAGTTACGCGTGTAGGTTGAACACGGGTGGAGATGAGGAACTATGGGTATGTAATTATGGATCCAGGCGTGCTAGGGTTTGATGGCCAGGTTCTAATTGGACTGCCCCGTGGAGGTCAGCGAGTTTGTAATAGGTATATATGCATACACACATGCAGACATTAATATGTAGAAGTACATTCTCTAACAAATGCATTCCATTTGTAGACATAAATAATAGGAATGTGCACATACAAACATCGACAGTAGATGGAATAATAGGCTGTGCAGAAGAGGGACAGGACGAAACTGCTACAACGCAGAAGCGTATACAGTGTCCTAAGTCAGTGCTGTGCTGATGATAATCAAATGTGAGGGCCTCCCCACACATGGAATCATTCCTGTGATCTGCCCGCTACAGCAATGTCAAGTACTAAACCGGTCTAATTCTAAAGGAAATACGCTGAGCACGTACATAAATAGGCTCCCAATTATATATATATATATATATATATATATATATATATCTATATATGAATATATGTACATATATGTATAGACATATATCTAGATATATATATATATATATATATATATATATATATATATATATATATATATATATATATACATAGTTGCAGACATACATATACGAATATATATATATATATATATATATATATATATATATATATATATATATATACACACATATACATATATATATATATATATATACATATATATATATATATATATATATATATATATATATATAAATAAATACATATATATCTATATATGTGTGTGTGTGTAGATATACAGAGATATACAGCTATGATAGGAAAAAAACCACAGGAATGACATATGTCCACATGCTATGGCAATGGAAGTGAGGAGACCAGGCAAGACACATGACACACGCAGCATGCCCTTCCACCCCCCCCCTACAGCTGGACACAGGAACTATACACGCAATCAATGTAAAGTGTCCACTGCTCCCCAGACCACAGGCAGGATACAACCGGTGGGGGGGGCACAGTGCACCCGTGGATTCTAATCGTGGAACACATACTGGAGCGTCCCTTGCGGGACACTCGAAAAATTGGCAAAACCATACACATGTGATAGATCAGCCATCTTGTCTGCGGTGTATACAGACTCAGCATACAAGGGTGGGTAACCCTGTTGACCCATAGGCCGAGAAAATTGTATGAAATGGGTCCCATGAAGTGGAGAGTGGGCAGCATGTAGTGGTGTGTCCATAACTGACCAGGTCTCAGAGTAAGGATGGGTGCTGTTGAGGAGGCGAGGGTGGGGGAACTATGGGTATCTACTTATGGGTGTAAGTGTGCAGGTGTTGGCTGATGTTGACCAATATGGACAGCCCTAGGGATGCAAGCGAATGTGTTCATTGGGCAGAGGCGTCACCCAACGAGCAGCACACCCACTGCGAGACTAACTAAAGCAAAGTGTAATCTATATGGCAAGGAATGGAATAACCAGATGTAGACATATATATGTAGAGTTATCTGTGTGTATATATCCACCTATAGCGAGACAGCGATCTGCTTCTCCCTCGTCATAGTACGAATGTATACATACAGATACATGCCCACATATGAATATATACATATACAGACAACCATAGACCCATATGTTGTTAGATTTTTTATATATATATATATATATATATATATATATATATATATATATATGTATACACACACAAATACATATATATATATATATATATATATATATATATATATATATATATATATATATATATATATATATATATATATATTTACAAATATATATATATGTATAGACAGCAAGATATGAATATACATGTATGCATACATATGCATATATATCTGTATATATTAATGTAAATATATATATATATATATGTGTGTGTGTGTATACATATTATATATATATATATATATATATATATATATAGATAGATATATATAGATAGATAGATATGTTACAGTAACTATACACATGTATATAGCTAGGATATGATACAGCAGTTACGGGTAACATATCTTCACAGGTCGGGCATATGTTGGTGAGAGGTCCAATAAACAAACATGTAACACGTAGCATCACCCCCAACTCCCCCCCCCCCAGCTAGGCCGGAGAGACATACAGACACACAATAAAGGTAAATACACCACTGCTTCCCAGACTAATGGCAGGAAACTACCTGTGAGAGAGATCTGCAAGATCTACACTTGAAACATAGACATCGATGTCCCTTGTGGGACACCAAAAATTAATGACCGGAGCAGGCCCTGTAATGATTTCTCTGACCAGGCTGTAGATGTACATGGACCAGTAGGTCGTGCAAGCCTGATAACACATGGGTCGACACAACGCACGACATGTGTCCCAACATGGGGAGAGTGGGCAGTGTGTAGTGGTGTGTTTATACCCCACCTGCGCCCTCAGTAAGGATGAGTGCTGTAGAGGAGTAGCAGGTAGGGGAACTATGGGTATGTGATTATGGGCTTAGGCATGCAGGTATTGGCTGGCAGAGCCATATTAGGACATCCCCATGGATATAAGTAATATTTTGATGTGGGCATAGCAGATGCCCCTACCTCCCAAACCCTAACATCACATCCACTGGATAGTCCGTAAACCATTGGGGGACACATAGGGACCATACCATAGAACTGTCCCCGATTACCAAGGACGTCCATGATTATGACTCAGAATCTAACTCTGACCCACCTAAACCCTCCTGAACTAGTGATATTAGGAGGAAAGGCGGTGGAATACACATAACGAATAATGACAACATGTAAGAGTCATAAACAGCATGTACCTCAGGCAATGTGTATGACTACATATGGACTGGGTCTGTCAGTGTGTCAGGTTAATAGCACCAAACCTCTAAATGTGTCCCTGATGTTGTTATGCAGTGTCCCTGATTCAGTGTTCATTCTTCCCCATTCTTATGAGAGGTCTGATAGTGACAGAAAGCGCATATTCCGCCGACTACCTTAGAAAGATGATAGAATAATAGGGTTGGGGTTACCACCTGTCCACCTTTGTGAGGGACACTCCCCTTTGGGCAGTTGTGTCCTGCAAAATAATTGTAATCATGGCAAATGTCCTGTGATTTAGGACAAAGATATCCTATATTGGCTGTAGTAGTTGCATAAAACAATTATTTTGTATCTGAAACATCTAAATTTTATACAAAACAGTACAAGCAACTATAATGCTACAAGAATAACCTTTTCTTTAGACAAAATGGTGAAGTACCCTCCTTTGTACTGGCTGTGAATATGTTTTGCCCTGCAAAATCGATGCCACTACATAAAGGTCCTATAGGCTTGCCACATTTAAAAATGCCCAAAGTGGGACATGTTCTGTAGAAATGTCAGATTTTCCAGGACAAAACATACCTACAACTGTGCATAGTACAGAATTTTAATTATATGCACAAATAAAAGCTTATTCTAGTAACATTTGAATTGCTTATGCTACTTCACATAACATATAGAAGTTTCATATATAAAATAACTGTTTTATGCCACTATTAAAGAAACTTAGGATATAATTCTGTCCTGTAGTCTCAGGACTTTTGCTATGTCTTGATTATTTTTGCAGGACACAACAGCCTAAAGAGGGACTGTCCCTCATAAAGTGGGACAGGTGTTAACATTACTGTCCCACCTTGGCCAATAGAAAAGGTGGCAAACCTATAATAGGTATGTGGTAGCATGACTCGGCCGACGGATGTGGCTCCCGAAACCCAATCACTTGTGTGTATTGAAGAGTTTCCTTTCCCATGTATCAGCAAGACAGGAGCAGATTGTATGAGGAACACATAAATAATATGATTAATTCACTGTACAGGCCACTGATTCCGTACAGTCGAACGCCATGCCGTCGTCTAATGGGCAGCCATTCCCGATACTGTAGTCATGTAGTCCAATGTAATAGGCATCACTGGGTAATAGTGTGGTCCTCGCCCCCACCCAGGGGTGTGAGTGTCAGATGCAAGCACCAATGTCAGTGCATTTGCAACTGCAGGAATGAGCGGGTGTCAGCCTGTTTGGCTACCAGTACATGAGTATTGCACTGGTAAAGCAGTGTAGAGGCTAACCGAGTCTAAGAAGCTGTAACCAGAGGTCAGCAGTGAGTAACACCGCACAATCCCATGCACACATGCTCCCAACTGCTTTAATGTGCCTTACTCCCTCCATATCCAATGGCCTTGTTCTGCCATGCAACCAAATAAATGTCCTCTGCAAGGCTCGGAACCAGGAGCCTGCACACACAGCTAATGTGAATTACCAATATGCCATGTCAGATATACAGAGAACGGACAGTACCACAAACATATCATACAGCGCAGTCATTCAACAGTATAGGAATGTATCCCATCATATGGATGTATATGTGAGTGTTCATGTCCAGCATATAGGAACATACATATATAGAGATATATCAGGAACATACCATGTGGCAACAAAGCATTACAAACCAATGAAATGGGAAACACCAGTGACGCATGCATTATGTAGTGGTGTAGTTCTATGTGATCTCAAGACTCCCTCAGACAGACATGTGTCATTCATACACGCAAATAGTTGTACATTGGCTGTATACATCACTCTGTGCATGTAATGTACATTAACACAACAGTACCTGTCCAATCATTATGTGTGAACAGTACTCTTGCAAGGTGATGTGTGCTACATCATCATCAAGATAAAGGTACATGGGGTAACCATACAGGGACTGGTAGTGTTGTGTGTACAATGGGGTCATCCTCATCAGGTGTACCTGGACCATTTAGGAGTGATGTGCATAACAGGATCGTGCACCTGAGGGACAGGGGTGAGGATAACAGGAATATGTTGTGATGCATATTACAAGGGTTACATGTGTCCAGTGGGCACGTGTGTGAAATGGACAGCTATGTATAGGGCAGGTGTAGTCTTAGGAGCTGATTGGCTTTATGTTTCTGTAGGTGAGGGTCGGATGTAGGGGAAGGAGTGTAGGTATGGCCGTGGAGGATAGGTAGGGTAGGATCACAGACAAGACAGCATACGGGGTTGGTAAATGACAGATGTGGGGGGATGCACCCCGGACGGATATGGGTGTTTGGTATTCACAAGACCATGGGAACAGTGGGATGGAGATCCCCAGCCATTGGCAGCCGCCACTGCACCTAAACAGCTGCAAAGGAGGCAGTGCTGGGGGCTGTCCAGGAGGGGCAGCATCACCCTGTAAATGTGGCACTCTGCCCTTGAGCTTGCGTATCTGGCTTTGGAATCCCCTTAGTGAGCCCCCAAAGCAACACGTCTGGGACCGCACAACAGCAGACATGTACCTGTCTAGTCCTGCTTCCAGGGGGGACATGCTCCATCCTCAGTGGTGGTACCACCAGAAGGTGGTGCAGAGCCAAAAGAGGCTGATGTCCAAGGTTGGGCCCCAGATGTGTTAGTGCCTGGTGTCATGGTCAGCTGAAGTGGGGCAGGAGGTTCTGCTTGGACCTCCCAACCTATTCAGCCTATGGTGTTGCAGTTTAAACCCACATATGGCTTAATGATAGACACCGGCATACAGGATTACCTACAACAGTATGCATAGATATCACCATCAAGATGGTATACATTTGCAGAGGGAGCACAGCACACGCATATATACTGCATGCCATCTGTACAATGTGTAGTAGATGTGTGACCGCAGCTATGAACAGATGCCCATTATTGGCTTGTCACTGTTAACCCCAGACAGTGTCTGTCATACCAACATTTCATGTGACACATGTCCAGTCAGGGATGCGATGGCAGTAACACATCCCTATCATCATGTACTGTCTGCAATCCTCACACTATGCTTCTGCTGTGCACAGATGTGTGTTCAGTGTTTAACATAGGAAACAAATGGTTGCACACACTGACCATCTCACAGATGGCCCTACAGATGGGGGTCCCTCACAAACAGAGTCCTGTCATGTCTGTATTAAAACATGCAGAATAGCCATTACCACACATACGTTAAACAAGCAGTAGTCTCAATGCAGCATAGCTACACTTACATTTTGTAGTCATGTGTGGCACATCACCCTCCTGTCTTTAGGCTATTTCCCACTGTGTATAATGTTTGAGGTACATCCAGATATCATCTGTGATGCTGTGTCAGAACACCACATCCAGGTACCACTCACAGTGACTGTCACGGCCAAATACCAACATGTGTTCCTTAGATAGTGTACTGTGTTTATCATTTGAATGGCTATGGGAACACCATCACAGCTGTTCCACATGCAATCAGCTAGAGGAGGACTGCAATAGGTGCAGAGGCCATCACCTGACCATGTCCATCACTTACAATACACATGCTGCTGCTGAGCAGGTGTACTCCTTCACATACACCAGAGAGCATGTGGGTGGGACAGGCAAAGTACACCAGGGAAGGGCTTGGAGACATAACCCTAACCATCGTCTGCTACATGCCTAACAGTACAGCGGTCAAACCCCTGACTGACTGCTCATTACTATTACATGTGCATGACTTTACTACATGTGCCACAAAGGCGACATGTTGCTGTGCTGTAAGAACATATATGTGTGTAGGTGAGTGACATCTGCAACAGGGATATAGTAGGCATACAATAGGTGTGGCACACATGGCTGTCCACGTGAATTGATGCCATTGTCACTATAACCACACTCTCTAATGGACACTCATTGACATTCTTTGCCAGGGCCACAAATACACAACCTAACTACTTAGTTTGCCACACTGCAGTAATGCACAGGACTACATGCACCACAGGGGATATCTGGAGGTTCTATGGGCTAGGACATGTGAAAGTGTTTGACATCTGTTGGTATGCCAACGAGGGTTATAGTGGGAGTGACTGTGGTTGGGAGCATCAAAACCCACACACTGACACAAGGTGCCAGTACTGGCATGCACGTATGCATTGCTTCATTGGTGTGTAGTGGTTGGCTGTGCAAGATGGCTGTACAAGGCGGGGTGAGGAGTAATCCTTGGCATCACGTCACCCGACAATGGTGTGCAGTGCAGGGGTGTAGTGTCTGCAATGTCCCACACAGATGGGTACTGCATGATCTGCCCTGACATCCTGGTTACCAATGTGTATGGCCATAGCTTTGCAATGCATGCCATGTCTGTGTTTGATAGTCCTTCACATGGACATTGCCTGGGATGTGCATGTCCCACAATACTGTACATTGACATGTACAGGTGTACCTGGTTTGGTAGGCACATGTTGTGTACACAGCCTGTTATCCCCTGATATGCCAATATTGGCCTAGTGTGGCAAAACCTGCTTATAGTGAGCAGGTCGAGCCTGCACCTACATTGATAGTATGATACAGGTATTCCGTGGTGTCAGTGGCATGGGTCCATGCAGGGCACATGCGTACAGCATTGTATGGCCTCTGTGGATCACATTTGATGGCACCACATATGTTTCAGGCATCCAGTGTGGAACATAGTGAAGGCACAATGTCCGCATGTATGTGCCCGTTATACTGCTGTACAGTGTGCCATGTCCTCTGCAGGCCAATGCATTCACACCATGCCTACTATCTGTCATCAATGTGCATGGTACTAGCAACATAGAGGGATATCCTAGGCAAGTTTGTCTGTGCATGGCACATGGGTGCGGGACATATACTAGGTACTAGTAGGGTTGCATACTTTGTTCACCAGGTCTTTTGCCAGATGTAGGGGTATGGCTTGACAACACAGTCCTGTGGCTAACTGACAGTTGTACTCCATGTGAGTTGGCCAATGTGTCATAAGACGGACACCATATAGGAAAACTACAAAATCTGCTCCCCAACATGTCCAATGATAAGATACTCACAGCCACCTCTACACAGGCTTTGACAGACAAACACACACTTGCCATGTCCTGTATACAAACCCCTACCTGCCGTATCACACTGCAGCAATAAACTTTTAGGGCACCCACTACGGCGAATACTGAGTTGCAGCACACCTAGAGGTGCATACCTAGGTGGGTGACAACAGCAGGAATGACAAAGGTGGTCATGTGATTTGTACAGAGAGTGCATACTCTACAAAGCACTGTACTTGTCTCACACACAAACACACACACACACACACACACACACACACACACACACACACACACAGCAAGTCTGGGATTAGAACACTGACCTAACTATTTTATTACACTACCGCATTGCGCAGTTACAGAATGCGCTACCAAGATTACTGGGACACAGCACTCCCAGAGGTGTATTTGTAGATGGGTGACATCATCAGCCTTGCCAAAGGTGGGTATAGGAATTGTATGGAGTGTGAGCAGTCTAAAAGCATTTTTCAGTCCTGAGGCAGACGGGGACAAACACACACACACACACACACACACACACACACACACACACACACACACTTGGAAAGTCTGGGATTAGAACACCAACCTAACTATTTTATTACACTATAGCATTACGCAGTTGCAGAACACTCTACCGAAACAACTGGGACACAGCACTCCCATAGGTGTATTTGTAGGTTGGTGACATCATCAACCCTGCCAAATGTGGGTATAAGAAATGTATGGAGTGTGAGCAGTCTAAAAGCATTATTCAGTCCTCAGGCAGATGAGGACAAACACACACACGCACACACACACACTTGGCAAGTCTGGGATTAGAACACTGACCTAACTACTTTATTACACTACCACATTACGCAGTAACAGAATACGCTACCAAGATTATTGGGCCACAGCACTCCCAGAGGTGTATTTGTAGATGGGTGTAGGAATTGTATGGAGTGTGAGCAGTCTAAAAGCATTTTTCAGTTCTCAGGCAGACGGGGACAAACACACACACAGTTGGCAAGTCTGGGATTAGAACACCAATCTAACCACTTTATCACACTACATCATTGCATAGTTACAGAACACACTACCGAGATTACTGGGACACAGCACTCCCTGAGGTGTATTTGTAGGTGGGTGACATCATCAGCCATGCCAAAGGTGGGTATAAGAAATGTATGGAGTGTGAGTAGTCTAAAAGCATTTTTCAGTCCTCAGGCAGACGGGAACAAACACACACACACACACACACACACACACACACACACACACACACACACACACACACACACACACACACACACACTTGGCAAGTCTGGGACTAGAACACCAATCTGACTACTTTATCACACTACATCATTGCATAGTTACAGAACACACTACTGAGATTACTGGGACACAGCACTCCCTGAGGTGTATTTGTAGGTGGGTGACATCATCAGCCATGCCAAAGGTGGGTATAAGAATTGTATGGAGAGTGAGCAGTCTAAAAGCATTATTCAGTCCTCAGGCAGACGAGGACAAACACACACACACGCACACACACACACGCCAGTGATAGAAATGGAACACCTGCCTATCTACAGATCACTATTACAATACTACATAGTTACGAGTCGCACCACACAGACTACACATTTCAAGGCTGTCATTATGACCTTCTAGGAATGCGGACATCCACAGGGATGCTGGCACTTAAGATGTACATACCTGTGAACCTGTGTGTTTAAAGTAGGAATCCATCCTGACCTGGAGTATGCCCATTTGTGGAATGGACGACTACTATCACTATACAGGGTTACAATGGCCATGCCTATACACATAGGCACATAACCGACACAAGGTGTCACTGGGCATGCTCACATACTTAGTAGCACAGGGCTGTTTGGAATGCACTATGTGTCCATTTACACAAGGTTATACTGGGCATTCTCATACACTTAGTAGCACAGGGCTGTCTGGGATGCACTCTGATTCTAAACACGGAAGGCCGTAGTGGCCATGCTATTACAGGTAGACGTAAAGAACACATTGTAATGGGCTCTGGTGTTAGTAGTTGTCATTGTTAGCAGGAACACTGCTCTACATATATCTGACACTGGTCTTTTACACAACGTCTGCTGCTATCCATCACCTTAGATGTACCATCCTATACCAAGCACAATATCACCACTCACAGTGATGTCTTGCTAGGAGTGGAAACTGCTTGACCAACACAATGAGCCTTTCTAGAAGTGGCAGCTGCTTGACCAACACAATGAGCAAATGTCCTGCTGTAAGTACAAGGTTGTCTAGTGTTTGCCATTCTGGGATGATATCACTGACAGTAGACAGGCCTTTCACACATATCACGTGCATCCATGATTCAAAGGAGTGGGGATAATACCCAAGTCGCATCCGCCCATATAGTGCCATTCCAAGGCAAATGTCCTAAACACAGAATAACACCCTGACACCTAGAGGACGACTGCATTGTATGCTTATGCTAACCAGTGTTAGATGTGTAGCATCCATAATCACAGCTGCTCACTGTAGATCCAACAGTGGGGAGTACTGACATCTGTTCAGTGAGGAACACCTGGCTGATAACTCTGTAGTGCACAATAGAACTACCAACATATACCTCAGAACCAGACATGTGGGCCATAACACAGGTACGAACCGCTCCAGGTAGTGGTGTCCCCACATACATAGAGGATACTCACATGTACTGACTGGTACCCCCACAAAAGGCATCACAGATGACTCATGTGCAGGACACAGTGCCACATGCTGCATTCTAGGATATAATCCTCAGTCACCGCAATGCCCTCGGACCACCAACACACATCCATACATGTTGTAGGACATATAAGAGTACACCACCATGTGACCCTTGACCAGTGGACTGTACCAAGTTCTACATCAACTGTAGAGAGTACCCATGTACTGACACAGTTGCATCATGTGTTATGCAATGCAATGTTACCAACGTCTGTAACCAGGTCAGCTGTACCCATACCAAGGGCCCTCAGTTATTTATAGCATTAGCAGATGACTGTTGCTGTACACCAGTACACACCCTCATGTTTTGATATGACATACATGTACCTGCCCTGGATATGTACATGCCACACACACACAACATACATGTAAATAGCATAGCTGTTGTTGTCCTTTGTGCAGACATGCGGATACAGCCATTACACACATGCACATGGAATGTAGGTCCATGGCTGCTGAATGATAACAGTACATAAGGTGTGATATCAATGTTGACAGAGGTAAAATTCCATTTGCACCGGTCACCCATTACACCTATCATATCATACAACAGTCCATGTGTCATGTATGTCATTACACATGTCCACCAATTGCAATGCCTACAAACATGCCCAAATGACAGGATTGTAGGACCTACACACATGTACATGTAGTGGTGTGCATTCAGAAACCATGTGTGTGCAGTTGCTGATGTATGCAGGTGACATGTATCTTAGTACATCTTGCAGTTGCAATGCAGCCTCAACATTGCTAACTGTATATGGTGATATGCTGAATGTACGGAAAGATGTACCTCAGGAATGGACAGATGTGTGGAAATAACTAAGTGGTGGGGCATCTTTCCAGATGGATGTTTGCTGAGGACAGCTCACAGGTGTGTCATAAGCGGTCCTACAATAACCTGTGAAACTGTTAAGCAATGGTTTTGTTAATTGAAGGACATAACACGCAACTTAGATAACGGTCAGGGTGACACCGAATGTAAATCACTTGACACTTGTTAACAGTTAAGAAGTCCCATGTGCATATATCAGCACTGTTGCCAAAAGAAGCGTCAGTACACTTTGTAACACGTGCAATACTGCTATGAGTCTGTCATACATATCATGAGCTAGGCAGGTGTTTGATTCACAGTACTGGCATGTGTGTTTGCGTGTGTGTCCATATATGTCACCTAAGGTGGGGAATACATCTCAATTGTTACTCACTCTCCTGTACACTAGTGTAACACCTGTACAGACTGCAATGTAGAAAACATGTGAGGTATCTGTATGTGCGTGACATAAGTGTATTCAATAGTGAATGTCACAGTGTGTGTATGTGTGTGTGTTTGTGTGTGTGTGTATATGTATGGCTGTCTGGTCCCTGGAGTGAGGATGTATGTTACCATACTGAACTGATAAGACCCCTCCCCCCATCCAGGTGATGCAATCTACTATCGTGTTGATATCCCCAATCTTAGGCCATAATGATTACCTGTACATGTGTATTCTCTGTGGTGTGCCATGTAGGTGCTCAGTACTGTAATGGTGCTTTGCACATAGGCAGGGCTCCTCACCTCAACAGAAGCAACTGTGTGTGAATGTGTGTTACTGTGTCGGTGAATCCATGAGTGTGTGGGTGTGTTACTGTGTCACTGAATACATGTATGTCACTACCTGAGTGTGTGGGTGCAGCTGTGTGTTGGCATCCTGTCATGGGAATGTGTATTACTGCTTCCCATTGAGGCATCACACTTCCCACTGGCCTCTACCCTTGTAATCAGCTAGACCACTCTCTTACCTCACCACTCCATGTAACTGTACCTGTGATGTCACCAAGAATGGATGTCACATCTGTAGCCACAGTAGCTTAATACACAGCTATCATGCTCTTGGATCAGTAGACATGTTTGGAATGTGAGACATTCTCACTGTTATGTGGCAGCTACACAGTGCATGCTGGTATATTCATACATACCTGTGAGTAGTCCACATTGACATATGGGACACTAACTGCAAACACTGACATCCACAGGCACGTGCAATTAGACCTGAAGGAGGAAAGCAGAACATCATGACCAACATGCAGTTACTGTTGTTACACAAGACACATACTGTTAACCATATGTCTGATGCCTGTCTACAGTACTCAACAATTGTAAACTGCACTTATCTTCCTAGTCTGTTCACCCTGTGCATCAGACCATATGAGCATGTCCCTGCACCGATGGTGTGGATGTCAGGGATGTGGCACAGGCATCATCATATGCACAGGGTGATAATGTTTGACAGAGGCCTAGGCTGCACCATTGCATGACATCATGTGTGTGGGTTAGGGCCTTTGATCTAATTGGGCATGTGTTTATGTTATGCATGTGTGTGTTGCGGTGCCCTACATGTGTGTCCAGTGTGTGCCTGTATGTATGCACACAGTTCTGGCATGTGTCTGGCCTACACAGGGAAATTATTGACAGCTGCAGACTGTACAGGCCAGGTTTTACAGTTCACGGTGTCCAGCCACAGACATGTGACCTGTGCCTGCCAGGGGTTGCACAGGCACTTCCAGGCAGAGGTGTAGATTGGGTACTGTCTGATGACACCTGTCCACTGGAACCATGTCCCTGTTGAGACCATCCAGGGCCACATGCACGTGGCCTGCTGTGTCGTGGTGTGGACAGTACAGCACCAGCTGCACTGCTGCTGCTACTGCCACTATGGGAGCAGATATGTGAGGTAGCTCATACACGTAGACCTGAAACAGGTGATGTAGCAGGTCTACATCCACATGCCAGATGCCTCACTCCTACCAGATGTTCGAACACAGACAGCTCATGCTTGCGGATTGTCATGCCACATTCAAGGACTCCAACCATGTCACCCAACTGTCTATCCAAAGCTTCAGTAATCTGCTGTTGAGCATTTACCATTGCCTGGATGTTGTTGTTTAAAAAATGGACAGCAGCCCTCTGACGCCTCTGATCTTCTCTGTTGTGCCATTCAGCAAGTGCCTGTGCTTCCATTACAGCCTGAAACATATGTCTGGTGACACCAGCTGCTGTGCTCTGTCTTGCAGGAGCATGTTGGCCAGAGGTCCTCCTATGAGCAGCACTGGCCGCGTGCCTGTGTGGGGCACCAACAGTCAGTTGGCTGACACCATGGTGTGCAGGCACACCTTCCATAGCGCCCATACTTTCCTGTTTCAAGCTACCACACAC
The DNA here is from genome assembly GCF_019279795.1 of Protopterus annectens. Lineage (NCBI taxonomy): Eukaryota > Metazoa > Chordata > Ceratodontiformes > Protopteridae > Protopterus > Protopterus annectens. The sequence continues at coordinate 1,478,590,291 of NC_056746.1, forward strand.
CAACTGTCCTTCCTCTATGGCCACTGGTGATGGGATATGTGCAGGTATGGGATCTGTGTGCGGCGATGAGGGGGATACAGGTGGAATGGCAACCAATGGCACAGATTCAGCACCTGACAAACCTACTGTGCCTCAATCATACGTTCATCATCACTGCTAGAGTCTGTGGGGACACTAACATCAGATGGACCAAAGGAGGGCAACTCAACTACATCACCTGTGAGGGCAGACAAGAACTGTACATTACAATCTATACAATAGACACACACACACAGACACACACACACACACACACGCATGTGATATGACAGAAGGCATGCAACATGCATGTGATACGGCAACGGTATGCAGCGCAGACAATAATAGTGATAGTTATCATACATCCCTGGGTTGCACACAACAGCATGCATGTGTCATAGCAGAAGGCATGCAAATTACACAGTTGTAGTAGTAAGCATACATCCATGTGTTACACCATGTAGACCAACACAGGTTAACATTACACCTGCCTGATGTGTGGCATATGACCTTGACAATCACATGTAGTATGACATGTGATCTGCTGATGTGTGCAAAGACATGCATACATGTTTAACACAATGATGTCCTGTCAAATATACAGTGGGGTAATGGTGACCCAATGCAATGATGTCTGTCCACCCTACAGATATACTGCACATTTAGCTGATGTGCACGGCCATTGCAGAGAATCATGAGATGTCTCTATTGCTATACAGTGTGAGTTACAGACACAGTTCATAGCCATGAATGTGTTCAGATACAATACATATATACTGTGGAATGTGACCCACGTCACTGAGGTGTATACACACTAAACCATGATGTGGAAGTTGTGACACATGTCAGTGAAGGGTATACAAATGTCACCCCTGTACATCTGCAACCATATTGCTGCTGCCTGGCAACTATGGCCAGACATGGCGAACATGTCGGTACACCACGTCCCACATGACATCTGTGTACCACACACACACACACCCACACACACACACACACACACACACACACACACACACACACACACACACACACACACGAGGAGCAAGTATGACACTGATGTCCAACACCAGCAAGGGGAATGTACTGTATCTGTGGGCTGATGTGGATACTGTACAGGTGACTGCTGTCATGTTGTGACACATTCAAAATGTTCAGCACATCTTATGTGGTGGATTGATGTCACGCCTACACAAGATGTGCACAGGCCTGTAGGATGTCTAGTGTTCCACATCTGCAATATAACCATTACACAAAGGCCATAATTGGACCATGTGTAGCCATTGTGCAGCAGGGTGTACACACAAGCACATCACGTCTACTGTGTGTGTTGCTTCATGTCTCTGGCCATCCTCCATGGCCATGTGTGTACATGTGCTGGCCAAATTATTGTGATGGGCATCTATTTCACATGTCTGTATTGTCCCATATGACATACACCCATAGTTGTCATATGCTCCACTGACGACAGGGTTATGCAGACAAAGGGTGGTATGTTTGGTATGTGGGATATGTTTTTCAGGATAGTTAGGCAGTGTTGCAGCCAGGACACTAGATGTCATGGACATGTCAAGATAGCACATCACATTGTGTGACATTCATAGCAGGGCTATGATCCACACCAGTGAATCCTGTGGGCTGGCCATACTCCAGCTCACTGTGTAGTACTGTTTGTATTCCCCACATGTGTAGTTATGATCTGTAATACATGTCCCTACAGTGAACAGCACCTCCACCATTGTATGCACAGCTGTTCACACATCTGGCAAAGACAGTTTGTGAGGATTCATGTTGGTGATTCACATAGTTTGCAAGTGTTGCACATGGGTAGCCATTGTGATGCATTGCAGGTCCGACCTGTATATTGTGACAGGACCATACATTTTGTGTACATGTGGTAAATGGCCACATGGCAGACAGATCTGTGCATTACAATGCCTGATAAATAATAACAGACTCACCTGCAACGGGCTGCTGTCGCAGCAGAATGCCAGAGGTACCTAAATAGGAGTAACACAGCAGTATGAGCATTATCCACACCTGTATGATAGCTACAGGGTGCAATGTGCATGTTAACACATACACCAGTACATTAGACTATACTATGGTGTATGCACATGTGTGCATACACAGAGTAGCATACTATAGTATACGACATGTGTGTATACATGCTTTGCATATGATGTTACATTACATATTGTACAGTGACACATGTGACTATATGGCACACCTCATCACTAAGGACTTTTCATCCAGAAAAAAGGAGGTGATTGTCCCAATGTACTCATCCCTCATTAGACCCATTATAGAATACAACGCCCCATTTGGTATGTACCTCTCAAGACATCTGCAACAACTGGAAAGGCTGCAGAAATACCTCACTAAAAGAATCACAGACCTAAAGCAGATGCCCTACGCTGACTGCCTTAAAAAACTCCAGCTATACTCGGTCGCGTATCGTCTACTCAGAGGCGATCTCTGCTTAACATACAAGGCCATGTCAAACCCAAAGCTGTTGGACATGCTACACTTAAAGAAATCCCAATCCCTCAGAATCACACGCTCCAGGGATCTAAACCTTGTCATCACAATAAACAAAACATGCTGGAGGGATAGGTTCCTGACCCAGAGACTCCCCAGACTCTGGAATAGATTGTCCATACATGTCAAGCAGAGTGCCTTTTTGGTCCTCTTCAAAAGGAACCTTGACGATTGGAAGGGAGAAAGGAAATTCACCCCAGGGATCACATCAGTTGCCTTGCTAGACAGGGGTCCAGGGAAGTAAATATTGTGGGAAGAAATAACCAGTGAATTGTTATGGCTAGGCTTGTATAGGCCCTAGGGCTGATAGCTTAGTACCAACCTATGAACCTATGAACCTATAGGTGCAGTAGTGACTTACCAAGCAACTCCAGGCTCGGTGGTTGAGAGACATCCACCTCCACAATATCGGCTAAGGCTTGCAGATGTTGTTCTGCAGGTGTCCCCAGGTTGGCCGGTAGTTCCTCAGTGCGTGTGAGTGGGGACTGGGTTGGTGGTCCAACACCTTTTGCACCTTGTTCTCTGGCAAGTGCATTTGCACACTGTTTTGCCCATCTAATGAGGTCTGTACAGTGTCTGCGTACCTGCTGGTATGTGCGGTTGTGGCCACCCACATCATTGACCCTTCTGCGAAGTTCCAATCACAGGGCATCCCACTATTGTGCATCCTGTGGCACATGACTGAACAGGATATCATGATTGTCATGTAGGTATGGGATGAGGGCCTCATCCTCCAAGCGGGTATAAGTGGGTAGCCTTGCAGGTAGCATACCTGGAAGATATAATGATGGAGACAGGTCACAGTAAGTCACAGAGACATACAGAGCTACAACTGAACATACATGTATATCGCATGTATTACGATTAAATAGTTGTCTTTGCAAACTAGGGAGGGTGGCCTAATGGTTAAGGTGTTTGCCTTACAAACACAAGGTGCAGGGTTTGAGTCTCACAAGGGATAATTGGCTAGGCTTAAAATGGCTCACAAGGCAGTTAGCTTAGTACTAATCTATGAACCTATGAACCTATGAATCTATGACACTGACATGTTTGTGTCACACACATGTGACACACAATGGTGAGTGGATATTATCAACATATATGTGTGTGTGTCACCCGATCACATTGCTCATACTCCATGTGGATGCTATCTTGATGTGGGCATGACTGTTTGCATGTACTGGTGTTCCCACCTATCAACACATGGCTGGATGTGTCCACATTAATGCAGTTGACCTTGATGCTATGTATATGTCACATATAAAGACTTACCCTGCCTTAACGGACATGACCTGTGACAATGCAGACTTGCTCACAGAAGGTTTTACATTTATATGTTCTGCCATATACATCTACATGGCACTGTACAGCAATTCAACATCCTGCCATGTATCACCTATGTTGCCCATGTGATACACATGGGACACTGGCTAGCCAGATGGTATTTGCAGGGATGGATATTAACTATAGCATGTACAGTCAAAGTCAACTAGTAGGCTATATGCCCTGGGCCATGTATGAATCCACGATGAAAGGTTACCTGGCTGTAGCCAACAGGCGGGTCTGTGGGGCCAGGTGGAGCAGTGCCCATAACTGAACCACAGGGTTAATGATACATTTACCATGCGGTCATCACACCATGTCTGAGAGGGGGGTGATGTGCAGCTTTGTTGGACAGGAATGCATAGCATGGCAGGACTATGTAAAGTGTATGGGACAAGGATCTGTCCAGCATGTGGTGATCCTAGTACTAGGAAAGTGGATATCCATGAATATATGTGTTTGAGATCAGGATGTGTACGTGTAGCATGTCCAACATCACTGGGTTGGACATGTATTTATTCAGGGTACGAATCATGCTACATAGTGGAGATGGGGAATGGGAAGGCTGGTGTAGGCCATCTGAACATGGCCAATACACCTTAAAGGAAATATGTGATCTGATATGGGTCACTTGAGTGTTGTGTATGGCTGGACAATGATCACTATATTCATGGATGGCATCCTGTCATGATTAGGGTTGACACATATGACTACCTGACAGGTGTGGTGATGTAGCTTTCACAGAAAAGACAACTGCCCAGTTGCATCCCTTACACTCAGTGTCCATTATGTTGACCGCTGCGTAGGTGGTAGTTCATGGGTACAGGGTTATTAACATAGGGGTGACAATGCAATATGTAGCTGTCAGATTGTGGCCATATGTCACACACCTCACCCACAAAGCCCCTTCTGTATGTTGTCCACAAGACTCTGAGTCAGCCATTGCTCCTAGGTCATAGTCATTCGCATACTTCAATAAGTAGATGCCTTCTGTTAGTCTGCATGGTATGGACTACAATGAGGGGGGAATACAATTAATTACCCTGCCTTACTGTAGCTGGCACTGGTGTGATGTGCATGTATTATTCAGATACCTTCTGTAGTGTTTGTTCTGCCAGCAGTCCTGTTGCAAAATACTCTTGTGACATAGGAATGTACATCTAGTATACCGAGTGTAGGTGGAACACAGTATGTGTGATGATGTCCTATGACCTGGCAAGGTTATGATATGCAGTCTGAAATCAACCTTAGTGTCATCTCCATCTGTACTGCTGACATCAAAGAATTTGATCAAGGTTCATGGCCTTTCAGACCAGACTCAGCAGGGTAGTAGTGCAGTACTTCCCATTATCAGTGGTGTCTCCCCCTTTGTGGGTTGTGATACCTGTTGGTGTGCACCATTCAGTGTGTACACAGCCTGACATGAAGCTATGTTTTACATGATGTCTATGTGGAGAGCAATTTGTTTTGCCATATGTGTATGATACAACCTGGGATGTGGACAGGTCCCATGCAGACTGAGTGCAGTTTTTACCTGCATAGTTGTAGTATCAGGGGCTCTGTAGTGTACATGGATATATGATTGTGTACCTGTTGGGAGGGACAGTGTGTTTATGTTATCCAAGACCCTGTCTGGATTGCTTATTCATGCTCAGCACTTGCTCAGAACTTGTAAGCACTATATAAGCTACTAATTGCTATAGCACTCAATCTTCCTCATTACCTAGAGGTAAACAGTTTTTTGCACGTACTTTTCTCACTTGCATAGAGTAAAATAGCTCTTGTACTCACTTTCTTCACTTATCTAGGGGAAATTAGTTTTATATTCAGGCATGTCCCAGGGTCAGCTGCCAGTGTTCTCTCCTGTCTATCTGATGAATCTGGACATCTTGAGGCAATGTAGACATTGCCTCATGTACACAGACAACCCTCTCTGGCTAGCACCTAACACTACAACCTGTGAGAGATACACTTATCTAGCCAAACTGGAGGTAAAGCTCCCTCCAACCAACCCTGACCCTGACACTCATGTGGAGAAGGTAAACATTCACACCACACCACACTCTTCACATAGTCTCACTGAATCTACCCCACCATTAACTGAGAAAACTACTCATGTGGCAACTCATTATCTCAACGCTTTCTGGAATTCATAAACACCAATGCCCTGGATCATCATATCCACACACCCACCAGGGGTAACAATATCCGAGACCTAGGCATTACCAAGATGAGTGATTGGTATTCCAAACCTGAAGTCAACTCCTCGTTGGTCCGATCCAAACATAAGCTGAACACCCTTGATATCCACATCCCGACCCCACCCACCTTTAAGGGAACCACAGTATAATATGTCTACAAAGCCAACTTCATGCTTCTTAAGACAGACGTGCTGAACTTCATGAGACCCATGCAGATGGACAATACTGTTACAGCTGCTAAATCCTACACAAATGCACTCTATAAGCACTTACACGAGTGCATGGATCGTGCTATCCCAAACAGAACCAAGACTCTATACTCCTAATTAAGGAAGCCAATCTGGTGGTCCCCTGCCATAAACAAACTGTACAACAGGAGGAAGACACTGTTGCAAAAGAGAGTACAGTCCCATGTGTGGAGAAGCTCCCTGGTCAGCCTCAGTAAGAAGGTGAGATCCCTTATAAGATCCGCCAGTGCTAGCTACGGGAAAAAAGTGCCACTAATTCCAACAACAACCACAAAGCATTCTATAGCTATGTCAAATATCTCGATGTCAACCCCCAGATCTGCTCTGAGTTACAGCACGAACATTACAGAACCAACTGATATTGCCAGCATCCTGGCAGATAGGTTCAGTGCTACCTTTCCCCCCTCTCACCCCCTAAAGGGCCCATATCTATACAGGAAGAGTGCAGAGTCCCTGTACTCACAACTACACAGGTAAAAGCGGCATAATCTAAAGCCAATATCACAGCATCCATGGGACCGGACAATAACCCAGGCTGCGTTTTACATGAACTTCAGAATGTACTGACTCCCCACCTACTCACCATGTTCAATAATAGCCTCGCATTGGGCTTGTGCCCCCTGAATGGCACACAGCAACAGTTATCCAACTCCACAAAGCTGGCGCCACAATGGACCATCGGACCTATTGCCATATAATCCCGACTAGCCTGGTCTGCAAGGTTATGGAGCACATCATCATGGATCTCAGTCACAGAGACATTGGGTACCTCCAAACCTTTGACCCCTCCCAGTTTGGCTTTCTTAAGGGCAGACCATGCCTCCTAAACCTGGTGGACTTCTTAGAGACAGTTACCAAGGCAATAGATGAGGGTAAGGAGGTCCAAACAGCCTACCTAGATCTCTCAAAAACTTTCAGCACCATTCCTCATTCTGGTATTATCGACATACCTATCCGCCTGAACATTAACCCCTACATCATGTGATGGTTTGCAAAGTGGCTCACAGACAGAACCCACACAGTGGGAGTTGCATACCCTAGGTCCGACTGTATACCAGATACAAGTGGTGTCCCCCAGGGCTCAGTCCTAGGACCCCTCATGTTTGGTATATAATTCTCTGACGTACAGGCAAGCACAGGAGGGCTTTGGCTGAAAAGGTTTGCAGACAACTGCAAACTAGGGGACATAATTGTTTCCCCAGCTGTTGCAGATACCCTCCGGAAGGGTCGCACTGAGACAGATACCTGGTGTCAATATCATGGCCTCAAGCTGAATGCCAAAACGTGCATAGTCATCCCCTTTGGATATAACTAATTACCCGTGGACTACCACATAGGTGCTAGTCCCCTACATACAGAAAAGGTAATAAGGGATCTGGGAACTCCAGCAGATAGCAATCTCTCCTTCGATACCCTTAATGACAAGGTGGTTAGAATATCCTTCTATGTGGCCCCCCTAATCTCTAATGGGTTTGCATCCAGAACAAAGGAAGCCATTGTGCTTCTCTGCTCATGACTTATTAGACCCATTAAAGGATACAACACGCCATTTGGGATGTACCTTACAAGACAACTGCAACAGCTTGGAAGACCACAAAGTACCACACCAAGAGGATTACTGACCTCAAACAGATGACCTATGCAGCCCGACCTAAGGAACTCCAGCTGTACTCGGTTGCATACTGCATACTCACAGGTGATCTCTGCTTGACATACAAGGCCCATGTCCAACCCAGTATTGCTGGATATGCTCCACCTAAACAGAGGCCCCTGAGAGCCACATGCTCTAGGGATATACACCTAACCACAATGATGACTAGGACATGCTGGACGGATAGATACCTGACCCGGAGACTCCCCATGCTTTGGAACATGATTCCAATGTACATCAGGCAGGGCCCTTCACTAGCACTCTTCAAGGGAAACCTTGATGGTTGCTGGGAGACAGACATGTACCCCAGGGATCACTGCAGTGGCTCTGCTGGACAGAGGCACAGGGAACTAATGGCTCTGCTGTTCAGAGGCACAGGAAACTAACCTATGGGGGTGGCGAAAGCCAACACACTCTAGCTAGGCTTATAAATACCCTTGGTAAGACAGCCTAACACCTACCTTTGCACTTATTACATGTTTTATGTGCATGGATAGTTAACTAGCTCTTTCATTTTACTTTGCTATCATGCTGATAAACTGTTGGGTGATTACACGTCATATGTATCCTGTTATTGTGTATTGTAAATGCCAATAGAAATAACTAATGTTTGTCTAACATAACAGTAATGCTATGTAACTTGTAATAAATATCTGCCTATAATACTGTACATTACACAGTTATTGGCATAATATCCCACAATGCAAATCATAATTGCACAGTGGGAACCTTCGACATGTTATTTTCAGTAATACACCCATACATATGCCTACTGTTACACTATATCAACATATACTATCCCCTGTTATAGCACATACTTGTTGGACAAGCCCTGCCACTGACAGCGGCTGGTGAGGAATATTTGTGTTCAAAGCCCTTATATAGCATCCCTTGTGGTGTATGCAGTGTTTGCCTTGTGACCTACAGCAGTACACACATAAATACTACAAGTATTACTATGCTCAACAATACATCACTACAAGATAACTGTTTCCACTTTATGGATTGCATGCACTTTAAATATTACAGAACAGGTACTATATACACAGACATACTGAGTGTTCTACATACCTTGTTAGTAACCCAAGGTGTCGTTGGCTGTTAATTCAATCCTTTTCAGTTTGTGCTTCAATCTTCTTTGTAACATTCTGCTGGTATATACAGATGGTTTGAATATGTGATAATCCATCCTTTTCTTGTTAAATATCAGTAACATGTGCTATCCTGACCACAAATTGGTATCCCAAAGTAGTAAATTAGATGCACATCAGCTGTGCAGCTACTCCATTAGCCAATACCATGGCAACAGTGGTGTATAATTGAGTACTCCACTTGGGCGTTGTCCGTTTGCCTTACTTTCCAAGAAGATGGCCTGGATGTGCTGTTTGTGATGTATTTCAACAGCTATATGGAGACAGACAGAGATATATTAGCTTCATGACTCCTGCAGATTGTGTGCAATGGCTAGAAGATGTTGTTCTACATGTGAGTACAGCTGTTATATTTCAGAACATTGCTACTTATGCAGGGTTTGTTTGTACCTGATACTTCTGCAGATGTTTCAGTCTGGCAAGGATGTTTGGGCAGCTCAAGTCTGTATGGCTATGCATGAACTGTTATCTGGTTTACAGTGTGCTCACCAGACATCCTTGATTTGGTGTACATGTGTATCATACTGTTCTGTTCATCAGTAACTGGTAACACTTCCCAGTATACACACAACCCTCTGAAATGGGATTAGTGCAAACAAACCCTGTAAAAACATCAGCAGCTGTTCCATTGTATAACAGCAACTATTTCACACAGGGCCATGTTAGTGTGTCTCTGACAAGGTATGTTAAAGCTTCTGCAGATGTCGTACAGTGAGTGAATGATTTGTGATGTTATTACAGTTTGTATTGTAATTTGTTTGGGTGTGGGGGTGATGTTTGTGGGTGTACATAGCAGATGCAGGCGTGTAGTAACTGCTTTTATACATAATTGATATGTGCGTGAGGGTCCCTTCCCTATTTAAACACCTATCCTTTAGTGGACTAATATTATGGTAATTGCAGGCTGATTCATTAAGGCACTGTTAAGTGGTTCCTGTATAGCATGCAGGTGATGTTAGTCCTTGAATCCTTTTGGCAATACATCAGAATGTAATAAAGTGATGCTACATGAAAGCTGTGTATTTCTGTCATAGGTATTTGCAGTCATTGGAGTTGTGTTGGTGACTGACCATCTTTGGCTAGGGTTGCCACCTTTTCATATGGCCATAGTGGGACATTTTCAGGACACACATCAGATTTTACAAGCCGACATAAACCCACAGTCAGTACAAGGGATAGAACTTTCCTTTCTTGCCTAAATATAAGCTTATTCACGTAGCAGTTTAGTTGCTTATCCTGTTTATTGTAACATGTAGGTATTTTAGATACAGAAAGAAATATTGTATGCAACTATTACATTACATATGGGACATAATTATGTCCTACAATCTCAGGATATTTGCCATATTTAATATATTTGGTCAGGACACAACCGCCCAAAGAGGGACTGTCCCTCGCAAAGTGGGACATGTGATAACCATATCATTGGCTCATGTCCATAGCACATATTTGTAATCGTGTATAGGCATATACTCTCCATATCCTTTGTTCATAAAGGTTGGTCGTGGCGGAATGTGTGATTGCTGTGGTCCATGTTGTACTCATACATGAACACTTCAACCGCTGTATACGGGATATCTATGGAATCCCAAAACCACAAAATTCCGACGCCCACAGTACCGGGCCCAGACTCCCATACCCCACATTACCGACAGCGACAGTAACTCACAAAAGTAACACAAACATGAACACACACACTCACACACAGACACACTGCTACCCACCACATCCAAACAAACCATCCTACACTACATATGAGCAGGTGAGCAAGCCCCCCTACACCCCCCATGTGGGTGTCTGCACCCCCCCACTCCCTCCTTCTTTAATATTCTACCTCCTAGATCACACAAACAGATGCACAAAGCAAACCCACACCCTCACATTACAGTCCCCAGGAACACACACCACACACAGAACGCACACTTACACACAGTAACCTACCTGAACCGCAACGCCAGAAGCACTGACTAACTGTCCCTTAACATCGTGATTTTAAACCTCGCACTTCTGGTGTTTTGGTACTGTGGTCTTTTGGACTTTAAGCCTCGTGATTACGTGTGTTGGTATGTCAAGCAGTCAGTATGTGGTAGGTATCCCATTTATATGTACCTCCATGGTTATGTAGATGTTGTTAACCTATCTATATATCTACATATATATGTATATCCCCATATATTGACATATCTCTCTCTCCCTCCCTCTTTCTCTCTCACTATATATATATATATATATATATATGTTGATTTATATATATATATATATATATATATATATATATATATATATATATATATATATGTATATAGCATACACCTTTCATTGGTTACATGCCAGTTTGTCCTATTTCCACACATTCCTACCTTTTGTGTTTTATCCTGTCAGTATACACAACTGCCATTGGTACATCTCAGGTAGCTTAGTGGTATGTTATTGTGAAGGTTGTGTGTTCTAATCCTGGCAGTGGTAATTTTACCTCTCAGATCAGGCACTGGTAATGCAAGGGTGATTAACGCACATTTCAGCGGTTGTGTGTTCCACATGTTTATTATTCTGTGGAATACTACCTAAATATGCAAGCTGTGGTTAAGGTATACTATGTAACATGTAAATCATCTGAGAAGATTCCTGTCATGGATACTCCCCATTATTTGGAACTACATCCCTGATTACATTATAAAAAAACCCTCACTAACACTCCAGGGAACCCTTGCAGAGTGAGTGGGAAACAGTGGATACACCCCAGGGATCCCACAATTGGCTCTGCTGCACAGAGGGACAGTTAGTTAATCAATGGGGTGGTGACAGCAGACACTTTTTGGTTATGCTTATGAGTGGCCTCAGGCAGTTAGGCATGTACCTACCTATGTATCTATGAACCTATACATACAGTATGGACACATGCTGATAGCTTAATTTACTGTTCAGGTATTGACTTACCTTGTGCCAATGGCAGTTGTGTGTAGAATAGTTGAGGGCTACCTATGTAAGTGCACACAGTAGATTGCCTATACATGACATTTTACAGGTGGTTGTGTGTGTGTGTGTGTGTGTGTGTGTGTGCCATCCATGTTTGCTGTGTGTGTAGGTGGAGAAGGGTGTCAGTCCATAAGTGCCTAAACTGTCAGTGTGTGCAATATAAGTTCCCTCTTTGCCAAGGCAAGGGCATACTGAGCACGCCTCCATCTGCCTACTGGGGCTGGCACAGGGTGTTCATGGTCTGAGTCCCTCTGTGCCTGTGGGGCCCTTGGCAATGATGGTGGGCTGTGAGGGCCTTCACCATTCTGTCCCTGCTGCAGCTGTTTCCACAGGATCATATTGTGTAGCATGGCACATACTATGAAGATGTGGGCACACGTGCCTGGAAAGTTCTGGAAGGCTCCACCAGATATGTCCAAGCAATGGAACCATGATTTCAGCATCCCAAACACACACTCTGTGAAGATTCTGGTTTCTGCGTGTGCCTCATTATGGCATTCTTGCATGGCTGTGTGTGCATTTCTGATGGGAGTCATCATCCATGGTTCCAGTGCATAGCCAGCATCCCCCACCAGGTGGCCATATGGGATATCCCCCCGGTAAATACCTGATACAGCTGTGAGGCATGCCAGATGTGGGAGTTGTGATAGCTTCCAGGGCTGCCAGCACACACATCCTTGATAATGCCCTGGGCATTGCACACAACCTGGCAGTTGATGGAGGGGTATCCCTTTCGGTTTATGTAGCGCCTACCCTGCTCACTGGGTGGTGTCTTGATGTGTATGTGCGTGCAGTCTATTGCACCCAGTACCTCTGGATAGTCTGCCACATGGTGGAAGAGACACATATTGCTGGCCAACTCCTCCTGCGTTCGTGGGAAGTATATGTGCTCATTGGCATGTGGTAACATGGCACCCAGGAACTGGTGGAGTACCCTGGATGCCGATGCCTGTGAGATCCCCATGATATCCCCAGTTGGCCTTTGGAAGGTACGTGTGGCTAGTATTCTCAAGCTTACACATACCTTCGTGTCTACTGGGATGGGTTCCCCTCTGTTACTTCTGGCTCTGAGGCATGGCCGGCACAGCTCAACAAGTTGCTGTATGGTGTCCCTGTCCACCCTGTAAAACTCTACTATCTCCAGATCATGTAGCCCCTGGTAGGTTACCGTGGGTCTGAACACTCTTCTCCTCCTCCTCCGGTGGGTGCCTGAGATGGTTGTCATTATCATCCTCCACACCACGTCATTCTCCAACACATGCTGGTGAATCAAAGCTATGGCAGCCCCTAACATGTACATATTAAAAGTTCCCCGTCTGTATACACCAATGGTGCAGAGTGTCTGGGAATACAGAAGTGTGTGTGTGGGGCTTTCACACCTTATACTATTGTGCAATGGGTGATGCTGGTGTAATTTGGTGTGTATGTGCAATTCCAGCTGCAGGGTATCTTAATTATGGGTTTTACAGCAGGTACTGCTATTATGGGGCCTTTTCTGTTGACTTACGCATGGCTGCCATGATTCATCTATTACCCTTTACTTCACTTTTCAACCCGATTCCCCTCCCACTGTCAGGCATGCATCCAGCTGCCTGCTTTCTTGTTTTGTACTTTCACAGCCCAGGATTGTGTTGGGAAATGTATTATGTAGCTGATCTACTGCAAGTTTGCTTTGTTCTGCTGTGACAGTTCTCTTTTCTTTGCAGTATGGCACCTCCCCTTTCCTGTTCTGCAGGTAGCTGCTAGCAGCCTTGTTAGCTGTTGTCAATGGCCCACTGTGAGTTCCTAGGTCTTAATTACTCATTTGTACTCCAATTACCACGCTGCAGCATTCCCTTATTGTCTTCCCGTATCCTCCCTATTTCATCTGTGGTGTGCACTGTGCACAGCCGTTTACTAGGTTTAGAGCGCATTTTCATCCATATTCACATGCACTTTTGGTTATCTTGTGTGCTCTCAGCTAAGCAAAGCTACGGCTACTTTTACACCCCTATCCTGCAGCTTTGCTTAGCAACAGGCAACCTGGATTAGCAATGCTCCAATGTGCTTACAGCTACAGTGGCGCACCCCTCTCTTGATGTCATGTTTACCTCCAGGCCACACCTCGGTGTTGTACCACTACGCCATGTGGTATATCCTTACGCCAGCGGGGAGTTTGCGATTCAGTATTACTTGACTCATTTGCATGGCATTGACTACTAATCCCTAGTTACCACGCAGAACACTGTCACAGACCCTTAGCAACCCTTGTGCCATGGTTGTGGTGTAGCATGCGTGCCATTGACTATTATGGGGAATTTATGAATTGTGTTACATTGCAGTTTTATGACATCTAAATATATTTTCATTGTGATCCCATTTGCACACCGATGCACTGCCATTTTACTTTGCGTTAGTGTGGCCATGACATTAAATGTTATTTTTTATGTGTTGTGCATGTTTTTTATACCATTGGCTATATATTTAAGTTTGGTCCACTTTCTTGGCTCCAATTTTATGTTTGAAAAAATGTAAACCATTTTTTTGGTTTACATTTCTTCATGCTTACGCTACGCCTGCACCACTTCATGAATCGCTATATACCTTCATTTGCATGCTACACTGCTGTGCATGGGATAATTAGCATACATGTGCCAGGAGTTGTGCAGCTCTGGTGTACGCTGGTAGTGCACATGGAAACAGCTTGTACCTGAATCGCTCGGTGGCCATATTTGGCGCTAGATCGCCGATGCTGCTCCGGCACCTGGCACAAGCTTCATGAATCCTGGGGTTAATTCTAGAACTATGATCCTTTTACAAAAGAAAAACAATGATAAATCAAATACAAAAAGAAGAAACACTAAGGGGAAAAATTATTCAGCTGTGGTAGATTATAAATAGGGTGATCTTGGTAGTTGCCTGGGGCCCTTAGCTCCAGGGGAATGTCCAAAGCCAGTCAAGAAAATAACTTTTTTAAAAAGTTCACCATGTAAAGCAACTCATTTTAGTTACCCTGCTTGCTGACCTTAACAGGTGATTATTATTTTGTTAAAATCTAAATCAGTCTTTCTTTCTATCTTTCTTTCTTTCTTTCTTTCTTTCTTTCTTTCTTTCTTTCTCTGTTTTAATGCTAAATAAATTTTTACATTTATATACTCATGGTGTCTGGAGTTTGCAAACCACAGCAACAAGCCAGGGAGGTTCTTCATCTTTGATGCTTTTTATTTATTCATTAAAACAAAATTATGTTTTCTTCCTTAAAATAGCAAATAAATACATGGCCAGAGCTGCAGTGACCCTTTGTAAAGTGCAGCAATGTTCTATTTGTTGGTGTCTCATAATTCATTGGGAAAGCAGTGAATAAAAAATCCATACATGTATTAAAAAGTGTATTCCACTAGCTGTGTCTATAGGTAGTAGTAAAGTGAAGCCAAATAATGTTTTAAATGCTGGCAGGCAACCGGATTTGTTGAAGTAGTCTAGCTGTGCTATGAATAAAAACAACTTATATTCTATGTTTGCTCAGTTTGAATTCTATTTTTTTTCCTTAAAACATTTTTTATTTTCAATTAAAATAACATTTACATAATATTTTTTAAATATAATTTTAAACAACTATATACAATATTTACAATAGCCTGACCTTCAGTTATATACACTGTATGTTATTAAATATAGAATTAACAGATCATTTATCAGAGATACTATATTGATTATTGCAGAGTGTCCAACAAAGATAAAACTTTCTTCCAAGGATTATTTACCAATGACCTGGGATAGATTTGTAGTTCTTTGATTTGTATTTCCATCGATGCAGTTGTCTTCAGTAAAGTGTATAATTCTTCCAAGCTCGGAGGTGTATTTGAATTCCACCTTCTGGTTATGCATTTCTTAGATATAGCAAGTATTGTCCATAATAAATACATATTTGTCTTATTCAGGTAGGGACCTTTATTTACATATAGTATAATCAATGCTTTAGTTAAGGTAAAGGATTCATTAAATAAAGATTGTAAAAAAATGATTGATTCCATTCCAGTATGATTTAATTTTATTACATTCATAAAAATATGAATCCAGTCTGCTTTATTTGACTTTTCACACCTCCAGCAAAAATCATTTGTAGTAGTACCGATCTTTTTCATTCTATCTGGTGTTAAAAATGTTCTATGTAAGTATTTCCAGTTAAATATTTTCCAGTACTGTGTGCTAGAATTGTAATTAACTGATAGTAAGATGTTAGTTTTAATTTCTTCTGTTAACTGCAATGATTGACCTTTTGTTAAGAACTGCCAGTATGATGGTTTGGGAATTGTTTTATATGTTATTAACTCTTTATATAGATTTAAAATGGAATTTTTCTTTTCACAACTATTATATATAAATTCATACAGAAAACTTATTAGATTTGGAATATCTTTAGAAAAGGAATTATAAATTAATCTGCATAAATCTTGAGTGTACATTAGAATGCTTTGTAAGGTTAACCAGTCCTGTGTTGAAATATTGTAAGCAGATTTTATCATATGTATATCTAAAACATTTATTTTATTTACACATTGAAATCAGCATAAGAATCCATTTTGTTCCCAGGAGGTTATTGTTTCCCTATATATTTTGTGAAGAAAGTTCTTAGTGATGGTAAATAGGGTTAAAAGGTCAAACCAAAGATTTAGATCTATGTTTGCATTGATAGGTTTCTTAAAGGAATTGATGAAATGATTAATCAGTGTTGTTTTAGAAGGTTGTGTTATATTATATTGCATACTTATACATAGTATGTACCAGGGTTTGTTTGATTTGTCTACTATTAATTTTTTTTAACAGATTAAATTAATTTGTTAATATAGCCATTGTTAATTCTTTCCAATTGGCAAAATAATTTGGGTTTATCCAGTTTATTGTAGTTTTAAGCACAGATGTTTTTATATATGTTTCTCTTTCTGGGAAGTGCAATCCTCCTTGTTTCTAGGGTATAATGTGGTGAGTTAGAGCTACTCTATTCTTTTTGGGATACCATAAAAATTTTATTAAACATGAGTTTATTTCTTTAAGAATGCATCCTTCAGGAATTAACTATATTGCTAATGCTACATATAGGGCCAGATTCACGAAGGCTTGCACAGATTCTAAGAGTAGAATAAGACTCCATGCAGCCAACATGTCCGTGGAGCGATCCAGGAACAGCCGGTAGGGGTGTGCAACAGAGCTCCTAAAACGACTCTTACACGGACAGGGCTAGGATATGCAAATTACCTTAATTGCAGGCAAAAGCTATGCAAATGAGGTAAATTTGCGATCCAGGAAACCCGAACCTATCCGAGTAAGAGTAGTGTTGTTTACAGAAATGTACTCCATTGACAACTGAGTACCATCCTTCAAATAGCAAAACGGAGCTGTGACAGTTCCAAAAAAAGGATGCATCCAGTTGAGGAAGCATGCCCATGGCCAAAAATATGGCCATTGGCAATGTTCACCGATGCAAAATAAAAATAAATTTTTTTTTCATCCCGATCTCTGAAGTTTAAGTGTAGCACAGCGCAGTGCCGCGCAAATGCGCTGCACTCTAAAAACCAAAAAAAACAATAATTAAAATACACAAATGTGGATTTTATTGTAATTCTTAATTTATAATGCAAGGGAATGGCAGGCCGAAGACAACATGGCTACCGAGTAGAGGTTGCTAAGGGGGGAAGCTCAGTCTAAGAGATGTAACCAAGCGTTAGTAGGCAATCCTATGCAAATGAGGGTAAGGATAGTGAATCCCAAGTTTACATAGCAAATGAGCACAGTCAGTAGAGTGTAGGAGTAGGATAAGGGGAGTATCAGAGTAGAAGATAGGTGACATCACTAGGGGGGTATGTATGAAAGAAGTGAAGCTCATTGGAGCAGAGTGGCATGTGTTTGCTGTCAGTTACTCATCACTGGAAGAGGTGTGTCAACAGGTACCATAGCTAAAGGCAAGAAATTGAAGGTGTATGCTGTGGATAACACTAAAGTTTCTTGTAGAAGTGCTTGCAACGTGTTTGCACGCGGGTGGGCGCCCGTACATCCGAGTAAGACTGTGTGCACATGTGCGTCAGTGTGCGTGCATTTAAGCCAGAGTAAGCATGTCTAAGGTTGTTTAAAGCTGTGTAAGCGTGTTTGTGCCTGTGTGCGCATGTTTTAGCAAGAATAAGCAAGTTTTAGTCCATGTAAGCATGTGTGCACGCATGTGAGCTGGTGTGAGCGTGTTTGCGCTTGTGTGCGTGGCGCTGCCCCCCTGAGGAAACATAAAGGGAAAAGAAAGCACAACAAATAGTAAGAAGTTAACCAGGGAGTACTAGCAGAGCTAGCAGGTGAGAACAAGCAGAATCAGGCAATTACACAGGCAGTAAACTAGCCCAGCCCATCACTTAAAACTCTGCAAACAACATTCCACTGTGTTTCTCTCAGAGACACTGCAACACTGCAGTAAGCTAATAGAAGTGAAAACTGAGAAAGCTTTACAGAGATAAAGAAATGTTAGGGGCTGCCATTGCTGTTATAAGGCAACATATGCAACATGCTGAGGGTGGTGACAATGCGAATGCTGCTGGACAACCCACAGTGAGGAGACAGGGAAGAGTTTGCAGGCCCAGGGTAACCTATCAGAGGCTACATGAGCTACAGATAGTGGAGCGCTATAGAGTGGACAGAAACCTCATGCAGCAAATTGTTGAGCTGTGCAGACCACACCTCACACACAGAACCAACAGAGGGGAACCCATCCCAGTGGAAACCAAAGTATGTGTTGGCCTAAGAATATTATCAACAGGTACCTTCCAGAGACCAACTGGTGATATGATGGGGATATCACAGGCATCAGCATCCAGGGTACTGCACCAGTTCCTGGATGCCATGTCAGCACATGTCGGTGATCATGTATATTTCCCCAAATCCCGTGAGGTATTGGCCAGCAATATACGTCTCTTCTAGCAAATAGCGGAATACCCTGAGGTAGTGTGTGCAATAGACTGCATGCACATACATATCAAAGCACCAGCCGGTGAGCGGGGTAGGGTCTACTTTAACTGCAAGGGCTTCCCCTCCATCAACTGCCAGGTTGTGTGTGATTCCCAGGGCATAATACTGAATGTGTGTGCTGGCTGCCCTGGAAGCTAACATGATTCCCAAATCTGGCATCTGACACAGCTGCACCAGACATTTGCCAATGGGGACATTCCTCATGGTCACCTAGTGAGGGATGCTGTCTATGCACTGGAGCCGTGGCTGATGACTCCCATCAGAAACGCACACACCTGAACAGGAACACCATAATGAGGCACACGCACAAACACAAAATGTAATCGAGCATGTGTTTGGGCTGCTCAAGTCACGGTTCCCATGCCTGGACACATCTGGTGGAGCCTTGCAGTACTTACCAACTACATGTACCCAAATTGTCATGGTATGTGCTATGCTACATAATATGATCCTGCGAAAACAGCTGCAGCAGGAGCAGCATAGGCATGGGCCAAACAGCCCCGCACCATTGCCAAGGCCATCACAGGCAGAGCGTGACTCAGAGGAGGAACAACCTGAGCCTGCCCCAGTAGGCAGAAGGAGGCATGCCCAGTATGCTTTGGCCTTGGCAAAGAGGCAATGCATAGCACATACACTGGCTCAGTAGGAACTCTGGAAATTATACCTCTCTGACTCGCACATATAGTAAAAGGGATGCCTAACTTGACACTACCTGTTTTCAAACATGTATAGGGAGTGTAGTATGTGCATCCGACATAGGCAGCCCTGCAGCACCACCTGAGGCATGATTGCCATGTGTTAAGCAATATAAAGCAGTGCTAAACAGCTTTTACCACCATTTAGTATGTGTAAACAAAATTGCATACACTAACTAGCACAACTGTGGTCAATGTTGAGCAATATTGGGCAACGTTCAGCAATGTTGGTTAACGTTGAGCAATGTTGGACAAGCTTGGTCTAAGTTGGGCATAGCTGAAAAAAAGCCAACATGCTCATGTTTGCTCTACTGGCCCGCAAGCAGTTTGGCCTGCTCAGTATGAAAATATAAAGCAGTGACAGGCCTTGAACTCAGGATACTGTGCCACTATAGTCATAGCACTGAACCACTAAACCATGACAGTATTTCAGTGGTCAGCCTGTATGAAGAAATGCTGATATGTCTATGCAAAGTATCTCATGGAAACCCTTGTAGGCACAGCATAATCCCTGTCGAGTTATGACACAAAGGTGAGCCCTGCAGTAAGAATAGAACCTGATTTTCAACACACATATAGTATAAATGTTAATATTGGTCATGTTCACACACATCAACAAATGTAGTGGACTTTAAACAGCAACATACTGAAAGGTCACACTGGGCATGCTCACACAGGAATAAATAAGACAAATGTCAGGCAACAAAACACTGAAAGGCCAAACTGGGCATGCTCACACACTTAAGCCATGTCTGAGTACAGCAGTGGACTGTTGTAGATTTTGGATCAGCACAAAGGGTAACATCTGACTGTTTGGGACACTAGTGACATCTGGTTTATATTGGTCGATTTGTTCCCTACAACGGAAAGCTGGTTGATCAGTTGGTACATCAGATTGTGCAGAGCTCTTTTGGTGAACAAGATACGAAGCTGTTGGTGGGACAATACAGCGTGTTTGGGACCATTAACATTTTTCATAATATGTTTTTCTAACTTTATCCATATTTTTATGTTATTTCACATTTGTATGGATGCATATTTGACAACTTTTGGTATCTCTTATTGTCATTGATAGTCTACCACTATCGTGAATACCTTTATTGAGCCAGATTATTTCTTTCTATACCATGTCATCTCTCTATTGTGTTGGTCATAAATAATACTTCTCTGTGTGTATATACATATATTATGATTTGTAGTATGTTTTTTGGGGGGCAAAGTATACAATTTTAAACTATTACCATTTCTGAATACTGCTTTCAGAGATATATGAGTATAATATATTTTACCATCTTGAGGTACTATAGTCTAGAGATATTGGCGTATGTCATGTTTATTTGTTAATATAGGCCTTATCACTATGTTTTGTTATTCACACAAACATATTAGTCCTTGATATACTCTACAAGTTCTTACCCTGGGCATTGGCTGTTTTAGCAAGTCTAATTGTGGTGCCGTTCTTGGCTTGACAATTTGCTATTTGGTTCACTCAGTGTTTTGATGCCGACTGTTCTTTAAACATTCTATTGGCTCTGGCCATACATTGGGCCTGTCTATACATTTGCAATGTTCTTTATGTTTGTACTATAGACCTACACCATAAGAGGTCATCAACCTTAAGATCATAGTTGAATATACTGCATATACAGGTTTCTGTTTCCTGTTTTGATATATGACATAATTTCTCTTAGTGCTGGCACTGCATTTTTTCCCTTTTATGTATAATAATTTTTGGTAATACAGTTGGGAATCTTGATGGGATACAGGGGCTGATACCCATAATCTCTACATATTATTATTTATTTTTGACTTTCCATTACAGTGTTTTATCTTGGTTTGTGGTTTCTGGTTTTTTGTTTATATTATATATCCAGCATGGACCTGGACAGTATCCTAACTGGATTGTGTGCTGATTGGGAGGATATTGGGGTATTTGGTATCCATGCCTTGCCAGGCAGCAATTCCAATGAATCAGTGGAACAGTCAGCCATGAATTGTGAATTGGCATTTAATTTCCTTTCCAAGGGTCTTAAAACCTAAGATCAAACATATGGCACCTGCATTTGTTCCGGGCATATCTTCATAAAAATATAGCCCCTAGGGGTCTCAGAATTCGGCTACAACCATTGGTTGGAAGACAAGAAGACAGATTATCTAATGAGTGGCATGAAGCCTTACAGAAAGGGTCCATGCTTTTTGTCAACATACTGGCCCAATATTATGAGCGTATGATTGATACTAACCTCCAAGAAGTCAAAACTATGTGTTTAGATTGTAAAAGATTTGAGTCTCAATCTACATTTCAAGACTCTATTAAAAAATTATCACAGGAACTTACAATCCATGATCAAGTTACCAAAGATAGAAAAATAAAGAAGTTTAAAAGAGACTATATGGATTAGCAAAGGGGGCGTCCTTTTGACTCCCAGAGAACAGTGAGATTTATGGGTACCAGTCCTGGTTCTACATCTAATGTTTCCAGTAATAACTTTAAAAAAAGACCACGGTCTATTCTGAAAAATAGGGATCAGACCAGTGCCAGCACCTCAGGGGAGGATTCTTCATGTACCGATTATGATAGTTCCAGTAACAAGGATTCACCACATAGAAAAAAATCCAATAGAGCAATCCCTTTAGATATGGTCCCAGGCGTAGGGGTGGACACAAACACAAAAGTGGCAAATATGCCAAATTCCCTCGAGGGATTGATCCAGAACTTCCTAACCTAAATCAGGGGGTCAATCTAAATGTTTTGAATTTGTCCAAAGAAACATTGTCTGTACAGCAACAACAACTTCTCAATAAAGGTTTAGGTTTTATCCCTGAGTTTTTTTGCAATGAATATAGCATTGTCACTGATGTTATGAGCTTATGTCGTAACCTGAATTTGAAATTGTTTTTTGCAGATCGAGACTCTCAAAGAACTGATGAGTTCAGATTCATTAAGTCTGATTTTCAACCACCTATGAACAGACATGTTTCCATTTTTATGCAAGCGGTCCTTAGGGACCTACATTTTGAGCATAGGGAATATGACATATTGAGATCTAATCTATCTACACAGGAAACTACTGCTCTCATGAGCTATGGGAGAATCATAATATTGCCATCCTTCCAGCTGATAAGGGTGGTGCCGTGGTTGTGATGGATATGAGTTCATATCTGAATGAGGGCCAATCTCAACTGGCTGATAAAAGATGTTACATGTATATGGCCTATGATCCTACCATTCATTTTAAACAGGAAATAGACACATTCCTCAATCTTGCCCTTGAGGAGGGCATTATAACCAAAAATTGTGTTTTTCAGTTAACTGTCAAGGATCCTCAGAAGCAAATCTTGTATTTACTTCCAAAAATACATAAGTCCATTGCAAATCCTCCGGGGAGACCGATTGTATCAGGAATTGGGTCCTTGACAGAGCCTTTATCTGCCTTTCTTACTCAATACCTTAAACCATTGTTGTGTTTTGTTAGGGCAAGACTGCAGGATACGACTCAATTTTTACAGATCATACAGGACTGTCAACTTGAGCCTGGATGGCTCATGTGTTCATTGGATGTTAAGGCCCTATAAACTAGCATTCCACACTGGGCTGGCCTACAGGCCCTACAATATTGATTAGACAGGGCTGCTCTATACTCCCCTGGGTTTAATACGCTGCTTATCTGCATGACGGAACATGTCCTCAATAAGAATGTCTTTTATTTCCAAGGCAATGCTATTGGCAATTGCAAGGTACGGCTATGGGAGCATCTTTTGCTCCCATTTATGCCGATCTGTTCATGGCATTCTTTGAGGAATGCATGATCTATGATTCACTACACAATATCTATCTTGTGGAAATAGACATTTGGCGCGGGTACCTGGATGATTGCTGGATGGTGTGGCGGGCAGATGCCAGGTATTTACAGGAATTTATCGAATACCTCAATCAAAATGTTTGGGGAATTGAGTTTATGGTAACATATGATCTTCAAAGCATCAATTTTTTGGATGTTACCATTACCAGAAATACAGATCATACGTTGAACACGAGATCTTATCGCAAATACCCTCAATACAGCACTTTGTTGCATGCTTCTAGCATGCACCCAGGCCACACCATCTGCAACATCCCTAAGTCCCAATTTATGCGTATCAAATGCCTGAGCTCGACACAGGGTGATTTTGATAGGGATGGCTTGGATCTTTATCATAGGTTTGCCAATAGGGGTTACAGATATCAAGACATTCTAAATGCCTGGAGTTGGACTAACAATATTGAGAGAAAAACTTTGTTACAATATCAATCTCAAACTAGGGATTGTTCTGCGGATATCATCTGGTTTGTTACTACCTTTGGCAGAAATTCCAATGCTAGCAAGGGTATCATTAATAGACATTGGAATATTCTCATGGCCAATGAATATTTGAGATCAATATTGGATCAACAGTGCCATTTCTCATACAGGAGAGGCAGAACTCTTGGCTCTCTTTTTTCACATTTCAAACACATAGAAAGTGGGGGAGCGATACTCCAACAATTGACTATGTCAGGGGATGTATTAGTGGGTACATTCCCTTGTGGCCATTATGGTTCATGCAAACAAGTCAACAAAAGTAAGGAATTTACAAGCCGTAACACCAGTAAGGTGTATCAATGCAGAATATTTGGTAACTGTAGCAGCAGTTGGGTGGTCTATCTGGCAACTTGTCGGTGTCAAGCCTTTTATGTAGGCCAAACTTCTAGACCACTCAGAACACGCATCAATGAACATAGATCTGACATCAAAACTAAGAAGGAAACTAATGCCTTATATCAGCACAATCTGAAACATCCTGATGCACAATTCTCTTTTATAATTATAGATAGAATTCTGGGTGATCGTAGTAATCCCCAGGGATGGCATAATCTACTTACTCATAAGGAACAACATTGGATCATTACATTGGGTGCCCTATTCCCTCCAGGACTAAATGACCATTTATAAATATGAGGATTTAGGTTGGTACAATTTATGTTCTTTGTTTTTTAAATATATTGATTTGGACATCTTATTTGCATTATGGATCACTATGAATATTTGTTAATAGTTATCTGCTTGCCTTTATTTCTCATATTTTTTCACAGTCTTTTTAATGTGTCATATAGGGTCCAATGGAGGAGAACAAAAGGCATATGGACATGCCAGATGCGATCATAGCAGAAGGAATTATATTGGAACACTTGACTAAGCACGGATTTTCGAATTCGGCCATATCATCAATTGTTAACCACATGTTTTCTGTTGGAACATTTATTGGCTTTTTCAGGCTTTGGATGTGATGTTCTTTATGGTTATGATAGGCTGTATGATATATGTTCTTATCATAACTATACCACAAGTGATATGTATCTACTTATCTGCAATTTAGTTCAATGTGTTGGGGTCAGTTTATAACATATTTTTTATTTTTTAATTTTCAATGTTCTATTTATTTTTATATTTAATTTGTCTTTACATATTGTCCAGATATGGTTGCATTTATTAATTATGTATAACAGTAGTTTAAATGTTGGTTTCTTTTTCTTTAAATATTTACTGGTGGTATTTTCCATCAGTCTCACAGGTGGGGTGTGTCTATAAATAGTTGGGATTTTTGGAGATTTTTTCATACACTGAAGAAGGCATTTGTTGCTGAAACTGGTCTGTTTAATAAAGGTTTATTTTTTAGCCATTCATATGTATTGGACATAATTATTTTTCACTTCAGGATCGTCTATTGCTGGCCTCTCGTTGTTTATTTGGTTTGGTTCGGCTGCGCATCTACCTACCTGCATAGCATCATGTTGGGTTAACCCAGGAACCTCTCACTATTCACCAATCCTGCCTTGTGCACACAGTTGTATGACAACAGACACATATATAATATAGTGGAACCCTGTCATAATCAAATATTTTCTGCAGATACTTAGGTTGTTCATAGAATGTGGGAAAGCAAAGAAGATAAAAAACCTGCAATCAGTATCATCAATAAACAATGTGCATCCCGAACATTATCGTAGGTTCATAGGTTGATACTAGGCTATCTGCCCTAGGGCATTTATAAGCCTAGCCAGAGTGTGTTTGGCTTTTGCAACCCTGTTAGATTAGTAGACTGTGCCTGTGAATAGTAGGTCACACAAGATAGCCCTTTTACGTTTAGTTTATTGTGCCTCTGTCTAGCAGGGACCCAGAAGAGATCCCAGGGGTAAACATACGATCACCCATCCACTCGTCAAGATGTCTCCTGTAGATGGTCAGTGGGGGGCTCTGCCTATGTGGGACTGGGATCTCATTCCAGAGTGAGGGGAGCCTCTGGGATAAGAATCTGTCCCTCCAGTATGTCCTAATAATATCTGTGCTGAGGTTTACGTCCCTGGAGTGTGTAGCTCTAAGGGATTCAAATATCCTGAGGTGGAGCATGTCCATTAATTCTGGGTTGGACATGGCTTTAAACAACAGGCACAGATTGCATCCGAGTAGGCGGTAAGCGACTGAGTAGAGCTGGAGTTACTTTAGCCGAACTGCGCAGGGCATCTGTGTGAGTCACTAGATCTACTTGGTGAGGTACTTTTGTGGCCATTACAGTTGATGCAGGTGTCGGGTAAGGTACATCCCAAATGGGGCACTGTATCCAATCATGGGCCTGATGAGTATAGGGGCACAATGACCTCACTTGATCTAGATGTGAAACCTTTTGGGATAAGGTGGGCTATATAGAAGGTCTGTCTAACCACTTTGGCAATGTGATTGTCAAAGGCGAGATTACTAACTACTCGTGTCCCCAAATCCCTTATAACTCCTACCGTACTTAATGGATTACCACCTATGCGGTAATGTGTGGGCATGTTGTTATTCCCAAAGGGGATGACTATGCATCTAATGGCATTTAGCTGTAGGCCATGGCTCTGGTATCAGTTATCCATCTCTGTGAGAGCCTTTTGGAGGATGCTTGTGCCAGCTGGAGAGTCGATTATGGCACCCAGCTTGCAGTCATCTGCGAAAATGGCCAGCCATATTCCTCCTGTGTTAGCCTGTACGTCAGAGAAATATATACACTGAACAAGAGAGGTCCCGGGACTGAGCCTTGTGGGACACCATGTGTAACTGGTGTAGAGTCATACATGGCACCTGCAATACTGACCATGTGGGTGCTCTCCCTGATCCAGTTTCATAGTATAATACTAGGCTATCTGCCCTGCGGCATTTGTAAGCCTAGCCATAGTGATGTGGCTTTTGCCACCCCATGAAATGGTACACAAATGTACAGAATAAATCTAGAATACTGTGCCTCTGTCTAGTAGTGACACAATGAAGGTCCCTTTATATAATAGAATTAGTTTACTGTGCCCCTGTCTAGTAGTGACACAGATGTGACCCCTGGGGTAAACTTTCGATCTCCCATCCACTCATCAAGATTTCTTTTGAAGAGAGTCAGTGAGGGGCTCTGCCTAATATGAACTGGGATCCTGTTCCAGAGCATGGGAAGCCTCTGGGTTATGAATCTATCCCTCCAGCATGTCCTATTCATACTTGTGCCGAGATTTAAGTCTTTAGCTCTCGTGGTCCTGATGGATTTGGATTTTTTGAGGTGGAGCATGTCCATCAAATCCTGATTGGACATGGCCTTGTACGTCAGGCAGAGATCACCCCTGAGCAGGCGGTATGCCACTGAATAGAGCTGAAGTTCCTTTAGTCTGGCTGAATAAGACATATGTTGGAGACCCTTGATCCTTTTGGTGAGGTACTTCTGTGGTCTCTCCAGCTGTTGCAAGTGCCGGGTGAGGTACATACCAAATGGGGCATTGTACTCAATCATGGGTCTGATGAGGGAGGAATATAGGGGTACAATGACATCCTTGGATCTGGATGTGAATCCCTTCATGATGAGGTGTGCAAGGTAGAATGTTTTTCTAACCACTTTGGCAACGTGGGTGTCAAATGAGAGGTCGCCGTCTACTTGGGTCCCCACGTCTCTGATTACTTTTTCTGTACTCAGTGGGTTGCTGTCTATGTGATAATTTGTGGGTACTTTGTTTTTTCCAAAAGGGATGACTATACATTTTTTGGCATTTAGTTTAAGGCCGTGACTACGGCACCAGTTGTCGGTTTCAGTGAGGCCTTTTTGTAGGATGTGTGTGTCTGCTGGTGTATTGACTATGGCTCCTAGTTTACAGTCATCTGCTAACTTTGTCAGCCACAGCCCTCCCATGTTTGCTTTAACATCTGAGAAATAAATGTCGAACAAGAGGGGTTCCAGGATAGATCCCTGTGGGACACCACTTGTGACCGGCTTTGAGTCTGACATTGCTCCAGCGATTTTAACTTTATGGGTTTTGTCCTTTAGCCAGTTTGCAACCCATCTAGTGACATAGAGGTTTACTTTTAAGCTGTTTAGCTTATCTATGATGCCTGAGTGGGGTATTGTGTCGAAGGCTTTAGCCAAGTCCAGGTATGCTGTATGGACTGCTTTGCCCTCATCAATGGCTCTAGTGACTGTTTCGAAAAAGTCAACCAGATTTAAAAGGCAGGATCTGCCCTTCACAAAGCCGAACTGGGTGGGGTCAAGTGTCTGTAGGTCCCCTATGTCTCTGTTTATGAGTTCCATAATGATTCTTTCCATGGCTTTGCAGACCAGGCTAGTTAAGCTTATGGGGCGGTAGTTTCCAGTGTCTGTAGAGGCACCCCCCTTGTGGAGTGGGACCACTGTTGCTGTGTACGCCAGTATACAGGTACATATCCTGAAGTAAGGCTAAGGTTAAATAGCATTTTTATGTGTGGGTTTAGCACCTCTTGGAGTTCACGTAACACGCACCCCGGGATACCGTCAGGTCCCATTGATGCTGTGTTTTTTTGCTTTGTTTAGGGTGGTTCTCACTTGGACATCTGAGATGACAGGGAGATTACATTCAGCTGGGATAAGTATTTCTTCTTTTGGGGGTGAAGGAGGCGAGAAATTTGCACTGAACCTGTCAGCCAGAATGTTAGCAATATCTGTGGGTTCAGTGTATTTTTTGTTGTTGTGAACCAACTCTGAGCATATCTGAGGGTTTCCGCCCAGGTTTCTAACATAGCTGAAGAAGGCTTTGTGGTTATCTTTAGTGTCCTTAGCGATTTTTCTCTCAAAGTTTGCCTTGGATGTTTTTATGAGAGAACGTAGTTTTCTGCTAATGTTGATCAGAGACGTCTTCCCTTCATGGGATTTCGCTCTGACGTGCAGTAGCTTCCTTCTTTTGTTATAGAATTTGTTTATGGCTGAGGTCCACCAGACAGGACGCTTACATTTGGTGGAGAGGGACTTGGATTTGTTTGGGATTGCATGATCCATGCATTCTTGGATATGTCCATAGAAAGCATTTGTGAAGGATTCGGCATTGCCGGATGTGGTATCCACTGGCACAGTGGGCTTAAAGGATACCATCTCCTTCTTAAGAAGAGTGAAGTCTGTTTTTGAGAAGTTTTTCACTGTGGTCTTTTGTGCTGGGGGTGGAGGTGGGATATGTATATCCAGGGTGATTAGTTTGTGGTCAGATCTCACTAGTGAGGGGTATACTTCCGGTGTGGAGCATTTTGTCCCCATGTTTGTGATGATCAGGTCTAGTATATTATCTCCCCTAGTGGGAGAGGTGACTAGTTGTTCCAGTGCATTTGAATTTATGAATTCCAGGAACCTTTGGGCTAGGGTATTAGGGCTAGAATAATGTACCCAATCTATGTTTGGGTAGTTGAAGTCTCCCAGTATGATGGTATTTTGTGATACATTCATATCCTCCAATGTCTTCAGGAAGGCTGAGTGGGGTTCTTGAGGTTGGGAGGGTAGTCTGTAACATACTACCAGTTGTATAGCAGTTTTGCCTATGGTTAGTTGCACCTGTATGGTCTCTGTTGCTTCATGTGTTGCTACTAACCTGGAGGTGTGGGTGTCCTTTATGAATATGGACACTCCTCCTCCCTTTGTGGTTCGGCCCGGGTTTTGGGGCCGAAAAGCATGATACGAGGTATAACCTTGTAGCGCTGGGGTGCTCTCAGGAGCCTTGAACCAGGTTTCAGTTACTGCACAGACGTCGATATTCTCCATGCTGAGGAGTGCATCAAGGGCCTGCATTTTGAGATTTAGACTTCTGGCGTTGAGCAGCATTACCCTTAGTTTTTTTCCATTTTTGTTTTCTAAGGAGGTGGGTTTGTCTTTTGAGCCTTGCCTAAAAAAAGGCACTATGGGGGTGGCAAAAGCCTTTACCAATATCCAGAAGCCCAGTGGTGACAGGTGTAAGCCGTCCCTTGCGAAGCAGCGTGGCTTGTCCAACATATCATCCCAGGCAGACAGACATTGGATCCCCTTAGAATGACACCAGTACTCAAGCCAATTGTTAAAGCTGATCATCTTGTCTTTGTATTGTGGTATCATTCTTGGTGAGGGCAAGATGCTGCTCAGGGTCAGGGTCATACCAGCCTGGGCTACATAATCGGAGAGCTCCTATATGTCTCTTTTCATGTAGTCCAGGGAGGTACATCTCAGGTCAATCACACCAGCATGGACAATGACAGAGTCATATTTGTACTTGCTTTGGAGTGACCTGAGTGCGTGTGTTATGTGGCGGATCCTAGCCCCTGATAGACAGCTCACAGTCACCTTCTCCTTGTTCAGCCTGGTCAGTGGGACATCAGTGTGTCTGACTATGGAGTCACCTATTACTAGTGTATCAGGCAAGGTGTTTGGCCTTAAGGGCTGCGATTGGTCAACACACTGATTTATTGAAGTATGTGTTGCATGTGTTTTGTTTTGAGGTGATGGATTTTTGGATGTCTGCTTTGGGAGCCTCTGTTGTTTTGGTAAGTTTTTTATTAGAGCCTCCGAGTATGTCTTTGTGTTTTTATATGTTTGGTTTGCAGTTGTGGTAGGTCTATGTGGGACTGGGATTGTTGTGTGTGTGGTTGCCATCTCCTCCTGTCTGGTCATGCCAGCCCTGGGTTGAGAGAGTTCAGCCTCCAGTTTGGCTATATAGTTGCATCTCTCACATGTATTTGTGTTTGTTGGGAGGAGGAGAGGGTTGTCTGTGTACATGAGACAATTGTAGCATTGTCTCAAGATGCCCAGATTGACCAGCTGAACTGGAGACGACGCCAGTAATCTACCACTCGACATGCTAGAACAGTATACAGGAGTGGTATACCTTTAAGGGAAGTGGGTATTCACAGGGGTGGTAAGTAGATGTAGTGCTTTACTTAGTACGAGAGTACTTACTTAGTAGAGAAGTATTGAGAACAAGTGCTAGGCTTATAAGACAGTGAGTAGTCTGGTTATACTAAGAGTAGAGCTTCCTTAAGGGAAAATTTGAAGAGCAGACTTGGCGGAGCCAGAAAAAGTTTAACCGGTGCTGCGCTATGCGCACGACAGCGCAAAGCTGTGCAAACGCGGATTTTAAACAGTGAACTACAAAAGAGCTAGGAATGGCCCCAAACAACCAATTACTACAGCTTCTTGTGCTGAGGTCACTTCCCCAAAGGACAGGTAGGCTGCTCAAGGCTCCCTACTCCCACTGGTGAGCAAAGAAACTTCCTTCTATCCAAGTAAGGTAATGGACAACACAGGAACTACACCACAGCCCAGAATACAGCAATGCCTGTAAACTGGTCTAAGCTAGTCGAGGAAGGTGGGAAAACAAAGATTATATTTTGTATTTTTGGTAGAAACACACAGAAAATGCAGAGACAGTGATAAATTAGTTACACAGGCTAGCACACTTTAGTGGGCAGCCTCCACAGTTAAATTAAACAAACAAACAAGCAAACTTTTGATCAAATTCGACTAAATGTAACTTTTAAGTGCAGATTTTAAAATAATGCAGCAATCAGTTAAAAAACAGTTCAGGCTAGTTCAAAGTAAGCTACAGAAGCTATTTCCAGTGAAAAAAAAGCAAAGATACTTAAATCCAGAAGGTAGTCGCTTTTTTGAGTTCCTTGCTGCTAGGACCACTCTATAAACCCACATGGAGCTTGTCTGAGCAGTATAGCCAGAAATAAATGCCCAGAGGCAGATTTTAAACAGTGAACTACAAAAGAGCTAGGAATGGTCCCAAACAACCAATTACTACAGCTTCTTGTGCTGAGGGCACTTCCCCCAAGGACAGGTAGGCTGCTCAAGGCTCCCCACTCCCACTGGTGAGCAAAGAAACTTCCTTCTATCCAAGTAAGGTAATGGACAACACAGGAACTACACCACAGCCCAGAATACAGCAATGCCTGTAAACTGGTCTAAGCTAGTCGAGGAAGGCGGGAAAAAGATTATTTTTTTGTTTTTTTGGTAGAAACACACAGAAAATGCAGAGACAGTGATAAATTAGTTACACAGGCTAGCACACTTTAGTGGGCAGCCTCCACAGTTAAATTAAACAAACAAACAAGCAAACTTTTGATCAAATTCGACTAAATGTAACTTTTAAGTGCAGATTTTAAAATAATGCAGCAATCAGTTAAAAAACAGTTCAGGCTAGTTCAAAGTAAGCTACAGAAGCTATTTCCAGTGAAAAAAAAGCAAAGATACTTAAATCCAGAAGGTAGTCACTTTTTTGAGTTCTTTGTTGCTAGGACCACTCTATAAACCCACGTGGAGCTTGTCTGAGCAGTATAGCCAGAAATAAATGCCCAGAGGCAGATTTTAAACAGTGAACTACAGAAGAGCTAGGAATGGTCCCAAACAACCAATTACTACAGCTTCTTGTGCTGAGGTCACTTCCCCCAAGGACAGGTAGGCTGCTCAAGGCCCCCCACTCCCACTGGTGAGCAAAGAAACTTCCTTCTATCCAAGTAAGGTAATGGACAACACAGGAACTACACCACAGCCCAGAATACAGCAATGCCTGTAAACTGGTCTAAGCTAGTCAAAGAAGGTGGGAAAACAAAGCTATACAACAAAAGGAGGAGGCTACTACATGATAGAGCACAATCCATCTTGTGACATATGTGTCGATATCGAAGCTGGTGAGCTTATGTATGATGCCCGAGTAGGGTATTGTGTAGAAGGGTTTTGCGAGGTCCAGGTAGGCTGTGTGGACTACCTTCCCTATGTCTATGGACCTGGTAACTGTTTAAAGAAGTCAACCAGGTTCAAGAGGCAAGATCTGTCCACAACAAAGCCGAATTGGGTAGGATCCAGTGTCTGTAGGTTCCCGATGTCTTTGTGTATGAGTTTCATGATGATATGCTCCATAGCTTTTGCTGACCAGGCTAGTTAGGCTTATAGGGCGATAGTGTCCAGGGTCCATTGTGGCACCACCTTTGTGGAGTGGGACCACTGTTGCTGTACGCCATTCCTTGGGTAGTCTGATATTGAACAGTGACTTAATGTGAGGGTTATGTTCGTCATGAAGCTCATGTAAGATGCAGGTCGGGACACCGTCCGGTCTCATTGATGCTGTGTTGTCTGCTTTGGAGAGGGCAGCTCTCACATGTTCATCTGTGATGTCAGGGAGGCTACACTCTGTTGGGATGGACATTTGCTCTTTAGGGGGATGGGGGGAGACATTTGTACTGAACCTGTTTGCCAGGATGTTGGCTATGTCTGTGGGTTCAGTGTATCTTTTGTCATTTTGCAGTAACTCACAGCATATCTGGGAGTTTCCACCCAGGATCCTGACATAACTAAAGAAGGCCATGTGATTGTCCTTAGTGTCTGGTGCAATTTTCCTTTCGAAGCGGGCCTTAGATGAATTCATGAGTGATCGTAGATTCTTGCTAGTACTGATCAGAGATGCCTTCCCTTTTTGGGATTGTGCTCTATCATGTAGTAGCCTCCTCCTTTTGTTGTATAGCTTATTTATGGTCGGGGTCCACCAGACAAGTCCCCTGCCTTTGGAGGAGTGAGTCTTGTTGTTATTTGGGATAGCACGATCCATGCATTCCAGTAGGTGACCATAGAATGTGTTTGTAGAGGATTTAGCGGTCTGAGCTGTATTTGCCACTGTCCCAGGGTCTTTGAAGAATACCACCTTGGTCTGGAGAAGTGTGACATTTGCTTTTGAGAAGTTCTTCACCGAGATTACCTAGGATGGGGTGGGGACGGGATATGGATGTCCAATGAGATAAATGTATGGTCTGACCTTACCAATGAGGGGTATACCTCTAGTGTGGAACATAGAGTCCCCATGTTGGTGATGATCAGGTCCAATATGTTTTCCCCTCTTGTGGTTGTGGTGACCAGTTGTGCCATAGCATTTGAATTTATAAATTCTAGCAACCGTTGGGCGAGGGTGTTGGGGCTTGAGTAGTATTCCCAGTCAATGTTTGGGTAGTTGAAGTCACCCAATATAATGGTGTTTGGAGATACCTTCATATTCTCCAGTGTTCCCAGGAAAGCCAAGTGGGGTTCCTGAGTTTGGGAGAGTGGTCTGTAGCAGGCTACAAACTGAAAGGCAGTTTTGCCCACTGCTAGTTGCATGTGTATGGTCTAGTACTGATCAGAGATGCCTTCCCTTTTTGGGATTGTGCTCTATCATGTAGTAGCCTCCTTCTTTTGTTGTATAGCTTATTTATGGTCGGGGTCCACCAGACAAGTCCCCTGCCTTTGGAGGAGTGAGTCTTGTTGTTATTTGAGATAGCACGATCCATGCATTCCAGTAGGTGACCATAGAATGTGTTTGTAAAGGATTCAGTGGTCTGAGCTGTATTTGCCACTGTCCCAGGGTCTTTGAAGAATACCACCTTGGTCTGGAGAAGTGTGACATTTGCTTTTGAGAAGTTCTTCACCGAGATTACCTAGGATGGGGGTGGGGACGGGATATGGATGTCCAATGAGATAAATGTATGGTCTGGCCTTACCAATGAGGGGTATACCTCTAGTGTGGAACATAGAGTCCCCATGTTGGTGATGATCAGGTCCAATATATTTTCCCCTCTTGTGGGTGCGGTGACCAGTTGTGCCATAGCATTTGAGTTTATAAATTCTAGCAACCATTGGGCGAGGGTGTTGGGGCTTGAGTAGTATTCCCAGTCAATGTTTGGGTAGTTGAAGTCACCCAAGATAATGGTGTTTGGAGAGACCTTCATATTCTCCAGTGTTCCCAGGAAAGCCAAGTGTGGTTCCTGAGTTTGGGAGAGTGCTCTGTAGCAGGCTACAAACTGAAAGGCAGTTTTGCCCACTGCTAGTTGCATGTGTATGGTCTAGTACTGATCAGAGATGCATCCCTTTTTGGGATTGTGCTCTATCATGTAGTAGCCTCCTCTTTTCATTGTATAGCTTATTTATGGTCAGGGTCCACCAGACAGGTCCCCTGCCTTTGGAGGAGTGAGGCTTGTTGCTATTTGGGATAGCACGATCCATGCATTCCAGTAGGTGTCCATAGAATGCATTTGTAAAGGATTCAGCAGTCTGAGCCATATTTACCACTGTCCCAGGGTCTTTGAAGAATACCACCTTGGTTTGGAGAAGTGTGACATTTGCTTTTGAGAAGTTCTTCACCGAGATTACCTAGGATGGGGGTAGGGACGGGATATGGATGTCCAGTGAGATAAATATATGGTCTGACCTTACCAATGAGGGGTATACCTCTGGTGTGGAACATAAAGTCCCTATGTTGGTGATGATCAGGTCCAATATGTTTTCCCCTCTTGTGGGTGTGGTGACCAGTTGTGCCATAGCATTTGAGTTTATAAATTCTAGCAACCATTGGGTGAGGGTGTTGGGGCTTGAGTAGTATTCCCAGTCAATGTTTGGGTAGTTGAAGTCACCCAATATAATGGTGTTTGGAGAGACCTTCATATTCTCCAGTGTTCCCAGGAAAGCTGAGTGGGGTTCCTGAGTTTGGGAGGGTGGTCTGTAGCAGGCTACAAACTGAAAGGCAGTTTTGCCCACTGCTAGTTGCACATGTATGGTCTCTGATGCTTCGTGCAGTGCTACTAACCTGGAGGTGTGTGTATCTGTGATGTATATGGATATTCCCCCTATTTTTGTTGGTCGGTCCAAGTCTTGTGGCTGAAAAGCATGGTATGAAGTATAACCTGGTAGTGCTGGGGTGCTTACAGGAGCCTGAACCAGGTGTCTGTTACTGCACAGATATCGACATTCTCCATACTGAGAAGAGTCTTGAGTGCATGCATTTTGAGGGTTAGACATCTGGTGTTGAGCAGCATTACCCTTAGTTTCTTTTACCTTGTATTGTCTATGGAGGTGGGTTTGTCTTTTGAGCCTTGCCTAAAAAAGGCACTATGGGGGTGGCAAGAGCCTTAGCCAGTATTCGAAAGTCCAGGAGTGACAGGTGCAAGCCGTCCATAGTGAAGCCACGTGGCATGTCGAGCATGTCATCCCAGGCTGACAGACACTGGATCCCCTTTGAATGACACCAATATGTTAGCCAACTGTTAAAATTGATCAGTTTGTCTGTATACTGTGCCATCATTCTTGGTGAGGGTAAGATGCTACACAAGGTCAGGGTCATACTGGCCTGGGCTACATGATCTGAGAGCTCCTCTATGTCTCTTGTCATGTAGTCTAAGGAGGAACATCTGAGGACATTCACACCAGCAAGGACAATGATGGAGCCATATTTGTACTTGCTTTGGAGTGACCTGAGTGCATGTGTTATGTGGCGGATCCTGGCACCCGACAGACAGCTCAAAGTGACCTTCTCCTTGTTCAGCCTGGTGAGTGGGACATCAGTGTGTCTGACAATAGAGTCACCTATTACAAGTGTATTAGGTGTGTTTTCTAGCCCTAAGGGCAGTGACTGTGTGGCACACTGACTTTGTGAACTATGTGCTATGTGGGTATTGTTGTGGGTTAGCCGTTGTTTGGGTATCTGCTTTGGAGGTCTCTGCTTCTTAGGCAGATTTTATTTAGAGCCTCCGTGTATGTTTTTGTGTGGTAATGTATTTTGTTTGCTGTCACTATAGGTCTATGTGAAACTGGATTTGTGGTGTGTGTGGTTACCTTCACCACCTGACAGATTGTGCCAGTCATGGGTCGAGAGAGCTCAGCCTCCAGTTTGTCTATATAGTTGCATCTCTCACATATATCTGAGTTTATTAGGAGGAGGAGAGGGTTGTCTGTGTACATAAGGCAGTTGTAACATTGCGTCAAAATTCCCATATTCACCAGCTGGACTGGAGAGTACACATGAAACCGACCTTTGGACATACCAGGATATTATGATGAAATACTCTGTTGACTGATCAAAAAGGATCAGTAGGGTGTTAAGTGTGTAAAAGAGTATAACAGGGGTTTAGTGCTCAGGTTTGTCTGTGTTTTGGAATGATTATCTGCAAAGGAGTCCAGACAGAACCATGACACTTCCTTCAGCTATGTCATAAATAGCAATGTACACTCATATATGTCCTGAGTCAGGGCCAACTGTACCTGACTAACAATGCCGACATCCTGTCAGACAGGCCCATACATACATACCCCCCTCCCACTGACAAAAGGCCCTATCATCATACCAGGAGATATCACATGTAGAATGGGTAAACAGCTCCTCCCAAAGCCTAAAACATGGCATCAGTTGGATTACATTGTTTCCCTATATGTGTCATAAGTGAACTACAAAACAAACAGACCCTGCACCTGAATAGTCTGTTGAGCCTCACTCTGTCTACAGGATATGAAACTGTTGAATGTGTTACAGCAACATATGGCACACCCCACAAGTGCTGGTGCACAACAGACCATGGGAACTATAGTCCTATAAGCCTGTGAAGTCTGATCTGCAAGGCCATGGAGTCCATCATGATTGAAGTCATAAACAGAGCTATTGGAAGCCAACAAATCCACAACCCTACCAACTTTGGTATGTTCATGGGCAGATCAAGGTAACTGTTTGCAAGGCAGCCACCCAGGACATACATCACTGAAAGGAGCTACACACGTCCCACATAGACTGAATAGCCCTTTATCAACATCCCAGACACGTCATATCCACAAAATCAACAATCTGTGCATAAATATGTATTGTCATGTGAAGGAATGGCAATTTGTCCACAGATAGATCACACAAGCTAAGAATTGTGGGGTCCTGTTCAAGCTGTTAACACCTGCTGACCCACATGGTTCATTCCTGGGATTGCATAAAACAAAGTGCACACACATCACCATGTCCAGTCTGATGATGTCAGCATCCTACAAATATAGCAGGAGAAAAGTAACCACCCACTGAAGCATATAGCACATTGTGTTAATGCGTATCTCTCTTGTATCCTAACCTAGTTAGGTAGGGGGTTTGCATTTTGCAATTGCTGAGTGTGTGTGTAATTTCCTTTGAGGGGAGTGCCCTTTTTGGAGACAAGGAACACATTAAAAGAAGTAGATTCCACTTTAGCAAGTCTGATGATGTCAGTATCCCACAAATATGTGTATGTGTGTGTGTGTGATTTCCTTTGAGAAGAGTGCCCTTTTTGGAGACTGGGAAAACACATTAAAAGAGGTAAATTCCTCTTTGGCAAGTCTGATGATGTCAGTATCCCACAAATTCCTCTTTGGCAAGTCTGATGATGTAAATATCCCACAAATACGTGTATGGGTGTGTGTGATTTCCTTTGAGAGGAGTGCCCTTTTTGGAGACTGGGAAAGCACATTAAAAGAGGTAAATTCCTCTTTGGCAAGTCTGATGATGTCAGTATCCCACAAATTCCTCTTTGTCAAGTCTGATGATGTCAGTATCCCACAAATACAGCAGTGGAAATACAATTGCCTAGTAAAGCATATAGCGTATTGTGTTAATGCATACTTCTCTATAATCATAACATAGTTAGGGGTTTGAATCCTGCAATTGCTGAGTGTGTCTGTGGTGGGTGTATGGGTGTGATTTCCTTTGAGAGGAGTTCACTTTTTGGAGACTAGGAAAACACAATAAAATAGGTAAATTTTCCTTTGGCAAGTCTGATGATGTCAGTATCCCACATATACAGCAGTGGAAATGAAAGCTCCCAGTAAAGCATATAGCGTGTCGTGTTAATGCATATCTCTCTAGTATCATAACATAGTTAGATAGAGGATTGAATTCTACAATTGCTGAGTGTGTGTGTGTGACACTCTTGGTCAATGTGTTGTGGGTTTTGCTTTTACTACTGTATGACATATCAGTAAAACAAAAGTATGTGCATTGCACACTTCAGGTATCTGTGTGGCAAATACATATATGTACATGTGACCTCAATTGGTAACTGTGTGGCAAATACATATATGTACATGTGACCTAAATTAGTTCATAGGTGTGAAGCCTGCTTTCTACATGAATACATCTGTTACCATTGACAGTTTGTGCTGCTGCTTCTCAGACCTTAGGTCACATATGCATGTATGTGACAAGGCCAGACACTTTAGTGATCTGTGGCCTAGGT
This sequence comes from Protopterus annectens, assembly GCF_019279795.1. Lineage (NCBI taxonomy): Eukaryota > Metazoa > Chordata > Ceratodontiformes > Protopteridae > Protopterus > Protopterus annectens. The sequence continues at coordinate 1,478,629,410 of NC_056746.1, forward strand.
CATCTGTGTCACACACACCCATGACAGTTTCTATAGAATAGTGTGAGTGAGGGTTCATGCCTGGGGTATAATTCAGACATGTTCAAACACAACAAAGTCTGGCAATAATGGGCATTCATTATAGGTGTACAACAACTCCATGGATATGCATACAGACCCCTTATTGCTTATGTGATACAATGAGGGACATCAGCATACCTTTGGAAATGTGAATACCAAAGGACAGATGACATAACATGTGGCTGTATGTACACATCGGTATCCCTGCTACATGTTGTGGGCTACTACCAATGTGGTACTGTCAGGATACTATGTATAGTAAATGTGGATGACTATGCTATAGTTGGCTTATAGCTTTACAGCATGGGTTGGTCAACAGGTATCTGTCTGTATGATACCCTTGTGGAGGATAAGTGTCTCATCCGGAGAATGCATTGTAGACCACTGTATGCATTACCAGATGTGGACGGACATATCCTTAGTGTGTTTGCTTGTACCTAGGACGGCTACATGCCAAACAGGAGTGGTCCCAGAATGGGTGGTGGTCAATACCACTGGTTACTGGTATAGTATAGTACCGGAAGGATTCAAATGCTACTGTGTATCCTACAGCTGTGTGTCGGTCGTCAAGACATCATCTAACGATTGGTTAAAATCAGGCTGTTGAGGTTATGTGTTCTACCAGAATGCAAACCAATGACCGATATTAACAGTATCACCCACAGCATAGTGTCAAACCATGTCATACACACATTTGTACCCAAGTTGTAACACGTGTAGTAAAATGCATACTGGCCGCCAATAGGAAATATGAAGTGTTAACACTGTGTAATACAGGCCACGTCACCCTTCCCATATGTCCACTATGCACGTACATGCAGACAGTGCACCTCCACCATGTTCACAAATGTACACCTGCAAATATGTACTGCACACATCAGACACGTACCGTCCACTCACCAATACATGCTGCCAGTACCACACACATCTGCCAAGTGGCACATGGGCAGACAATACATTTTTGGAATTAATACTGGTGTAAACAATACTACATTGATAATAATAGCTTTAATGCATCATGCCTGCTCAGATATACCTACAAGGATATCATTACACTTTACTGTTGACAACATGCTAACATTGCTACACTGCTATTATGTCACCCTGTGCATCAGTGCCATGTTAACCTGTTCCTACATCAATGTCACAGATGACAGGAGGTGGCAAAGTTTCATCATATGCATAGGGTGCGTTATTGGTTTGCCAGAGCCCGACAATGAACCATCCAATCGACATGTATGTGTGTGTGTGTGTGTGTGTGTGTGTGTGTGTGTGTGTGTGTGTGTGTGTGTGTGTGTGTGTGTGTGTGTGAGGGACAACAGTACAGTATGGGTCAGTGTTGAAGTAATGTGTGTGTGTATGTGTTAGCCCTAGGTGTTTGGTTTATGTGTGTGTGTCTGCATGCACACAGTTCCACCTTGTGGCTGCCACATACAGGAGGTTGTGGGACAGCCACAGACTGTACCTGCCAGGCTGTACATATCACTGTCTCCGGCCACAGACACCGTACCTGTGCCTGGCAGGGGTGCCATGGACAGTATCGGGTACTAAGCCAGACTGGGTACTATCATCAGAGGCAGAGGGATGTCGACTGGACCCATGTCCCTGCTGGGACTGGCCAGAGCCATGTGCACGTGGTCATCTAGGATGGTCTATTGACAGCCCAGGCCCAACATTGCTGGGGCTGGTACTGCCACTTCGGGAGCGGCTGGGACTTGTATGTTGTCCGCGATGACTGCCAGCTGATGATGTTGCTGGCTTATGTCCACTTCGACATCTCAGCCATCCTGCACTGTCCTGGCACATGGACATTACATTGCGGAGGACATCTAGTGTCTCCCCCCAATGTCTATCAATGACCTCGGTGTAATTACGGATGGCACCGGCAAGGTCACGGATACTGTCATTGATAGCAGTGTTATAAGCCCTCTGCGCCCTTAGTCCCTGCCTGGTGTACCATTCCATATGTGCCTGTGTCTGCATTACAGCCTGGAGCATACCTGAGGTTGTGAGACCTGTGGGGGCACATCTGCCAGGGGCATTATGACCAGCAGTGCTCCCACGAGAACCCCTGGACATATGCCTATGTGGTACCATTCCAGGTGTCTGGGTATGGCTGCTGTGTGGGGTTGCATGTGCCATAGATACCACACTATCTTGGTCAATGCCTACTGTATGCTGTTCCTCAGCTAAGGCCATTGGTGTTGAGGGATGTATTGGCAGTATGAATGTGCGCATAGATGGGGTGGAAAGCTGTGTACTGTTGATTGGCGGACCAACGACAGACACTGTCAAACCTGCCTGTGCCATAACACATGTATCATCATGTCCACTATTTGTGGCAGTGACTTCAGGTTCCCTGTTGCACTCATCCAACAATACCCCAGCACCTGTGAGAGGGAGACAGGAAACACACTTTACAATCTGTACAGGATGTTATCACACATTTTTTTTATTTTATTTATTTATTTATTTTATTTTATTTATTTAAATTTGTTGACCGGGAGTGTCCGACTGGACGTGGGTCCATTTTCAGTGGAGGCCCGGGGAGAAAAGCTCCACAGTAAAATAAACAGACAGTAGTTACATTGGATTACATAGCGATTAACAATTTAACATAGAAATTACTTACAACATATTTACAGATGAAGAACATAGTACATCAGTAGACAACTAGAATCTTTATCTGTCGGCATTAACAAATGTAACAATGAGAAGTTCCTGCTGTATAATAAGTACTAGGCTTATGAGCATCTGAGCTTGCTATCATCAAGGTAGTTAGTGGAGGTGAAAGAAAGGTAGTAGTTGGATGGGGTGGATGATATTAGAGTGGGATTTGCAAGGGCATAGCCAGCATGTTTTTAGGTGCGCATTTAATAAAGTTTTGAAGTTGGTGCATGATGGTACGGGTAATTGTGGGTGGGAGTGAGTTGCATAATTTGGCTATGGCACAAGAGAATAGTGCTTCACCAGCAGAGTTATTGGCTTTAGTGATCTGCAAGTGATTTTTGTTGCTGGATCTTAGTGGTCTGGTGGTGCGATAGGGTTGGAGTAGATTCTGGAGGGATGGGACATTTAGTAGATGGTTTACTAGTTTGTGGGCGAGTGAGAGTTGATACCACTGAAGGAGGTGAGGGAGTTCAAGCCAGCCCAGTTCAGCAAGTGAGAGACAGTGGTGACTACGGTAGGATGCCCCTGTGGCGAATTTGGCAATTTTGTTGTAGCAGGTCTCTAGCTTGTTTAGATCACATTGCCTTAGGTTGGTATATACTGGAGAGGCATAAAGTAGGGAGGAGATAAGGTGAGAATTTGCTATTGAAATCTTTGCTGCTTTGGTGAGAAATTGTTTATTTCTGTATAATGCTCCTAGTTTTTTGTGGACTTTTTTTATGGTCATGGATATGTGAATGTCAAATTTTAGTTTATTGTCTATTTCCACTCCTAGCAATTTGGTGTGTTCAGTTGGGTATATAGTGGTGTTGTCTTTTGCTGTGATGTTAAAGTGAGAGTTGTTTTGAGTATGTTTGGTGGGTTGGAAGATGAGTAGTTTAGTTTTGTTTGGGTTGAGTATTAATTGGGCATCGGATAACCATGTTTCAACAGAGGAAAAGGCTTCCTGTGTGACTTTTTGCAGTTTGGGTAGGGACTGGGATGAGCAGATGATGGTAGAGTCATCTGCGTATTGGATGAGTGTGCCATGTTTGGTGGCAGAGGCTAGATTATTGGTGTAAACAGAGAAAAGTAGGGGTCCAAGGATGGATCCTTGGGGAACCCCTATGGAGACAGGTAGTTGGGGAGATATGTCATTCTGCCATACAATGGATTGTTGGCGGTCAGACAGGTAACTCTGAAACCAGTTGGTGACTGATTGTGAGAAGGATAGGTTATTGAGGACAGAGATAAGTTGTTTGTGTGGGACCATGTCAAATGCTTTAGATAGGTCTAGGAAAGTAGCAGAGGAGAGATAGCCATTGTTTTTATGCTGAAGGATAGTGTTAGTAAAGGAGAGTAAGGCAGTGGTGGTGCTATGGTTTGGTCAGAAACCATGCTGAGTACTGGAAAGGAGGTTGTTAGTAAGGAGGTAGTGTGAGACCTAAGAGTGTATGCATCTCTCTAGTATTTTGGAGAGTGGAGAGAGAATAGCTATGGGGTGGTAATTGGTTAGTTCTGCAAAGGGTCCGCCTTTGTGGAGGGGAAATATATGTGAGACTTTCCACAATGTGGGAATGTAACTTTCGGACAGAGGTCGGTTAATCAAGATGGATACTGGGTAGGCCAGAGCATCAGCTGCGATTTGTAGGTATTCACTTGGGAGGTTGTCTGCTGCTAATTTGGTGGGTTTAAGTTTAGTTAAGAGTTTTTTTATGTTGGAGGTAGGTACAGGAGAAAAAGAGAAGGCAGTGGGGAGATTACTAGTTGAAGGTGTGGGTTGAAGGGGAGGGGGGTTGTGTTGTTTAGCTAGTGATAGTATGGTTTGGGTGAAGTGTGTGTTGAATGAGGTAGCAATATTTTCTGAGGAGTGAGGGATGTTAGGAGGAGGGGTACTGACTTTACCTGGGTGGAGGATGGAGTTTATGGAGGACCAGAATTGTTTGGGGCTGTGTTGTGAGGAGTCTATGGCAGACTGGTAGTATTGGAATTTGTCCCATTTTATTAGCTTTTTGACTCTATTGTGTAGTTCTAGGAATTTCTGTCTAGCTGCGGGGGTTTTGGTTTTGTACCAGTGCTCCCAGGCTTTATCCCTGTTTTTCATTTCTGACTTAGTGGTTTTCTGTAGCCATGGGGAGGGTTGTGCTTTGGTTCTGGAAAATCTTATGGGGGCATGGTAATTAAGGATGTTCAGGAAGGTAGTATTAAACAATTCAACTGCGTCATCTAGACTGAAGTACTTTAGAGCATGCCAGTTACATTCTTTGAGGGATGAGATGAATGTGAGTGGGTTAAAGTTTGTTTTTTTACGTATTTGACGATAGATGACAGGTTTAGCTTGGTACAGGTATTTTTTGAGTAGGAATTTTTGGGAGTGATCACTGAGGCTATCTGATAAGCAGCCTGTTATATATGACTGGGGGTTCTTACTGACTAGTATCCAATCCAGGGTAGTGTGCTTGCTGGAGTTTTTATTTATCCTTGTTGGTGACTGGACTAGTTGGGTGAAGCCATGAAGGTGTACATGATGGGTTGGATTGTTGCCAGAACAGGATTGCCAGTCAATATTGAAATCACCTAAGATGATAGTTTCTTGGGGGAGATGGTGGGTAGACCAGCTGAGGAGGTTTTCTAGTGGAGGGATATTTTGGCCAGGTGGGAAGTAGCATCCAATTATGTTGATGGTTTTGGAGGTGGGAAGTAGCATCCAATTATGTTGATGGTTTTGTTTTGGTTAATTTTGAGGTTGGTATATATTATTTCTTCATTGCCTATTTCTGGAGCTGATGATTTTAAGATCTGGATGTTAAGATGCTGTTTAAATATTATAGCTACACCACCTCCTTTTTTTTTTAGCCTGTCTACTCTTAGTATGCCGTAACCTGTAGGGAGTATTTGCTCACTGGTAATGTGAGGTTTTAGCCAGGTTTCTGTCAGGATGACTATATCTGGGGAGTATAAGTCTATGGTGGCATGGAGTTCATGGACTTTGTTGGATATACTTCTAATATTTAGGCTTAGTAGAAGGAAGTCACTTGGCTTTCTATTGGCTGTAATATGGGAGAAGTTGTGGTTTGTAGTCTGATTATGAGGATTGGGGTTGGAGATGGTAGGGCCAGGGTTGGGGTGGATGTCTCCACTTAGGGCTAGTTTTGATATGCATGACATTATTAGTTTTCTCAGTTTTTGAATGTGTTTGTTTATAATGGAAACTTTATGATTGTGCTCTGTGGGTAATAGGTATGGTGGGAGGGTTACTATGTTAAGTTGTAGGGATGCTTTATGTTTGAGTAATAGAGTTGGTAGAATATGTGGGGGGTGCATAGGGATGGTTCTTGAGCTGGTGGGAGGGGAGCTGAGTATGGGTGAGACATGGGTGGTGGTGTGAGTAGTAGTACAGTGGTAGTGGTTGAGTGGGGGAATGATGGAGCTTTGGTAGGATGTAAGATATGCAAGGAGAGTGCATGCAGTGAGCAAAGGAAAGGTATGCTTGTACATGTCAGTTGAGGAGGTGTGATAGTAGAGGGAATATGGAAGAGGAAGTGTTTGGTTAGTGCTGTGGTTGGCTATTGGAAAGATGGGAGGGGTTTGAGTGCAATAAAGGTGGGACCACTGGGGGCGGGAAGGAATAGGGGACAGGGTGGGGAGCGAAGCGGGTAGAGACCCTGTTAGGTTCTTGTATGAGGGGTTGGAAACAATCACAAAGCAAGACAAGTATGTGTTAAGAAACAATCACAATTGACCAAGGACTGCTCTGAAACTGTAAGTCTTTTCTTAATTTCTCAGGTGGAAAAACAGGATAACCTTGTATCAGTAGGCCACATGCACACATGCACACATGCACACATGAACACATGCACACATGCACACATGAACACATATACACATGAACACATGCACATATGAACACATGAACACATGCACACATGCACACATGCCCACATGCAGACATGAAAACATGAACACATGAACACATGCAGACATGCACACATGCACACATGAACACATGCACACATGCACACAAATACACTACTTAGTCAAGTTGACACACACACACACACACGCACACACACACACACACACACACACACACACACACACACACACACACACCAATAGCAATACGGAACATACTTATTAGTGGTTGATGGTGGAGTACAGTATCACAAGCCAAAGAGTCCGCATGCAGGATGTGTGTTGCTCAACAGCATGCAGTGCGAGTGTGGAGAGTCCTTGTTGATAACAGTATACATGTCTTTGATGCATGTGTGTTGTTCAATGATTGGCCTCACCCTGGAACACAATGTGTACATGGACACAACATTGCTGTGCAAGTCTGAAATGCTTTCCAATGTCCTGTGTACCATCACTCATAGGTATACATACCATGTCCGGATGCACACAACTGTCAGGTGTATAGCATTGAATGCTATGTGTAGTACTGTAGTTACTGTAACTGGATGTAGTGTAGTACCATGAGCCATCATCAGGCAGCATCATGTGGTCACTCAAGGCCACTAATGTATGCCACACTGGCAAATATCTTGCTGTACCTGACCTGCACCACTTTGACTACATTAACCATTTCACAGCCAGTTGTTACATGGGTATGTAAGGTGTTCAATAGGGAGCATTGCCTAACATGAATGTGTTGTGTGTTGAAGCGTGTCACACCACCCCATGATAGGCCTCTACCCCTCAGGTATAGTAGGTGTGCTGTGTTGATGACATTTGGGATACTGGAGTATGACCTTACAGCAGGTGTCTACATACGCCATGTGTATCATATTAACACTGCATATGACAAAGTAGTGTATGTTGTGTGCATGTGTATTGACTCTGCCTATACAATGTCCACTACAGTGTACCACAATTGGTTGGGATGCTCTGTGTATTGCATGTGTTTGAGGCAGCTACTCATGTTACTGGGATGTGCATAGTCACACAGAGAACATGCAGAGCATGCATTATGTGTAGGTGTTTTACATGTGTATATGGCCTACAACTCTCCTATGACATGCACATGTTATATGCTATATTAAATGTAGAACTCTCACCAGCTTGGGTCTGCTGTCTTGCTATCACACCAGAGGGACCTGCAAGGATATGAGACAGTTTGTCAGTGTCAACAACTATGGCATTGCAGCTGTGTGTTTGCAATTTTACAGTAGTACAACAGGTGACAGTGACAGGCATACAGATTATGTTCCAAATTATCAGTATTGCATGACACCTGGCTCCACATCTTCTGAATACACAGTACACATCTGATAAATGCATGTTCTAACAATCGAGCTAACAGTAGTCTACAGATATGCCATGTTACCTTCACTCTCTGAGTCGACGTGCTGGGTGACTCCAGCCTCCATGATGACACATGTCTGTTGTACTGGTTGGCCAGGTGCCACCACGCTGAGGAGTAGCTTTTCCACTCTGGTGAGGGGTGGATGAGTTGCTGCACCACCACCTGTGGCAAGCTGTTGTCTGTGGACATCGGAGGCATGCTGCCGGACATGTCTGATTAAATCACTGCAGTGATGGCGTACCTGCTTATAAGTCCGGTTATGCATGCCTACATCATTCACCTGACGGACAACATCCTGTCACAGTGCAGTGCACCCATGCTGGTCCTGGCTGGTTCTGGAGAACAGCAGGTTGTGATGTTGTATCAGGGCATCTAGGATGACTTCCTCCTCCTCAGGGGAATACGCAGGTTTTCTATTGTGAGACATGTCCCTGGAAGACAATAAAACAGTAATTGTGAGCAAGTCATGTGGCACACTTAACATTCTAAAGTACATACATCAATGAAATGCCATATATAGCAACCTATTGGCTGTCAGTAGATAAACACTTTTAATACCACATATCACTGCTCAGCCCACAACTGCCTGACAGTGCCTGGCACATACTATATACCAAACCATGTTCTGCACAGCAACAAAGTGAAACCAGTATGTAAGACTATACAACAGTACATGGTACACTGTATGTCACACACTGCACAACCTAGCCACAGGAGGTGTATATAAAGCTAATGCATACAGACATTTGTCATCCATTGAAATGAATGTAAAGTACAGTTACAGTACTACCAGTACACCACGCTACTTGTTGATAGCAAACCCCATAGTAAAATATGTGCACATTCATCACTATAGGTGGCATACTGCTGTAATACACTATACATGTTGCTAGATATGCACTTATATCCTGTGACACACATACCACTGAGGCCATGTTACAGGCATACCCACACACACATCAGACATACCTACAAGACACAAAGGTATGGCAACCCAGATGAGCTTTACCTGTGTACCATACAGTACTGTGTGTCAGCACCTACAAAACCTCATGCCTGAGGTATGTAATGTGTGAGGACTACAGGTAACAAACAAAACAGTGTTTCCAAGCAATGTGGATATACACCATACTGTGCTGTTTAGGCCTACAGCTTCAGGTAGTACTACAGTTCATACGGGATTTGTATTCACTAGTGTTAACAATCAATAAGCATACATGTACTGCTTTAGCCTACAATGGCACACTCCAGTCAATACCATGGGACTACGCCACACTGTATGCCATACTGCTTTTCATGCCTAGCAATAGCATACATATATTTTGCTGGGATCAGAGCTATAACACTACATACCATGATATAAACAGTTTCCCACTAGGCTATCACACATATATACAACTGTGACACATTCACCTACACATTCACCATCACACTCAGTCAACCTCACATAGCAAGTAATGCAGCAAGTACATGCGTGTGTGTATCGGGTCCTAGGTAGCTAATAGGCTATTATCCGTAGGGCCTATGGAAGCCTAGCCATATGGTACCCTGCCCTTCAACACCCATGTAATTTAGGTTCTTATGCCCCTGTCATGCAGAGCCACAGAGGTGATTCCCGGATTGTGTTTCCTATCTCACATCCAATCATCATGATTATTCATGACAACTGCTAATGAGGACCTTCATTTGCTATTGATAGGTAGTTAGTTCCAGAGTATGGTATATGTCTGAGATGATAATGTACCACTCCAGCATGTTCTGCTTTTTGACATTACAAGGTTTAGATCAGTACAGTGTGTCGCTTGTATGGATTTTAATCTGTTTATATGGAGCATGTCCAACACCTGTGGGTTTGGCATAGCTTTGTATGTTAGGCAGAGTTTGCCTCTGGGTAGGCGGTAATTGACACAGTGTAGCTGTGGTTTTGTAAGACAGTCTGCATAGAGCATCTGTTGGAGTCTGGTAATACTCTTTGTAAGGTATGTGTCTGGTGTCTACAGTCACTGTAGATGTCTTCTGAGGTACATACCAACAGGGCCATTGTACTCCATGATGGGTGTTATAACTGATGAGTAGAGTGGAACACTGACCTCTTTTTCCATGGATGGCACACCTTTTCTGATGACATGTGGACCGTACACAGGTTACATGACTAGTGTGGCACTGTGATTATCAAAAGGGACACTACTGTCCACCTGTGTCCCGTAGTCTCTTATCACACTTTTGGTGTTGAGTAGACTACCACCTATGTGGTAGCTCAAGGGTACAGGGTTTTTAACAAAAGGGATGGCAATACGTTTACAACATTGAGCTTGAGCGTACATATGAACATCCATTGGTGTACATATAGATATACATATAGACACATATACAGTCCACCATTCATGGTGGGAATATCAATTATGCAAAGGTTGAGAGGGATACAGTTATGTAATGATATTGCACAGTTTTGTGCAGAATGCATGGAAGGTATTCTCAGCCCATGTATCTTTAGCAGGACCCCCTGTCTGGAAGGTTATAAACCTAACAAATCATACCCACAGTGTTTAAACACCACATGTCATATGCCAGCACTGTATGCTGTCTTGTTTGCCACACACTACAACCTACATATAAATATGCACATAACAACCTGCACCAACATATATATGTCCACCCTTCACAAACAGTTGCAGTATGTCCCTTGCTCTATGCACATGTTAAGATGCTAATATATCGGACACATAAATATCTCTCCATATGTGTGTGCCTTACACACACAAGGTCCACACTGTTGTAAGTCCGTACACCTCATGGATGACCTGTTGGGCCTTGCTACAACATGGACATTTGTCACATGTGTGCATACATTAATAGTACAGGGAGTATATATAGCTGCAAATGCTACATTACTATACTAGCCTGGTACAGCAGTGGCCAATGCTAAGCTACACATTATGTGACTATCATGCATGTCTTACTCTGTCACATCCAAGTTTATATAGATGTTTGCACTACTCCCCCAAACTGCCATTATACGCAGTACTGTACAGAACATAGATAACATGATCACATGTTTGACATATAATGCTGAGCTACATATGTCACAGTTATGTCCCACTGCACACAGCTACACACTAATTTGTCCATGGCAGTAGTTATGCATGGCATCAGTGCATACATACCTACTGCTGCACATATGCATGTTTCAGAGTATGTACAGTACTATTCATAAACATCTACTACTTGCCGGGAACTACATACCTGTTTGTCACTTTCAGGTCCATCTGTGTATGCTTTGACAACTTTTTGTTTTTTTTTAAGTAAGGTTTTTTTTACTTAAGTTTTATTTTTGGTTATTAATTAAGTATATTTTTCTTAATTAATATTTTTAGTTAGTAATTAAGTATATATATTTTTTATTTAATTAAATATTTCTTTATTAAGTAATATTTTTTGTCACTATTCTCCAGGAGTTCTATAGTCTCTGACACGTGCAATGTAATGATTGCACATGGGGATAGCAAGTACAGTCTGCTTTTATAGGTATCTGCGCATGTGCATGTGATGCCCTCTGCACCAACTGGTGCACAGCATTTGGTAAATGCATACAGCCTGCTGTGTGGTAATTGTAGTACTCATTGTCATAGCAACCCAATGCTATAAATCGCTAAGGTATGTAGGCGTAGCCCTTTCAGATTTCTAGAGTGGGGCCCATGCTTGTTTGCTGTGGACAATGTTGTGTAAGTCAGAAGGTTGGTATACTTCTTATATCTGAAGCTAGAGGTGTAGACAGTGATCTACATGTTTTACTCACACCTGACTGTTGCCACTTCCAGTACAGAGCTATCAGTGTAGAGTTTAACTCACCCCTACAAATAGGTTCATAGGTTCATACTAGGCTATCTGCCCTAGGGCATTTATAAGCCTAGCCAGAATGTGTTTGGCTTTCGCCACCCATTTTAAATTTATTTTGCTATGCCCTTTTTTGAGGTTAGTATACTGTGCCTCTGTCTAACAGTGACACAGAAGTGATACCTGGGGTAAACCTACGATCTCCCATCCACTCATCAAGATTCCTCTTGAAGGGAGTCAATGAGGGACTCTGCCTAACCTGGACTGGGATTTTATTCCAGAGTGAAGGGAGCCTCTGGGTTATGAATCTGTCCCTCCAGCATGTCCTATTTATTTCAGTGCTGAGGTTCAAGTCTCTCGAGTGCGTAGCTCGATGGGATTTGGATTTTCTGAGGTGCAGCATGTCCATTAATTCCGGGTTGGACATGGCTTTATATGTCAGGCACAGATCGCCTCTGAACAGGCGGTATGCCACTGAGTAGAGCTGGAGTTTCTTTAACCAGACAGCATATGGCATCTGTTTGAGCCCTTTGATCCTCTTGGTGAGGTACTTTTGGGGTCTTTCCAGTTGCTGCAGGTGTCTGGTAAGGTACATCCCAAAAGGGGCATTGTACTCAATTATGGGCCTGATGAGAGATGAGTAAAGAGGCACGATGACATCCCCTGATCTAGATGTGAATCCCTTCATGATTAGGTGGGCTATATAAAATGTTTTTCTAACCACTTTGGCCACGTGGTTGTCAAATGAGAGATTGCTATCAACTTGGGTCCCCAGGTCCCTAATTACTTCTTCTGTACTTAATGGATTACCACCTATGTGGTAATTTGTGGGCACTTTGTTTTTGTCAAAGGGGATGACTATACACTTTTTGGCATTTAGCTTGAGGCCACGGCTCTGGCACCAGTTGTCTGTTTCTATGAGGCCCTTTTGGAGGATGCTTGTGTCGACTGAAGAGTCGATTATGATGCCCAGTTTGCAGTCATCTGGGAACTTGGTCAGCCACAGTCCTTCCGTGTTGGCCTGTACCTCAGAGAAATATATACCGAACAAGAGAGGTCCCAGGTCTGAGCCTTGTGGGACACCACTTGTAACTGGTTTGGAGTCTGACATGGCTCCAGCAATTCTAACTATGTGGGTTCTGTCCTTGAGCCAGTTTGCAATCCATCTAGTGACATAGGGGTTTATATTTAAGCTGGTGAGCTTATCTATAATGCCCGAGTGGGGTATTGTATTGAAGGCTTTTGCGAGGTCCAGGTAGGCTGTGTGGACCACCTTGCCCTCGCCAATGGCCTTGGTGACTGTTTCAAAGAAATCAACCAGGTTTAAGAGGCAGGATCTGCCCTTAACAAAGCCGAACTGGGCAGGATCCAGTGTTTGTAGGTCCCCAATATCTTTATTTATGAGGTCCATGATGATCCTTTCCATAGCTTTGCAGACCAAGCTTGTCAGGCTTATGGGGCGATAGTTTCCAGGATCCGTTGAGGCACCACCTTTATGGAGAGGGACCACTGTTGCTGTACGCCACTCTTTGGGCACATATCCTGTAGTAAGGCTGAGATTGAACAGTAGTTTTATGTTTGGGTTTAGCTCTTCTTGGAGTTCATGTAGGATGCAGACCGGTACACCATCTGGTCCCATTGATGCTGTGTTTTTTGCTTTGGAGAGGGCGGCTCTTACCTGAGCATCTGAGATGTCAGGGGGGCAGCACTCTGCTGGGATAGATATTTGCCCTTTTGGTGGGGAGGGGGGGAGAAGTTTGCACTGAACCTGTCAGCTAGGATGTAGGCAATGTCTGTGTCTTCGGTGTATTTTTTGTCATTTTGGACGACTTCTGAGCATATCTGGGAATTACCACCCAGGTTCCTAACATAACTAAAGAAAGCCTTGTGATTATCCTTAGTGTCCTGTGCAATTTTTCTCTCGAAGCTAGCCTTAGACAATTTTATGTGTGCCCGTAGTTTTTTGCTAATACTGATCAGTGATGCCTTCCCTTTTTGGGATTTTGCTCTATCATTTAGTAGCTTCCTCCTTCTATTGTATAGTTTGTTTATGGCTGGGGTCCACCAGACAGGACATCTGCCTTTGGAGGATTGGGTCTTGGTTTTATTTGGGATCGCATGATCCATGCATTCCTGAAGGTGTTCATAGAATGCGTTTATAAAGGATTCTGCGGTCTGGGCTGTATTTTCCACAGGCCCGGGGGCTTTGAAGGATTCCACCTCAGTGTTGAGGAGTGTGAAATTTGCTTTAGAGAAGTTTTTCACTGTGGTTTTCAGGGCAGGGGGTGGGGTCGGGATGTGAATATCCAGTGAGATTAGTTTATGGTCTGATCTTACCAGTGAGGGATACACTTCTGGTCTGGAGCATAGAGTCCCCATGTTGGTGATGATCAGGTCCAGTATGTTTTCCCCTCTTGTGGGAGTGGTAACAAGTTGTTCCATAGCATTTTAGTTTATAAATTCTAGGAACCTTTGGGCTAGGGTGTTGGAGCTAGAGTAATGCTCCCAGTCTATGTTTGGGTAGTTGAAGCCGCCCAATATAATGGTGTTTGGAGAGACCTTCATATTTTCCAGTGTTCTCAGGAAGGCCGAGTGGGGTTCCTGGGTTTGGGAGGGTGGTCTGTAGCAGGCTATAAACTGGAAGGCAGTTTTACCCATTGTTAGTTGCACATGGATAGTCTCTGATGCTTCGTGCTTTGCCACCAACCTGGAGGTGTGGGTATCTTTGATGAATATCGATACTCCCCCTCCTTTTGTGGTTCGGTCCAGGTTTTGGGGCTGAAAAGCATGGTATGAGGTATAACCTGGTAGTGATGGGGTGCTCTCGTGAGCCCTGAACCAGGTTTCTGTTACTGCACAGATATCGATGTTCTCCATGCTAAGGAGAGTTTCGAGTGTGTGCATCTTGAGGTTTAGACTTCTGGCGTTGAGTAGCATTACTCTTAGTTTCTTATCCCTTGTGATACCTATGAAGGTGGGTTTGTCTTTTGAGCCTTGCCTAAAAAAGGCACTATGGGGGTAGCAAGAGCCTTTGCCAATATCCAAAAGCCCAGGGGTGACAGGTGCAAGCCATCCCTAGCGAAGCATCGTGGCTTGTTGAGCATATCATCCCAAGCTGACAGGCATTGGATCCCCTTTGAATGACACCAGTAGTTAAGCCAATTGTTGAAACTGATCATCTTGTCTTCATATTGTGGCATCATTCTTGGTGAGGGTAAGATGCTACTCAAGGTCAGGGTCATACCGGCCTGGGCTACATGCTCAGAGAGCTCCTTTATGTCTCTTTTCATGTAGTCCAGGGAGGCACGTCTCAGGTCATTCACACCAGCATGGACAATGACTGAGGCATATTTGTACTTGCCTTGGAGTGACCTGAGTGCTTGTGTTATGTGGTGGATCCTAGCGCCCGACAGGCTGCTCACCGTGACCCTCTCCTTGTTCAGCCTGGTGAGCGGGACATCAGTCTGCCTGACGATAGAGTCACCTATTACAAGTGTATCAGGTGTGTTGTTTAGTCTTAAGGGCTGTGACTGTTTGGCACACTGGCTTTGTGAGACATGTGTTGCACGTGTTTTGTTTTGGGGTAGCGGCTGCTTGGGTGTCTGCTTTGGAGGTCTCTGCTGCTTCGGCAGATCTTTATTTAGAGCCTCCGAGTATGTTTTTGTGTGATTATGTGTTTGGTTTGCTGTCGTGGTAGGTCTATGTGAGACTGGAATTGTAGTGAGTGTGGTTTCCTTCTCATCCTGACTGGTTATGCCAGTACTGAGTTGAGAGAGCTTAGCCTCCAGTTTGGCTATATGGTTGCATCTCTCACATGTGTTGGAATTTGTTGGGAGGAGGAGAGGGTTGTCTGAGTACATGAGGCAGTTATAACATTGCCTCAAGATTCCCAGATTCACCAGCTGAACCGGAGAGGAGATTGACAACTGACCTTTGGACATGCTAGAATAATATTGGGAATTCCTTAATAATTGAAAACCAGGGCCAGTGGGGAGTGAGGGTGTAGTGCTTTTAATTTTTAGTGCTGACTTATATAATTGCTTTAGTGAGCAAGTGCCAGGTAACTTAAGTGCAATGTGTTACAGGTAACTTAAATGCAAAAACGACAAACAGTAACTTTCTTTCAAGTGAAACAAGGAAATAAGTACAGTAAGCAATGCAGATATCACTAGTGATCCACAGAAGCGCTGTGAAGCCGCGTATTAGGTGGAATTAGAATTCCAGGGAAATAACAAGCAAACAAACAACAAGCATATAAACAAAGCTAGATTCAGCAGGCCTGGATCTAGTCTATGCTACAGCAAACAAGGTGTACCAATTTCAGTAAGATACAGTTCAAATATTCAGGCATTATAAACCTTTAACCAGAAATTCCCAGCTCAGAAGGGCAGAGTCCAGCCTCTTCTCCCACAAGAGTGCAGACCACAAACCTTCTTAATGTAAAATAACTGACCTGAAGCCCAAGTGCTTAAACCAGAACTAATACACTTTTAAGAATAACAGACACTGGGCTCTCAATCAGCAGTTCCCAACTTAGAAGGATGAAAGCTACCTGTCCTGCCACCACAGTGCATGCCACAAACCTTCCTAATGTAAAACAACTGGTCTGAAGCCCAAGTGCTTAATCCAAAAGACTTAGAATGATAGCTACACTTTAATCAAGTTACTACCAAGCAGTAATAAATACAATTGAATACTTTAGAGAATGCCTGGATTAGTGCTCAAGTTACACAAACAAAGCTAGATCCAGCAGGCCCGAATCCAGTCTATGCCACAGCAAACAAGGCGCACCAACTTCAGTAAGAAGCAGTTCAGATATGCATGCACTATAAGCCTTCAACCAGAAATTCCCAGCTCAGAAGGGCAGAGTCCAGCCTCTCCTCCCACAAGAGTGCAGACCACGAACCCTCTTAATGTAAAATAACTGGCCTGAAAGCCCAAGTGCTTAAACCAGAATTAATACACTTTTAGAATAACAGACACTGAGCCCTCAATCAGCAGTTCCCAACCTAGAAGGATGTAAGCTACCTGTTCTGCCACTACAGTGCAGACCACAAACCCTCTCAGTGCAAAACAACTGGTCCGAAGCCCAAGTGTTTAAACCAAAAGGCTTAGAATGAGTTACACCAAGCAGTAATAAATACAACTGAGTACTTTTAAGATGATGCAAAAGTAAAAAGTAGGTAGAAACACAAGTACAGTAAAAGCAGATGAATTTTTTTTTTTTCTGAACAAGTGCTGAGATCAAAGAAACAGATTTGAGTGCTGAAACTAGAAAACTGGCTAGTTATAAGAAAAAAAAACTAAGCTAGAAGGCTTCCCTCCAACACAGAAGGGCTTGGGGGCTCAGAAGCCTACAAATAGTCTATACCACTTAACAGGAAAGGCAGGAAACAAGCTTAAATTTTTTTTTTTCTGTTTCCCAGATGCTCTCTTTGTACACAGTAGGAGTGCCTGAAATCAGAATATGATCTCACTGCACTCAGTTGAGTGCGCAAATGAGATGGGCCCAGAAGGAGTATCCAAACACAAATTTACAAGAGGGGCGGGCAGTTGCAAGGCCATTAAGATTAACACCAAAACAAAAACAGGGAGGGTGGGTGGGACTAACTGAAGAGCAGAGTGAAAACTTCCAGTTCAGTTAATATTCCTTCCACACAGTTAAAATCAATTTAAATACTGTATTTTTTTAAAAAAAAGAGCAGATAAAGGTACTTAAATTCTCTTATACGTCCAGTTGAATATAGCAAGTTCTTAGCCGGCCAAAGCTGAGGTTTTTAAGCAGAAAATATTTCACACTGTACCACTTAAATAGGCAAGGACAGGAAATCAAAGAATGTGACTACCCCCACACCTGTAATTACTAGCAAATAATAAAATTCAGCAAACACTGACTAACTTCCAGTTCAGCTAATATTCCTTCCACACAGTTAAAATCAATTTAAATACTGTATTTTTTGGAAAAAAAAGAGCAGATAAAGGTACTTAAATTCTCTTATACGTCCAGTTGAATATAGTAAGTTCTTAGCTGGCCAAAGCTGAGGTTTTTAAGCAGAAAATATTTCACACTGTACCACTTAAATAGGCAAGGACAGGAAATCAAAAATGTGACTACCCCCACACCTGTAATTACTAGCAAATAACAAAATTCAGCAAACACTGACTAACTTCCAGTTCAGCTAATATTCCTTCCACACAGTTAAAATCAATTTAAATACTGTATTTTTTTGAAAAAAAAAGAGCAGATAAAGGTACTTAAATTCTCTTATACGTCCAGTTGAATATAGCAAGTTCTTAGCCGACCAAAGCTGAGGTTTTAAGCAGAAAATATTTCACACTGTACCACTTAAATAGGCAAGGACAGGAAATCAAAGAATGTGACTACCCCCACACCTGTAATTACTAGCAAATAACAAAATTCAGCAAACACTGACTAACTTCCAGTTCAGCTAATATTCCTTCCACACAGTTAAAATCAATTTAAATACTGTATTTTTGGAAAAAAAAAGAGCAGATAAAGGTACTTAAATTCTCTTATACGTCCAGTTGAATATAGCAAGTTCTTAGCCGGCCAAAGCTGAGGTTTTTACACAACATTTATGTGACTATGTAGTTTCTTTTCTACTCATATAATTAACTGCCATACAAAAGTAGTTATTGAGAAGTATTCTTTTGGCACATGAACTGTTTGTGAACTGTTATACTGTGAATATTATTGTACTCACTTCTGCAGGGTTTGTGTTTTTTATTGTTGACATTAGCACAGGATTTATTATTTATTTCAGCACCAAGTTATTGTATATCTGCTGTGGCTTACTGGTACTTCATGCAGTCTAGTGTGTCCAAGGTCTGGGGTTCGAGACGGACAGAGGTGTTTTATTTTGCTGCTGAGCAGAACAAGGGCCCTGACATACAGAGTGACTAAGACACTTTTAAGCAGTTGTAAGCAGGTTTGCGCAGGTTTGCACAATGCTTAGCGATGCTTAGCTAAGCGTACACATGCGCACACTTCCTTAAACCCACCTACTACTGCTTAAAAGTGCTTAATCCCACTAACCCCCGCACTAATTTCTTTGAAAGAAAAGAAAATGGGGAGATAGGAAAGTGGTGAAAAAGGGGGCACAAAGAGGGAAAGACTGTAAGAAAACAAGCTTGGGATGTGCAGGACGGGTGTAGGGAAGGTCCATAGCTGCCCATTTATTTACCAGCAACAGCTGTGCATATGCAATAAATTTGGAGTGAAATTTGAAACCTTCCATCCTTGGGAGAGGGGTGAGGACAACAAAGTATGTTGTACTGCCAATTATAATTATCAGTTTACATGTCCGGCGGACATGTGTGCGAAATGGGCAGCTATGTATGGGGCGTAATTTATTTGTGGGTAGAGATTGCCCTTTTTTTTTTTTTTCAGGTGAGAGTGGAAAGTGAAGAAGAGGAAGTAGGTATATTTGGGGAGGTAAGTTGGGGAAGTAAACAGACAAGACAAACAAGACACATACAGGGGCAGTGTATAACACATGGGGTGGGTGAACACAATTGATGGGGACGGGTGTTTGGAAATCGCAAGCCCATGAGCCCACAGATGGTGACAGTGGAACTGAGATCCCCACCCATGGGCAGTCACCACTGCACCTTCACAGCCCTGAGTGTGGCTGTGCTGGGGGCTGCGTAGGATGGGCAGGCTCACCCGTGAGATGCGCTACTCTTACCTCGAGCTGGCGTAGGGGATCAGCGAATGAATGCTGGATCTCCCTATGCACCACAGCCCGGACTCTTCGAATGTTGACAGGTGGCCCTTCTCCACCCACGATTGCATGGGGGGGACGAGCCCCATCCCCTGTAGCACTTCCACCTGAAGGTGGCTCAGGACCAATGGATGGGCACCGGAACTGCTGGTGCCAGGTGCACTCGCCAGCTGAGGAGGGACAGGTGGGTCCGCTGGGACCGGCCTTCCCATACATTCCGTGATTAGGTGTGTTTAATTACAACATAAACAACAGCATTCCAAGTTAGATGTAAAAGCATGGAGTAATATTCCCATTAACCCAACACACCAAGGTTCCAACAGTTGAACGGCAAGCATAACACATGCATATATTGAATGACAGTGGACATTCCAACAGCATGCAGGGATGATTGGTGGCAACAGGTCACCAAGATTGTGATGTTTGAACAGGGCACATGCATCAAAGTGAATGCAGATATTTATAGAACAATAGGACATATGTCCCAACAAATGTTTTGAGATTACACATACCCATTGAGGTGTGGAATTGCATTGTTTATGCACATATGGTAGGGTGTAGAAAGAAACCACAATTAACATCTTATAAGTACTTTTAGTCTACACTACATTCCTATTGACTGCAGATGTATATCCCCTACATGTATTATTACACTTGCCAACATGCCTTAGGTTGTGTAATGGGTTTGGCTAGTTCATGATATACCTGACCTATATCTGACATACTAACTGTCCAAGATGCAGATGTTACTGCTACATATTTATTGATTTTATTTATATTTCTTTATCTACATATGTGGATGTGTTCACATGACATTTTCAGTTAAATTTGTACAGAACCCTACATTTCGTGTAGCACACTCACATTTCTGGGGAACAAATTAACAAGCTACTCATGTGCCAGATTTACTTATGCATGCTAACCAGTAACTGACTGTTGAGGACTGTATATATGCTTCTCAGCTACTGGCACTTCCACCAACCACTTTAGATGGGACTGCCCAACTGTGGGTTGCCAGCACTTATTAAAACAGTACTATTTGTATAATGCAGGGGTACAACAACATTTCAAAGTAAGTGACACAGACACGCTCCAGGTTTTATACCTTTATTAATTACATTACACACTTTTCCACAGGCTCTTTCCTTTATTTGATATTACAGTACATATGGAAGACATATTCAAGACGTATTATACCTTTATTAATGGGTTAGAACACTCTTTTTCAGGCTCGCTCACTTATTTTATATGACAGCACATGCAGAGATATTATTCTGGACATATTTTACCTTTCTTAATGGGTTACTACACTCTTTTTCTGGCTCTCTGACTTATTTTATATAACAGTACATGCAGAGGAATTATTCAGGGCATTTTATGGTTGTATTATTGGGCTATAACACTTTCTTTCAGGCTCTCTCACCTATTTTATATAACAATACATGCAGAATAATTACTAACCTGCCTGGTGGCGCAGCCTTAGCAGCCTGTCTGCATAGGCTTGCTGATTCACAGCACGGACACCTGCAGCTGTGAAGTAAATGAAGGGATATTGAGACATACCTATCCATTATATAGAATAAATTAACATGTCTTACATACTGCATTCCATGGCTACCTACTCAGTAGTGGGGCATCTTGCATCCCACGGGCCTCCTGTATCCATTGGTTCAGTAGGTCCTGCTTCCATCTCTTCAGGTCTGCATGGTGGTGACAGACCTGCTCACCAGTCCGAGGAACACCTATGACACTGGTGAGGTCATGAGCTAACCGGTTCCAACCCTCTGCTTTGTACTCCGTCCCTTGGAACTGGCCCTGCAGGAGTCTTGACTCATGATGGTGGACAAGAAGCCAAACCACGTATTTCGACTCCTTGATGCCCCAACATTGTGCTCTAAAGCATTTACCCTCTCCAGCACTAGCCATTCTAATTGCAGATGGGAACTACAATCAGTTATGGTGAGTATTCCCGCCTGTGGGGCTTAAATATGCCGCATTTCCCGCACTTTTTTGTGATTGGCCATTTTTGAAAATTCTCGGCTGACTGCAGACCTGCTTAGCAATGGTTAATCTACCATTTATAAGTATATGTATGTTAATAGTGGCAGTTTATCTTAAGCTGTTGTGGTTTAGTGGTTCAGTACTTTGATTATGGTGCACAGGGTCCTGGGTTCGAACCTTGGCATTGTTTTTTATTTTACTACTGTCCAGACAGGCTAGTGGGTGTGGCTGTGTTTAGGCAACTTTGCTCTACATTGCTCCACGTTGCCTGATGGTGAGCTGGTTGGCACGGCATGCACCTCCGCACAAACCGATTGCGCTGGGTAAAGCGCTATTTAGCTATGGGCAACTACATTGCACTGGGTAAAGCACTGCTTAACTATGGGCAACTATATTGCGCTAGGTAAAGCGTTGCTTAACTACGGGTATATTGCACTGGGTAAAGTGTTGCTTAACTGTGGGCAATTATATGTCAGGTTCCTTTATAAATATACATTTTGTTCACTGATACATAGGCCATTTCAATGCTTTTTAGTAAAATTTTAATCATATATGTCAGGAATTATTTCATATACTAATTTAGAACATAAAATAGGAAGGGGAGTGGTGGGACTTGAACCTTGAATTCCTCCTCTTTGTGCGAATGCTCTACCACTACGCTATTGCTATTTGGAGCCATTTGCATAAACATTCCTTATTATGCTCTTCCATGTCGAGATTGCTAACTGCAGCTAAGCAATGGGCACACCCGCACACACACACACAAATACGGGCAGCTATATCGGGAATTAGAAAAAACAAAATGAATGTTTTACTTTTTATAACTGTGCTGGGGGTTTACAATGTCAGGGAGTGTGGTTTTGGGTACATGGACATTTGAGCAGACTCGCTCTTGTGTGTTGACATTTTACATTTCAGACACTTGCAGGGGTGTGGACCTTTAGACTGCTCGGCAGTCGGACACACCCCCTGCTTTCCTGCACGGTCTGTGTTAGACTTGGAGTGGAGTCAGCATGCCCTCATGAATATTCATGGCACGCTGATGTCATACTGTTCAACTGCAGTCTCCGAGTAAGACTTATTTAGTCTTATAAGGAGGATTCGTGAATCCGGGGGATAGTATTATTGGCAATAAGACCATTTTCATTAATTGCAATCCATCTTCAAAAGGTAATATAATTTTGTTCCACTTCTCTATATATATTTTTATTGTTTCAATAATATTTTTATAATTTATTAAAGTTGTTTTGCATATATTTTTGCATAACACTATTCCTAAATAATTTAGTGTAAGTACTTGTTTTCCTATGATGGATTTATCTGTAACTTGTAGTTCATTTTTCTTATTTAAAAAATAGAAATTTTGATTTTGATCTATTAAAGTGTATACCTGAAATCTTATAAAATGTCTCCATTACTTCTTCTAGCTCTCCTAATGACTTTCTGGTTTTTGATAGGGTTAATAAAATATCATCAGCAAAAAGCATTATTTTAGATATGTACGGGTCATAGACTTCTGTTCCTTTTATTCTTAGATTATTGCATATTATTTCTGCAAGTATTTCTATAGCCAAAGCAAATAAAATAGGAGAAAGGGGGTATCCTTGTTTAGTACTTTTCATTGTATAGATAGAGTCTGAGGTGAAAGGACCTAATTTAATGTAGGCTAAGTTATTAATATATATGTTTTTTAGTAATAAGATGAAGGGAGGAGGAAATTCAAATAATGCTAAAGTTTTAAATAGATATTCCCAGTTGAGGGAATTGAAGGCTTTTTCTATGTCTAATTCGATTACAAGTGTTTCTCTAGCTTCTTTATTCACATAATCTTTAAGAGTAAGTATCCTTTTAATATTATCATGTGTGTGCCTGTTACATAAAAATCCAGTTTGATCATTATTTATTTATTTGTTTATTTTATTTTTCATTTGTTGACCGGGATAGTCCGACTGGATACATGTCCATTTTCAGCGCAGGCCCGGGGAGAAAAGCTCCAACATAGACACATTAGCAGAATGTTACATATAGTAAAGTATTTGTGAGGAAAACAAATTTGCAGACTTTTACAAACATTCTAGATATAGCCACAACAAATACAAAAATTATATTAGAGACTTTTACAAACATGATAGCTTAAAAATAAGAACAAATATAGATTATGAGTTTAGTTTCTATACATAGATCCTATTGGTGTTACAGGCCCCTTCCCTCAGGAGAATATTTACAAAATGTTTTAAAGGCATCTTTTTGGTCAGATTAAGTAAAACAAATAAAGAGTTAAATCAATTTCATAATTAAAAGGTTTAGCTTCTGAAATTAGATGAGCCAGAGGAAATTTAAACCCTAGTTTAAAGGAAAAGAGCTAATCAGGGCTGGAGCATGGACAAAGCCAATGTGACTTAAAATAAAGTTTTAGACTCTTCTTGAATTGGGCTAAGGAGGTAGTAAGAGTAAGGTTGGAAGGGAGGGAGTTCCATATTTTTCATATGGCATTGGCAAACAGTGTATCACCCCCTGAATTATAGGACTTGATTGTTTGGACAAGCAGCCTATTTGATGAGCAATGAAAGCCTAGATTGGTATAAGGAGTTATTATATTTTTTAGTGCAGGGGTGTTGTCAGGTTGTTTGAGAATTTTAAATGCTTCGATAAGTTGGTTTAGCTGAAGAAGGTTTGGCAGTTCTATCCAGCCAAGGTATTTTAGGTTAAGGCAGTGGTGTGTCCTATAGGGCATGCCAGTTGCAAATCTGGCAATGTGATTATAGCAACTAGAGAGTTTGTTTAGGTCAGATTTGTTAAGGTTAGTAAGCACAGGAGAGGCATATAGAAGGGTAGAGAGAAGATGTGAGTGGGCAATGGTTGCTTTATCAATTGGAGTTAGGAAAGATTTTATCCTATAAAGTGACCCACGTTTCTTGTTTACGGATTTAATGGTTTGGTTAATATGCATGTCAAATCTTAGATTGTTGTCAATGGTTACTCCTAAAAGTTTTGTATAGGGGTCTGGGGAGATGATAGTGCTGTTGTTAGATTTTATGGTAAAGGATGTAGTAGAGGATTTACGGGTTGGGTAGAAGAGTAGTAGTTTGGTTTTGTTTGAGTTTAAGATTAGGTGATGATCAGAGAGCCAGTTTTCAACTATGGTAAAAGTATGCTGGGTTGTAGATAGTAGGTTAATTGGGGAGGTATCAGAACATACTAGTGTAGAGTCATCTGCATATTGAATGCAAGTGGCATCTGGGATGACTGTATGGAGGTCATTAATAAAGACTGAAAAGAGAAGAGGTCCTAATATGGAGCCTTGAGGAACTCCTATGGTATTTGGTAACAGACAAGAGAGCTTGTTCTGCCACAGCACTGCTTGTTGTCTACCAGTGAGGTAGGCATGAAACCATTGGAGAGCTTGGTTGTCTAGGTATAAGGTTTTCAGAGTGTGGAGGAGTAGCTGATGGTTAACCATTTGGACAGGTCCAGAAAGAGAGCTGAAGATGTTTTGTTGTTATTCCAGTTTTGGTTAATCACATTGGTAAAAGAGAGGAGGGCAGTAGATGTACTGTGGTAGGGTCTAGATCCATGTTGTGAGTTGGTCAGGAGTTTATTCTGGGTGAGATAGTATAGGAGTTGATTTTGCACACACTTCTCCATGATTTTGGCAAGTGGAGACAATATGGCTATCAGTCTATAGTTAGATAGTTCTGTAGATGTGCTACCTTTATGGAGTGGAATAATGTAAGATATTTTCCAGATTGAAGGAATTGTGGCTTTTGTTATGGTTCGACTGATTAGGATCAAGATGGGGTATGCTAAAGCATCTGCAGCTTTTTACAGGTATTCAGCTGGGAGAATGTCTGCAGAGAGGGTAGTTGGCTTTAGTTTCTTCAGCAAGGATCAGATGAAGGATGTGGAGACTGGTTGGAGGTTAAAGGAGAGTAGCGAGTTGGGTATAGGATCATTTATTGAAGAGCAAGTAGTAGATAGCTGGTTGGCCAAGGACTGAATAGTCTCGGTAAAGAACCTATTAAAGGTATTTGCCAATTCTTCCGAGCTTTTATGACAGAATGCTGCTGGGGTAGGAGTGGATGATTGACCTGGGTGGAGAAGATTATTTATACCTGCCCAAAACGTTTGAGGGTTATTTTGGTGTTTCTGTTGTAGATGGCAGTAATAGTTTTTTTTTTGTCAAGTATGATGGCTTTTTTAGTCACATTCCTTAGCTGCTGGAAATGAATACGATCTAGGGGTGCTTTAGTAGTACGCCATTTGGCCCATGCTTTATTTCTGAGTATGATTTTAGATTTGGAGTCTTTTGAAAGCCATGGTGCAATTTGTGTTTTAGTTCTGATTGACCATTTTGGAGCATGAGAATCAGTTATGGTAAGAAATTTGGTATTAAAATATGCTACTGTCTCATCAGGAGGAAGGTGTTTTAGTTCTGACCAATTACATGATTTGAGTTCATTTTGGAATTTTGTGGGTTCAAAATTTCTTTTGGTTCTGACAGACCTATAGATTTGCAGTTGAGTGCTTTCTGTCTTGTTTTAATTATGTATGTGATGAGATGATCACTAAGGTCATTGGGAAGAGTCCCTGACATGTACATATGGGGATGACTATTGATAAGTATCCAGTCTAGGATACTCTCTTTATGGTTAGGTTTACCTATTCTTTTTATTATTAATTGTCTTTGAAAGTGGGATTTTCATTCTGTTAGCTAGGATTGACATGAATATTTTGTAATCATTATTCAGTAATGATATAGGTCTGTATGAGGTGCAAAGGCCTGATGGTTTATCATCTTTTAGAACTGGTGTTATGGGAGAATATTTCCATGAGGGTGGTATTTTTGCTTCTGCCTGGACTTCTTGCAAAGTTTTATGAAGAAAGCAGATTACTGTTGAAGGGAAGAGTTTGTAAATGTCCATAATAATACCATCTATCCCTGGAGCTTTATTAGCTTTACTTTCTTTTATCTTGTCAACAATTTCTTTGTAGGATATAGGTTTTTGTAGGTCTAGTTTTAAGTTTTCTGGATTTTTTTTATATTGATAAGGTTTGTATCTAAGTTTATTTGGTTGGTATCTAAGTCTTCTTTTTTGAAGTGTTCCATATAATGGAACGGAAATGCTTCAAGGATGTCTCCTATATCTAATACTTTTTTCCCTTTCTTTTCATGATGTTGTTGTGGGTCGCCACAGGGGAACTCCGGTCCACTAATTATTGGCAGTAGATTTTCATGAACGCCGAGGTGCCAGCTCAACGTTCAACCTTCAATGAAGGCATGCCCATTTACGCATGTCTTTTGAACTCCCACCCAACTGTGGGAAGGACATGCAGACTCCACACAGAAGGCACTCCCCGCACTCCAGCCGAGAATCGAACGGGAGAACCTCTTGCTGTGAGGCAACATATATACTACTAATGTTATTTGCTTTAGATTGTATTTTAACTCTTGTATATAAGTTATGTAGATATCTGTGGGAGGTGGCTAATGAGTTTATTTTTATTTTTTCCAAGATAAGTTTTGTGTGTTAGAATGTCATTATTTTTTTATTTAATTCCTCTGTTTCTTTTTTGACTTCTGAACAATTTTGATTTTTTTTTAAATTTTGCTGTCAAGAGTCTGGTTTGCAAGTCTAATGATTCAGATTCCCATGCTCTAACTTGGTTTTTGTACCAGCCAAGGGTCTTACCAAATAAATATGCTTTTAATGAATCCCAAACCATGACTCTACTGATTTCTGTTGTATTATTAATTTCAAGAAATAATTGTAGTTCTGACAACATCCAGAGTATGAATTCTTTAATTTTCGTGATATATGATGGAATTCTAGTTGAGAGGATTAAAGGTTTAAACTCAATTTGGAGCTTCATTATCAGAGACTCATGATCTAATAAGGGGCATGAAACTACTGAGAAGTAGAGGAATTTTGTTTGTAAATCTTGAACTACGAATAATTTTTCTATTCTGGTTTGTGTTCCAAATCTATGGTCTTTATGGGAAAATAATAAACATTTATCATCTTTTACTTTAAAAGTGTCTATTAAAGGAAATGACTAAATCCAACTTTTTAAGGATTTTGAAAGAGTTGCTATGCGAAAAGACTTCTTGGTGGTTTCAGAAGCTTCTAAGGTACAATTAAAGTCTCCTCCCAGTATAAGATTTTCTTTATAATTGTTGGAAATAAAATCTAGGCATTTTTAACCGTTCTTGCTCCAATTCCTGGGAACCAATATAGATTATATTCTGTTATTAAATTTAATTATAACAAACGCTAGTAGACCTTCTTTGTCTTCATATTTATAAATAACTTTTGGAGTGATTATATTTTTCTTCCAGAGAATTGATACTCCTTTTGTCTTTGTTCTATAGGAGGATTGAGCTAAGACTGTATAGTCCTTAGGGTTCCAAATAAAGCTATCACTAGTCTTAAAATGCATTTCCTGGAGAAATACTACTTGTGCCTTATTTAGATTTAAATATTTTAGTAAGTTTGATCTTTTATTTGCATTATTTAAGCTATTAGTATTTAATGATTGCGCAGGGTAAAGTGTTATTAAACTATGGGCAACTCTGTTTAGCTGGGTAAAGAGCTATTAAACTATGGGAACCTCTGTTTAGCTGGGTAAAGCGCTATTAAACTATGGGTACCTCTGTTTAGCTGGGTAAAGGATTGCTTAATGGCAAGCTATTATATATTTGGATCCTTTAAAAATATATTTTTTGTTCACAGATACATTGGCCATTTCACTGCTTTTAATAATATTTTCATCATATATATGTCTGGTATTATTTCAAATACTGATTTAAAACATAAATAAGAAGGGGAGTGGCGGGACTCGAACCGTGAATGCCTCCTCTTTGTGCATACGCTCTACCATTACGCTATTACAATTTGGTGCGATTTGCATAAACATTCTTTCTTATGCTCTTCCATGTCGGAATTGCTAACTATAGCTAAGCAATGGGCACACCCGCGCACACACGCGCAAATACGGGCAGCTATATCGTGGATTTAAAAAAAATAAATAAATATTTTACTTTTTATAACTGTGATGGGGGGGTTACAGTGTCAGGGAGTGTGGTGTTGGGTGCAAGTACATTTGAGCGAACTCGCTCTTGTGTGTTGACATTTTGTTTTTACTACACTTGCAGGGGCATGGACATTTAAACTGCTCGGCAGTCGGACACGCCCCTGCTTTCATACTCGGTCCGTGTAAGAGTTACGGTTGAGTCAGCATGCCCTCATGAATATTCATGGCACGCTGATGTCATACCGTTCAACTGCAGCCTCCGAGTAAGACTTATTAAGTCTTACATGGAGGATTCGTGAATCCGGGGGTCTCTCTTTTGTTACTATATTGGCAGGTAACCAGACCAAGGGGTTAGTTGTGTTGTTGATGAAAGGAGCTTTCCCTCTTCATTTACTTAGTATGAAGTTTGGCATTCAAGGGCTAGTATCCATTTGTGTGAAAAGAATTGAATATTTACTGAGTGGCCAATCTTTTTGTGAAATAAATTTGAATGTTTCCCTGATTTTTCTGAATGTCCTTGTCTTTCCCCAATATTTTTGGGCTGCAGAATACCATTGATGTATGTCCAGCTTACACTGCTGATTTTAAGGACTACTGTGCATTCTGTATTTTCTGAGTAGTGCTTGTATGAAACAAAGTTGCAATTGTTCATGATTTTGTAGAATATTCTGACTTTGTCTTATATTTTGTTTTTATTTTTTTAAACAAGAAACTTCTTTATTAAATTATCACTTATGACATTGGCAAGCATATGTTTGTATAAATGAAAAAAAAACTATTGACGTAATCTTAATTACAATGATTTTACATCACAAACCATGTTGACATAATTTTAGTTGTAAACATTATACATCATTTACAATCTACTAATCATTGTCAGTCAAACCTTACATAGTTTATTCAAATCCTGTCTTGTTTTAAACCTCATTCCTCCCCTGTATGTATTGTTCCCACAATTCCCATTTTTCCTATGTAATTTACTCCCACCCTTTTCTAAACATCCAAGTTCCAGTTGTTTTATCTCTGTTACTATATCCACTGCTTCTCATACAGTTGGTTTAGACTTTGATTTCCATTGTCTAGTGATTGCTTTTTTTTTGGCAGCCACCCTAATTAGACCAGCAAGGCCTTACTATGGCTAGACAACTATATCTTAGTTCAGAAAAATCATTTCCCTAGTTACATCAGTTTGCTCACCCAGTATCTCTGATAGAGTAGCCTACAGGGGAATCTTTAATGTCTGCCAACTCATTACATCATCATCATCATCATCATCATCATCATCTTCTTTCGGCTGTTCCCATTAGGGGTCGCCACAGCAGATCATCTGTTTCTATTTCTTCTTGTCCTCTGCATCATGCTGTTTCACACCAACCGCCTGCATGTCCTCTCTCACCACATCCATAAACCTTATCTTAGGCCTTCCTCTTTTCCTTTTACCTGGCAGCTCCATCCTTAGCATCCTTTTCCCAATATACCCAGCATCCCTCCTCAGCACATGTCCAGACCAACACAATTTCGCCTCTCTTGCTTTGTCTCCAAACTGTCCAACCTGAACTGATCCTGTAATATACTGATTCCTAATCCTGTCCATCCTAGTCACACCCAGTGCAAATCTTAACATCTTTAACTCTGCCACTTCCAGCTCTGACTCCTGCCTTTTTGTCAATGCCACCGTCTCCAACCCATACAACATAGCTGGACTCACTACCCTCTTGTAGACCTTTCCTTTCACTCTTACTGGTACCTGTCTGTCACAAATCACTCCTGACACTCTTCTCCACCCATTCCACCCTGCCTGTACTCTCTTCTTCACCTCTCTTCTTCACCTCTCTTCTACACTCACCATTACTCTGAACTGTTGATCCCAAGTACTTAAACTCATCCACCTTTACCATCTCCACTCCCTGCACCCTCACCATTCCTCTACCCTCTATCACATTTACACACATATATTCTGTTTCAGCCCTGCTGACCTTCATTCCTCTCCTCTCTAAAGCATATCTCCACCTCTCCAGAGTCTTCTCAACCTGATCCCTACTCTCACTACATATCACAATGTCATCTGCAAACATCATAGTCCACTGGGCCTCCTGTCTGATCTCATCTGTCAACCTGTCCATCTCCACTGCAAATAGGAAAGGGCTCAGAGCTGATCATTGATGTAATCCAACCTCCACCTTAAACATATCTGTCACTCCCACTGCAGTCCTCACCAATGTCACACTAGCCTCGTACATATCCTGTACCACTCTTACATACTTTTCTGCCCCTCCCGACTTCCTCATACAATATCACAACTCCTCTCTAGGCACCCTGTCATATGCTTTCTCTAAGTCCACAACGACACAATGCAACTCCTTCTGACCTTCTCTGTATTTCTCCAACAACACTCTCAGAGCAAATATTGCATATGTAGTGCTTTTTCCTGGCATGAAACCATACTGCTGATCACTAATCATCACTTCCCTTCTTAACCTAGCTTCCACTACTCTTTCCCATAACTTCAAGCTGTGACTGATCAATTGTATCCCTCTGTAGTTACTGCAGCTCTGCGCATCACCCTTATTCTTAAAGATAGGTACCAAAGCACTTTTTCTCCACTCCTCAGGCATCCTCTGACTTTCCCAAAATTTCATTAAACAATCTGGTTAAAAATTCCACTGCCATTTCACCTAAGCACCTCCATGCTTCCACTGGTATGTCATCTGGACCAACAGCCTTTCCATTCTTCATTGTCTTCATAGCTGTCCTTACTTCCTCCTTGCTAATCTGTTTCACTTCCTGATTCACTATCCCCACATCATCCAACCTTCTTTCTCTCTCATTCTCCTCATTCATCAGCCCTTCAAAGTACTCTTTCCATCTACTCAACACACTCTCCTCACTTGTGAGTACATTTCCCTCACTATTCTTTGTCACCTTTACCTGCTGCACATCTTTCCCAGCTCTGTCCCTCTGTCTAGCCAATCAGTACATGTCCTTTTCTCCCTCTTTAGTGTTCAATCTCTCATACAACTCTCCATATGCCTTATCCTTAGCCTTCGCCACCTCTCTCTTTGCCATGTGTCTCATCTCCTTATACTCATGTCTACTTTCTTTATCTCTTTGACAATCCCACTTCTTCTTCGCCAGCCTCTTCCTCTGTATACTCTTCTGTACTTCCTCATTCCACCACCAGGTCTCCTTGTCCTCCTTCCACTGTCCAGATGTCACACCAAGCACCTTTTTAGCAGTTTCTCTTACTAGCTCTGCTATAGTTACCCAGCTATTTGGTAAATCTTCACTGCCTCCCAATGACTGTCTTAACTCTTCCCTGAATTCCACCTCACAATCACCCTTTTTTTAACTTCCATGTTCTCAATTACCTCTTTCTTCCCTATCTCATCTCCAACATTTGCTGTCTACCTGATGAAAAATTCTTTGAAGTCTACTTGGGGTATAAAAATATTTATGTCAACATTTCCAAGCAAAAATCCTATATCTTCTAGTTTTGTTGCATATTTGTGAGACAAACATATACCCCTGATTGTTTCTTTGTGAATTGCTTATCCACACTCCCTTCCCAATCCTTTCTAACCTCCTCTGGTTGATTATTATAGTTATCATGCAATATTTTACATGCTCTACTAATTATTCCTTATTTAATGGCAGCTTCTGTTGTCGATTCTACTAAAACTTCTACCAGTGCTGGTCTTTCATTTAGAACCCTCTAATTCTTTCTCTTTGCCTATACTCTGATATCAATCCTTGATAGGGAACACAGTCTCTAACCTGCACTCCAAATAAATTCCTTGAATCTTCTAATTCTATTGGCTTTCCCTCTATAATCATTTGCTCCCAATACCTCGGTTCCTTTTCCAGTTTTCGACAATAAATTCCAGCCCCCTCTTGCATACTGTCTATATACATAATTGCAGTCTTCCCTATCTGCAGAATCTCCTTTCTCCATTCCAGTGTTGGCTTAGTTCTTAGAATATTTTCTGCTACTTTATGAATATAATATTCTGTATGATTATTGTTATTCTCCTTAAAGGTCTGCAACCAAAATTTCAATTTCTCCTTGTTTCTTGAGCACCCTATTTCATCATCATCATCACTTTCCACTTTAAATTATAGGTTTTTACTCATACTATGTATAGGAACCTTATCTGTGCAGCTCTGGAATACTCCTTCAAATAGGGTAACCCAATCTGCTTTGCTCTATTAGAAGAATCAACTTATCCCACTTGACTCTTGTCGTCTTCCCTTCCCAGATAAAATCCTTTAGCACTTTATTAATTGCTATCCACAGCTTTTCTTCTGCTTGATAAAAATATGCCTGACCTGTGTATAAGATTAAAGGGACTAGAAATATTTTAACTGCTTATATCTTACAATACATATCCATATGACACAGTTTCCAGTTTCTCAGTTTTTGTATTATCTTTTCATCAGTCTCTTCCCACATATCTTTAGCTGCCACACAAGAATAATTTTTAATCCATACTCCTAAATACTTCATTTTATCATATCCCCATAAATATGGATATTGTTGTACCAATTCATGTGTGGGTACATAATTTACCGCTATTGCCTTTGTTTTAGCGTCATCAATTTTGTATCCTGAAAAAATCTAAAACTGTCTCAAAATGTCCTTCGCTGGTTTTATGTATAAAATAATATCATCTATAAATAGATCCAGCTTTTCTTGACTACTAAATCAATTATATCACTGAATTTACGAGGCCCTTATTTTCTCTGCCAATGATTCTCAATACAATGCAAATAACAAAGGAGAAAGAGGACACCCCTGTTACATTGTCTTATATTGTTGATCTTTGCATCATAAAACATGTTTGTATTAGGACTGCAGTCACTAATTGTGGGAGTAGGCTAGCCATGGATGAAAGTAACTCACTCTTTTGTTGTTTGCTCAGTTTATATGCCGTCTTTTTATGACTAGTATGCACTTGTAGGAAATAAGTTTTGTGTACTATTTGGGTTAATTGAAACACACAAAACACACCAACCAAATCTCCAAAAAAACACTCAGGAACATAGCAAAAATGCTGCAATTTTTTTATTTCACACTTCTAGTACCTCGGTTGAAAAGCCTTCAAGGAATAGATACCAGATTGAAACCATTCTTGATTTTGCAGAATATCCCTGTCTTTACCTATTTTTTTATCTGTCCCTCATAAAACTATGATTTTCTGTCAAATCATTGAGGATTGTGATTCTTAAACAATGATAAATGTAGTTTGCTGAGCAGACTTATTTGTCTGTGAACTCCATTTGAGTGTGGGTGGAGATGGTACATTTTGCAGAAAAGGTATAGGTTAGGAGGGGAGGGGTAGGTACAAAGTTAAAGGGCTCAGGATTAGGAGTTGAGGCTAGGATAGGAAGGGAGGTAGTCTCTGAATGAGAAGGGATTTATAAGGGTAGTATGTGGAGCTATCAGCTTCTTTGGGACTGATTTTGAGTGCTTACCCACCCTTTCACCCTGATTAATTTGTTTGTTATTGGTTACGAGTTACACTGGGCAGGGGAAGGGACTTCCCCTTCTGTGGATGAGGGGAGGCCCTTCCTTCCCCTTCCTTCTTAATGCAAAGATGGGAGTGACTGATGGGTTATGCTGCTCCTTTGTAGTTTCTGGCTGGTATTAGTGATGTTAATGCTGCTATGTCATAGTACGTTGGTTAGACTGAAGTGAGCTGTTGTTTATGCTGCCTCCAGTGGTTTTCTGGTTAATATTAGTGGGTAGCATTTAATCTGCCCATGCAAGCTATTAGTGTAGGTGAGTGGTATCAAACACTGCCTGTTCAAGCTATTATTTGTTGACTTCAAATGTATGAATTATTGGAGGTTGTTGATTTCATTATGAAATTGAAATGTTTCTATCATTGGGGTTTTCAATAAAATCTAGTCATATTTGTAATATTGGTGTGGTTATTATGTATAAACACAAGTTCACAGACAAATATTTTGAGTTTCAGATTTTATGATCTTCAGAAAATCTGTGCCAATGTAACATCTTTTACTCTAGCAACTTTAATTATATAGCAGTATTATTTAAAATATGTCTTTGATTCTGAGCCTTTGTCCATCATTATTTTTGGACTTTATCCTCATTCCTGCTTAGAGAGGTTGAGAAGCATGATTTACCACAATCAGATTAGATATACATTGCAAAGTGACTGTGAAGATATGTGAAGGCTGACAGCCTAGCTAGACCGAATTTTGTAAATAATTCTATGTCGTTGTAATATGAATATAATCCACAGGTTTGCCCTCTTAAATGTAAGATAACGGTGTTAAATGTTGGAACTTCAAAAGTGTAACCACAGTGCACTCCGCTGGAAGAAAGCTGAAAAGTCAAGAATTGTATGACTGTTTGATCTCAAAGCTTGGAGACAAAATGTCTGGACTGAGGAATTCCTTCTATTGTTTTGAGGCCAGAGTTAATTGCTAGATTTTACATATACAATATCCTTTATTGCTGTAGTTTCTTGGCCAGGTGCAAGATCAAAGAAATGTTAACCAGAGAAGAATGATGTAATCTAAAATGAGTCAGCAGTGATGTATTATTTTTAAGACTTTCTCAGAGAGAGAGAATCAGAGCATTTTGGATTTTGTCTAAATAACATCTACTCACCAGTACTCTGCCTTTGCTCTAACTGCATGTTTATTTAGAACTGTGATTGCTCTTAAAGTTAGATAGGAATTTAGTCAGATTTATTCTAGCTGTTTTCTATATTTATGAAAGACTATTCTACAGTATTATTTTAAGCATTTTCCTGTGATTTCTAATCTCTTGACTAGTACTGTGTATAACTGAGAAGATTTGTCTTGTGTTTTTATTATTTATTATTAAATATTTTAAACCTTTCACTGTGGCTGTTTTCTGCAGAGATAACTTAAGCTCTAGAGTACATTGCATGTATATAGTGGTACTGTACAAAGTCACTCCAAATAAGCATTGCTTTTCGTCATACTTACTTATTGGATAATAATATTGCACAATAATAATTGGACACCCTATGGTAAGGGCCTTTTTAGTAGATGATAAGAGTGGTTGGTGGCAGTGATTACTACCTTATAGCCTGACAGGAGGGGACATAGCTGGAGAACCTGTGCTAGCCTTGCCCAGGAGTGTTTGTGTGTTTGTATATAAACCAAACCTCAAAGTGTGTGTGTGTGTCAGCTACTTGGGCAAGGACATGAAGCACTGGTTGGACAGAGAGGGAACTGGAGGTTTTAGCTTGACTGCTTGGCTGAGATCTGTACCCTATAGCTGTGCCACTGGGGAGTCTTATTGGGGATCTGGAGATAAAGGAAGAAACCAGCCCTAGACTGACTGTGATCTCTGAGTGCTTTTAAGGGGAATTGTAGTTTGATGTGTGTGTATTTGTTATACTTCCCAATTGTGGACATCCTTCACTGGTGCTAGTGGTGAGGATTGAGGCTCCTTGATTACTGGGCCAGTGCATGGGCATCACAGTGACTATAACTGATGGGTGAGTGTTGAGGATGTCTGTGAGTTAAATTAATTTACTTTCTTGTTGTCTACTCAGTTTAAACAGTCCAGCTTTGCTCAAATAGTTGGTACTTATATGAAATTAGATGAATGTCATCTGTTATGTGCTTGTGAGAAACAAATCCAGAACTTATCTAAACAATCCTATCTTGGTTTGTGATT
The DNA here is from genome assembly GCF_019279795.1 of Protopterus annectens. Lineage (NCBI taxonomy): Eukaryota > Metazoa > Chordata > Ceratodontiformes > Protopteridae > Protopterus > Protopterus annectens. Next base: position 1,478,665,717 of record NC_056746.1, read on the forward strand.
TATTGATCTTTACTGTTTAAAAGAAGTGTGACTGGGAGCTATAGTGAGCAGAAGCTACTGTAACATAAAGGAATTACAGTTTTTGTCTGATTTTCAGAAAGTGTATGGTCCGAACATCAAATTTACTGTACTTACTCTAGTATTTAGTTATATATTGCTTGTTTGATTTTTCTCATAGAATCTGATTTAAGTTTTTTTTTAATTCTGTTGTTACTGATTTTGCTTATTCTTTTCTTTTAAAATTATTTGTTTGAAGCTGAATATGGATGCCATTAATGATTTGCTAAAGCACAAATATCTTGTACAGTGTAATAAATGTTATGCATATTTAAAGGTGACACCTGATAACATTAGTGATCTGTGTTCTTCATTTAAAAAGTTGGATAATGTGCTTACAATAATTAGAAGTAAATCCAGACTTAGTGATGATGATTGTACTTGCGCAATTTGCATGGCTTGGAGACTGTTGTTTCATACATTAATGACTGGACTGATGAGATAAATAATGTTAGGCAAAGAACAAATAGAACACATTCAGGAAATAATGGGACTATTGTCTGTAAAGGTCATTCAACCTCTATGAAACAACACGATGCCCCTGACAACACTGGCATGTTGGATGCAAGTATGCAAGCATTCATCAATCTAAAGTTTCAGAGTGTTTAGAAGGGAAAAAAAAGAAAAAAAAGGAAGAGGTTCACAGCAAATAATAGGAAGAAAAAGAAACTGATTAATGCCTGTAAAGTAAAGAGAATATGTACTAAAAAGGATACTGTTTTGTTCTGTAACACAGATTACAGGGAATGGCAGTATTTTTCTATTAGAAAACATTCAGTCTATAGAAGAAGACAGCATTTTTCTAAAAGAGACGATAGAAAAAAGAGGCAAGGGGCAGGTGAAATGGAAGAAATCAAAATTAAAAGTGGAAGGATTGAAGAATATTAATATAAAAAAAAGAAGAGAAAGACAGATGTTGACTACATGGCTCAAGCTGTGGATGTACAAAACCAGCTGTATGAGAATTGTATGCTTGCAAATTTAATAAGGAATGAAAGTACGATTAATAAGAATAATGATGTTGAAGATCATTCCTTTGTAACAATTGATAGAGCATACATTACTGTATTAGAAGATGAACCCCCGGATTCACGAATCCTCCGTGTAAGACTTAATAAGTCTTACTCAAAGGCTGCAGTTGAACGGTATAACATCAGCATACCATGAATATTCATGAAGGCATGCTGACTCAACTGTAAGTCTTACATGGACTGAGTATTAAAGCAGGGGGCGTGTCCGACTGCCGAGCAGTCTAAATGTCCATGCCCCTGCAAGTGTAGTAAAAGCAAAATGGCAACACACCAGAGCGAGTTCGCTCAAATGTACTTGCACCTAACACCACACTCCTTGACACTGTAACCACCCATTACAGTTATAAAAAGTAAAATATTTAATATATTTTTTTTTAAATCCACGATATAGCTGCCCATATTTGCGCGTGTGTGCATGGGTGTGCCCATTGCTTAGCTATAGTTAGCAATTCCGACATGGAAGAGCATAAGAAAGAATGTTTATGCAAATCACACCAAATTAGAATGGCGTAATGGTAGAGCGTATGCACAAAGAGAAGGCATTCACGGTTTGAGTCCCACTTCACTTCTTATTTATGTTTAAATCAGTATTTGAAACAATACCAGACATATGATTAAAATTTTATTAAAAGCAGTGACATGGCCAATGTATTAGTGAACAAAATATATATTTTTAAAGGACCCAGATATGGAATAGCCTGCTGTTAAGCAACACTTTACCCAGCTAAACACAGGTGCCCATAGTTAAATAGCGCTTTAGCCAGCTAAACAGAGGTGCCCATAGTTTAATAGCGCTTTGCCCAGCTAAACAGAGTTGCCCATAGTTTAATAGCACTTTACCCAGCACAATGTGTTTGTGTGGATGTGTGCGCTGCACCAACCAGGGCACGGTAGGGCACCGGGGAGCAACGTACAGCTAGGTTGCTTAAACGCAGCCACACCCCCAAGCCTGTCTAGACAGTATTAAAATAAAAGAGTGACAAGGTTCGAACCCAGGACCCTGTGCATCATAATCAAAGCACAGAACCACTAAGCCATAACAGCTTAGGAGAAGCAGCCACTATTAGCATACATATACTTAGAAATGGTAGATTAACCATTACTAAGCAGGTCTGCAGTCAGCTTAGAATTCTCAAAAATGGCCAATCACAAAAAAGTGCAGGAAATGCGGCATATTTAAGCCCCATCAGTGGGAATACTTGCCATAACTGATTGTGGTACCCATTTGCAGTCAGGATGGCAGGTGTCAGAGGGGGCAATTGCTTTAGAGTGCAAAGGTGGGGCATTGAGGAGTCCAAATACATGGTTTGGCTCCTAGTCCACCACCAAGAAGGCTGACTCATGCAGGGCCAGATTCAATTGGGAGCGTACAAGGCAGAGGCATGGAACCAGTTGACACATGATCTTACCAGTGCCACAGGCATTCCTAGGACTGGTGAGCAGGTCCGTCGCCACCATGCAAACCTGAAGCGACGAAAGGAGGACCAACTGAACCGATGGATCCAGGAGGCCCGTCAGATGCCCAATGCCCCATTACTGAGTAAGTAGCCATGTAATTAAGTATGTAAGAAATGCTATCCTAACCTATAGTATGGATAGGTATGTTCCAATATCCCTTCATCTATATTACAGCTGCAGGTGTTCGTTCCGCGAATCAGCAAGCCTATGCTGATAGGCTGGTAAGGCTGCGCCACTAGGCAGGTTAGTAATTATTCAGCTGATATTATTATAGAATATAAGTGAGACAGCCTGTAAAAGAGTTCAGTGTTGTAACCCAGTAATAAAGGTCAAATAAGCCTAGAATAAAGCTTCTGCTAGTATTCTAAGATCAGATAAGTGATGCAGCCTGAAAAAGAGTATTGTAATCCATTAATAAAGAGTAAACAAGTCTCAAATAGAGTTTCCATCTGTATTGTAATAACAGATAACTGCTTCAGCCTGAAAATGAGTGTTCTAATCCATCAATAAAGGACAGACAAGTCATGAATACATCCTTGTATATACTGACATATGAAATAAGTGAGTCAGCTGGAAAGGATTGTTGTATCCCAGTAATAAATGTCAATAAAGCCTGGAATTAAGTACCATCCTGAGATGTAAATATAAAATAAGTGATAGAGTGTGAGAAAGAGTTTGAAGCTACCAATAAAGGTGTAAGAAGTCTGGAATAAAGGTATACTGCATGCACTACATAATGAAATGAATGAGACAGCCACAACCAAAGAGTGAAGTGTTTTTAATAAAGTACAATACCTGGACTGTGTCCATCCCACATTTTGGATATGTTGTTGTACCCTTGCATTATGGAGATAGTATAGTTGTATGAAATGCTGAACATCCACAGTTGTCTAGGCCCATATAGACTGTCTGATGGGAATGCCAGTATCTCAGAAGAATATTTGTAGTCCTCAACTGTTTCATGTATAGTATGTACATGTTAATCCGGAACATGAGCAGCTTGTGCTTGTGATCCCACAAATATCAGTGTGTTGCTAGAACTGTACGTAACTGTTCAAATGTAGCAGGATACTTTACCTGAGCACAGCCAGATATGAACATATATGAATACAAATGGAATGTATATTAATGTAGCAGTAACATCTCAACCACTAACATTTCTAAGGTTACATACAGGGAACTGTACTTATACATGTAGGGGATATATATCTGCATCTAGTAAGAATGTACAGTATACATATAGGTATTTTAAGTTGTTAATGTAATATTATACCTCCCTATGTTATGTTCACAAATGATGCCATTCCACACCAAACTGGGTATGTGTATTCACAATTAATTCCTATGGACATTTGTCCTGTTGGTTTATACATATCTGCATGTACGTTGATGCATGTGCCCTGTTCACATATCCAAACCTGATGGCCTGTTTCCACCAATCAACCCTGCATGCTGTTGGAATGCCCACTGTTGTTCTAAATACGCATGTGTATTGCTAGCTGTTCAACGTTTGGAATTCATATGTGTTTGGTTAATGGGAACACTAATGCATGCTGTTACAACTAATTTGGAATGGTGTTGTTTGTTACTAACCCAAAATGCCATTAAATACTGCTAAACATAGGACGACTGGGAAGGTGGGTCCCAGCAGACCCACCTCTCCCACCTCATCTGGCAATTGCACCTGGCACCAGTGCCCAGCCCGGGACCTCCTCCTCTGGTGGCCCTGTGCCACCTTTGGATGGAAGCACTGCAGAGGATGGGGCTCACCCCCCCCTCTGCAAGCGTGGCCAGAGGAGAGCCTCCACTCATCCTCCAAAGGGTCTGGGCTGTGGTGCGTAGTGAGATCAGGAGTTCTGTGACTGATCCCCTAAGCCAGCTTGAGGAGAGAGTGGCGCAGCTCATGGGTGTGCCTGCCCCTCCTATCCAGCCCCCAGCACAGCCTTGGCGTGGGCTGTGAAGGTGCAGTGGTAACTGCCCATGGGTGGGGATCTCAGTTCCACTGTTGCCATCTGTGGGCTCATGGGCTTGCGATATCCAAACATCCATCCCCATCAATTGTGCTTATCCACCACATGTATCATACTCCACCACTGTATGAATCTTTTTTTGTCTTGTCTGTTATCCTCCCCAACCCACCTACACCAATATTCCTATTTCCTTTACCTCACATTCGACTCTTACCTGAAAAAAAAAGGGTAATCTGTACCCGCAAAAAAATTATGCCCCATACATAGCTGCCCATTTCACACACATGTCTGCTGGACATGTAAACTGATAATTACAATTGGCTGTACAACATACTATGTTGTCCTCACCCCTCTCTCAGGGGTGGAAGGTTTCAAATCTCACTCTAAATTTCAAACGTATGCACAGCTGTTGCTGGTAAAGAATTGGGCAGCTATGGGCCTCCCCTACATCCTTCCTGCACATCCCAAGCTTGTTTTCCTACTGTGCTACACTCTTTGTGTCCCCTTTTTCACCACTTTCCTATTTCCCCATTTTCTTTTCTTTCAAAGAAATTAGCGCAGGTGTTAGCGGGAGTAAGCACTTTTAAGCAGTAGTCAGCGTGTGTGCGCTTGTGTGCGCTTAGCTAAGCATAGATAAGTGTAGCTAAGCATTGTGCAAACTCGCGCAAAACCGCTTACAACTGCTTAAAAGTGCCTTAGTCACTCTGTATGAAAAGGCTTGTAGTCTGCTCATCAGCAAAATAAAATACCCCTATCAGTCTCGAACCCCAGACCTTGGACACACTAGACTGCATGAATTACCACTGAGCCACAGCAGATATACAATAGCTTGGTTCTGTAATAAATATATCATGCATTAGTATGAGGGAATGTAAAGGGAAAATAGGAATGCCATAACACAAATCTTGTTCTGTGGGTCTTTAAAAGCAGGTTATGTGGAATGGTATGATATGACCAATTTTGATTTGATATAAGGATTTAAGCAGTGCTTTACCTAGCTAAATACAGTTGCCCAGAGTTTAGCAGTGCTTTACATGAGTGCATGAGTGTGCGCTTGTGTGCGCTTAGCTAAGCATCGCTAAGCGTCGCGCAAACCCGCGCAAACCCGCTTACAACTGCTTAAAAGTGCCTTAGTCACTCTGTATGACAACACCCTTGCACTGCTCAGCAGCAATATAAAATATCCTTGTCAGCCCCAAACCTTGGACTCACCAGTCTGCATGACATACCACTAAGCCGCAGCAGATATACAATAACTTGGTGCTGCAAGAAATATAACATGCATTAAAAGGAGTGAATGTAAAGGGGAAATAGGAAAGCCAGAGCAATACATTGCAAGAAAGAAATGTAACATGCATTAAAAGGGGTGAATGTAAATGGAAAATAGGAAAGCCAGAGCAATACATTTCAAGACAGAAATATAACATGCATTAAAAGGAGTGAATGTAAAGGGGAAATAGGAAAGCCAGACATTACATTGCAAGCAAGAAATGTAACATGCATTAAAAGGAGTGAATGTAAAGGGGAAATAGGAAAGCCAGAGCATTACATTGCAAGAAAGAAATGTAACATGCATTAAAAGGAGTGAATGTAAAGGGAAAATAGGAAAGCCAGAGCAATACATTTCAAGACAGACAGAAATATAACATGCATTAAAAAGGAGTGAATGCAAAGGAAAATACGAAAGCCAGAGCAATACATTTCAGGACAGAAATATAACAGGCATTACAAGGAGTGAATGTAAAGGCAATATAGGAAAGCCAGAGCAATATATTGGAATAACCACTGTTGTATGCTAGTTAATTTCCTAATTCCAAAAGAAAGTGCATGCTCCCATGTATCCAGTGTTAGCATTAGGACTTGTGAGTAAACTGACACACTGAGAAGAGTGTACTGGAAGAAGCAACAGTCAGGTTTCAGTACAACATGCATTTCACCGGCTACAGACCAGCTGCAGATATGAGACATATACCAACCTTCTGACTCACACAACAGTGTCCACAGCAAACAAGCATGGCCACCACCTTGCAAAACTGAAAGGCCTACACCAACCTAACCTATCATTTTATAGCAGTGTCCTGAAATCACAGTGAGAACTGCAATTAGCACACAGAAAGCTGCATGCAATTACTAAATGGTGGGCACCAATTGGTGAAGAGGCCATCACATGCACATGTGCAGATACCTACAAAAGCAGCCTGTACTTGCTGTCCACACATGCAATAATATCATTGCAGCATATGGAGAGAGAGAGAGAGAGCAAGCAAGCGAGAGAGAGAGAGAGAGAGACAGACAGACAAACAAACAAACGCAAACAAACAAACAGAGCAGTTTGGAGACACCAAAAAAAAAGTATTCAAAAAGAAAAATAAACTTCAACAGGTACAACAGACAGAGGTAAGAACAGATATGCATTTGGTGGGATGTGAATGATGTGTCTGAAGGGTACTGTACATACAGTGAACCCTCCATATGTGTGCGCAGTCCATATCCATATGTAAATGCAGATGTGCATAGGGCAAGGGACATACTGCAACTGTTAGTGAAGGCTAGACATATATATGTAGTTGAAAGTTGCTATGTGCACATATCTATGTAGGTTGTAGTGTGTGGCATTGAAAACAGCAAGCATTGCAGGTATATGTCATGTGGTGGTTAAATGCTGTGGGACTGAGACAGTGAGGCCTGCTACAGCTATACAGCCTGAGGACAGCAAAATGCATTCCGCACAATACTGTGCAATATTGTTACAAAATTGTATGTCTCACAACTGTTTAATGATTGATATTCCCAACATGAAAGGTGGCCAGTATATCTGCTTATATGTGCATGTATATGTACAGCAATGGCTGTTTACAAGTATGTGTATATATACCTGTATATATGTATATATATATATATATATATATATATATATATATATATATATATATATAGATATATATATATATATATATATACATGTATACATAAATATAGAGAGTATATATATATATATATATATATATATATATATATATATATATATATATATATATATATATACATATATATATATATATATATATATATATATATATATATATATATATATATACATATATATATATAGATATATAGATATGTACATATGCAGCTATGTAGATATATAGATATATAGATATATGTAGGTATATAAATATGTACATATATAAATATATATAGAGATATATAGATATATACAGATATATATGGATATATCCAGATATATATATATATATATATAGGTATGTATATATATATATATATATATATATATATATATATATATATATATATATCTACACATACACACACACATATATATATATATATATATATATATATATATATATGTAGAGAGAGAGATATGCATATATATATATATATATATATATATATATATATATGTATATTTATATATATATATATATATATATATATATATATATATATATATATATATATATATATATATATATATATATATATATATATATATATATATATATATATATATATATATATATATATATATATATATATATATATATATATATATATATATATATATATATATATATATATATATATATATATATATATAGATATATATATGTATATATATAGAGTGAGAGAGGAAGACACGCGGTCAGACGTACTGCAACAGGTGCCTGGTGACCAACGCATTGACAGAACACCAGTGTTGATACTGCAGTACCATACCCCATTCCAAAACTCTTTACACACTAACTACCAGATAGGTGGTTGCCTGCCCAACACTGAAGGTGTCAGAAGGGAACATGGGACACGGTGTACAGTAGCCTCCCCTCTGATAATCACAGTTCCACACTAGTCTTGTAATTCCTCTACGTGGTACGTGTCATCACAAAAGGTGTGCCATCTAGGGAAATATAGGTCAGTGTACCCCCTACTCCTCATAATGCCCCATGTGGTATGTACCTCACATGACAACCACAGCAAGTGGAAAGGCCACAGACATACCTAACAAAGAGTGACACTGCCCCAAACACCTGCCCTATGCAGACTGACTCACAAAACCACAGCTAGAGTGCATTGCATATGTCATACACAGAGGTCACCACTGCCGGACATACAGAGGTATGTCACACCCATAGCAGTTGGCCAACCACCATGACAACGCCTCACAATCCCTCCAGGCTACATGACCTAGGGCCCTAATCCTTGTCAACACACTAAACAGCACATGCTGGAGGTACAGGTTCCTATATACAAATATACTATACTCTGGACTAAACTACTCAGCATTAATAAACATGGCTCCTCATTAGTAGATGTCATACATACCCCTGATGAATGTTATGGAGATAGGTAATATGCCCTGGGAGTCACCTCTGTGTATCCGTTTGACAGGAGCAAATGTAATCACATTACATGGGTGTCAACTGGCAGGGTAGCATATGGCTAGGCTGCTGTAGGCCCCAGGCCAATAGTGTAGTAGCTACCTATGACACAATGCGCACACTCATGTACTCAGTGCAATACCAGCTATGTGAGGTGGAATGAGTGTGATACTGACTGTGTGCAAGGTATGTAAAGGTGTGATAGCTTAGCCTGAGGTTGTGTCTGTCATGGTAGTTTGTGTCCTAAGTGTGAGGGCAGAGAAAGATGTGTCAGTTATTGGGATGCAGACATAGTAGGATGGTATATGTTGTGACGTAGTACCTTGTGTACGACTGTGGTGTCCCATTGCAGGCTGTAGCAATACATGTATGCTCAGTAAGTGGTACTGCTGGTGAATCCAGGTCACATATGAACTGTTGCACTACCTGAAGCTGTAGGCCTAAACACCACAGTATGGTGTATGTTCACATTCCCTGGTATCACTGTATTGTGTGTTTCCTGTAGTCTGCACAGATCACATTCCTCAGGCATAGGTATCTGTAAGCAGGGGCACACAGTTCTATAAGGTACACAGGTAATGCTCATCTGTGTTGGCATACATTTGTGTGTTGTATGTATGTCTAATGTGTGTGTAATGATGCCTGTACCTTGGCCGCAATCACATGTGTGTTACAGGGTATGTGTGTGTACCTAGCAACATGTATACTCTGTTACAGCAGTATGCCAGCTATATTAACAACCGTGCACATATGTTAGTTAGGGGTATGGCATCAAAGACTAGGGTGGTTTACTGTTAATACTGTAACTGTACATTACATTCATTGCATTGGATGACAATATTCGTCATGCATTCGCTTGATATATACCCCAGTGTGAGGTTGTGCATTGTGTCCAATACAGTGTGTCGAGTACTGGTATAAACTGGTTTGTTGTATGGAGTGCGGCAGCCACTGTCAGGCAGTTGTGGGTTGAGCACTGATATGTGGTATTGAATGTGTGTATCTTCTGATAGACAGACAGATTCTCTATCTGGCAGTTAAGTGATATCTGTACTTCATAATGTTAAGTGTGCCACATGACTTGCTCACACATATTGTTTAATTGTCTTCCAGAGTTATGGCTCATCGCCGCAATCCTGTGTATACAGCCGCAGAGGAGGAGGTCATACAGGCCAGCCTGTATCAGAACTATGCACGGCTTTTTTCCAGGGCAAGCCAGCACCAGCATGAGCGCACTGCACTATGGCAAGATCTTGTTCGCCGGGTAAATGACATAGGCATGCATAACAGGACATGTCCAGCAGCGTGCATCTGATATCCATAGGCAACAGCTTGCCACAGGTGGTGGGGTGCCCATACATCCCCCCTCACCAGAGTGGAGGAGCTGCTCTTAAGCATGGTGACTCCTGGCCTACAGCAGCAGCAACATCATGCATGTGTCATCATGGAGGCCGGATCTACCCAGCAGGACAACTTGGAGCATGCAGGTAATATGCCCTAGCTGTAGACTACTGTTACCTGTATTGTTAGAATATGCTTATGTGAGATATGTACTGTGTGTTTAGCAGTTGTGCTGCCTCTCGTTTGCAATACTGATATTTGGAATAGTATCTCCACACCTGTGACTGTTGACTGTTGTTCCACTGTAGATTAACGCACTCACTCATGGCAGCAATGCCACAGTTGTGGCCACTGATAAACTGTGCCATATTCTTGTAGGTCCCTCTGGTGTGACAGCAGGGCAGACGGTACATGCTAGTGAGTGTGTTAACATTTTAATATTGGTAATTAAATGTGCATGTCATAGGTGAGGTATAGGCCATGTACACGTAACACACCTACGCCTAATGCATGCTGTCCATGTTTGCTGTGAGACATTAATCATCTCTTTAAAGTCAGTAGCTGCCTCAAGCACATACACTGCACAGTGCAGCAGACACAAGTGTGGCAACACTGTACTGCACCTTAGATATGCATAGTTGCTACAGCTGTACACAACAGAACACGTTTATCATATGCAGTACAAGAAAACATGCTACATTTCCCATCACACCTGCTGTAAGGTCACACGTCAGTATCCCACATGTCTTGCACACACACATGCTGTACCTCGGGGTAGAGTCCTATCATGAGTGTGTGCAACACTCTGCAACACATAACACAGTCAAGTTAGGCAATGATCCCTATTGGTCACCTCACACACCCATGTACAAGGTGTCTGTGTAATTGTGAACATAGCCATGGCACTGCAGTTCAGGTACAGCATGCTAGGTGGTGGTCTAGCACACATTAGTAGCTGTGAGTGACCACAGGATGCATGTTGATGATGGCACAGGGTACTACATCCCATCCAGTTACAGTGACCACAGTACTACTCATAGCAGTCATTGCTTTGCACCTCAATGTTGTGCGTGTACAAACATATGCACCTATACACAATATGCATAGCATGTTGTGTGTGTGCTTACATATGCCAGTATACACAATATGCACAGCAGTCACCATCCAAACAAAGTGTCACATATATGTCCTGGAATGCTAGTGGGTGTATAGGTCACTTGACACACATTGGGTATGTGTGATGTTTAATGTTGCAGTCGTGTAGCATGACATGTCATGTGTGGCGCCGACATATCTGCAATATGTCCCACACTCACCATAACCACTGTACACTGGCCATTTAGAGCATTGGGATACTTTCATGTCAACATGCAGCAATTGTCCTGTGTGTGTACATAGCATGCATGTGCTACACCTGTGCCAACTATTATCTGCTTTTGGACACAGACACTGTACTCAGGCATTGATATCTATGTGTCACAAAGATAACACATGCAGCCATGGCATGTATATGTGTGAGTGATGGTGCACAGGGCATTGCAAAGCTGATAATACCTGCACAGCAATGTTGTGTCCATGTACAAATTGTGTACCAGGGTGTAGCCAATCACTGAACAACAACACAGTTGCAACATAGCCATGTATACCGCCATTACATTGGGGCATCAACACTTGCACTGTATGGTCTTGTACAACACATTCTGCATGCTGACACGTGTGGTGACTGTTTACCTTGTGATACTGACACCCCCTTCACCCACTATAGAGTATGTGTTGGATTGCTGGTGTGTGTGTGTATGTGCTGTAGTGAGGAGTGTATTACTGTTCATGTGTGCATGTGTGCATGTGTGCATGTGCACATGTGTGCATGTGTGCATGTGTGCATGTGCGCATGTGCGCATGTGCGCATGTGTGCATGTGTGTAAGTGTTCATGTGTAGACCATAAAGTGTGTTTCCTGTCTTCTTCTCACAGGTGCTGGGATAGGGCTGGCTGAATGCAGCAGGGTACCTGAAGCCACTGCCACAAATAGTGCTGAAGATGAGACATGTATTTTGACACAGGGAGGTTTGACAGGGTCTGTCATTGGTCCACCAATCGACAGTGCACAGCGTTCAACCCCATCTATGTGCACACTCATACTGCCAATACATTCCTCACCACCAATGGCCATAGGCAAGGGACAGCATACAGTTGGCATTGACCAGGAGAGTGTGGTACCCATGGCACTTGCATCCCCTCACAGCAGCCATAGCCATATTCCTGGAATGGTACCACATAGGCGGAGGTCCAGGGGTTCTCGGAGGAGCACCGCTGGTCATATTGCCCCTGGCAGGCATGCCCTCACTGGTCATATGATGTCCAGTATGTTCTGGGCTGTAATGCAGGCTCAGGGACATATGGAACGGTACACCAGGCAGGGACTTAGGGCGCAGAGGGCACATTACACCGCTATTAATGACAGCATCCGTGACCTTGCCGGTGCCATCCAGATGTACACCGAGGTCATTGATAGACATTGGGGGGAGACATTAGATGCCCTCCACAATATGTCATCCATGAGCCAGGAACGTGTGGGACGGTTGCGACATCGACGCGGATGCATGCCAGCAACAGCAACAGCTGGCAGTGGTCACGGACGGCCCCCGGTTCACAGCCACTCCCGTAGTGGCAGTACCAGCCCTAGGGGGCTGGCCTGTCCATTGACCATCCCAGTAGACCACATGCACCTGGCTCTGGCCATTCCCAACAGGGACATGGGTCCAGTCGACCCACCTCTGCCTCTGAGGACAGTACCCAGTCAGGGTTGGTACCCGAACCTATCCATAGCACCCCTGCCAGGCACAGGTACTGTGTCCGTGGCCGGAGACAGTAATCTGTATGGCCTAGCAGGTACAGTCTGTGGCTGTCCCACAAACTACTGTATATGGCAGCCACATGGTGGAGCTGTGTGCATGCAGACACACACACATTAACCAAACAACTAGGGCTCACACATACACACACACATATCACATCAACATTGGCCCATGCTGTACTGTTGTCCCTCATACACCAACACACACACACACACACACACACACACACACACACACACACACACACACACACACACACACACACACACACACACACACACACATGTCGACTGGATGGATCAATGTCAGGCTCTGGAAAACAACAAAACGCCCTGTGCATATGATGATACCTGTGTCACCTCCTGTCATCTGTAACATTGATGGAGGAACAGGCTAACATGGTGCTGATGCACAGGGTGACACTATAGCAGTGTAGCAATATTAGCAAGTTGTCAACAGGAAAGTGTAATGGCATCCTTGTAGGTATATCTCAGCAGACATTAGTCATCAAAGTTCTGATTGTCAATGTAGCATTGTTTACACCACTGTTAGGTCTGACTATGTATTGTCCACACATGTGCCACTTGGCTGACATGTAATGTGTTGCCAGCATGTGTTAGTGAGTGGACAATATGTGTGTGATGTGTGCAGTGCAGATTAGCAAGTGTACGTCTGTGAACATGGTGGGTGCACACTGTCTGTATGTACGTGCATAGTGGACACATGGGACATGTGGCATACCCTGTTGTCCACATAGTGAACATGTCACAGTATATTTCAATGGCCAGTATGCATTCTACTACAGTTATGTACTAACATGGGTAGATATGTGTGTATGACATGGGTAGACACCATGCTGTGGGTGATACTGTTAGTATCTGTCAATGATTTGCGGTCTGGTAGTACACATACCCTCAACAGCATGACTATAAGCAATCATTGGATGTTGTCCTGACAAATGACACACAGTCGTAGGGAACTCAGTAACAGTTGTATCCTTCTGGTGCTACACTATAACACTAACCAGTGGTAATTACTGCCACCCATTCCTGTGTCCACACCTGTTTGGCATATAGCCCCCTTAGGTACATGCAAACACACTAGGGTTGTGTCCATCCACATCTGGTAATGCATGCAGTGGCCTACAATCCATTCCCTGGATGGGACACATATCCTACACAAGGGTATCATGCAGACAGATGCCTGTCATGTGATACATGCTGTATAACAGTAAGCCGACTATGGCATAGTCATCCACATGTACTATACTTACTATCCCGTCAGTACCACATAGGTGGTGGCCATCAACATGTACGTTGGGTACCAATGTGTACATACAGCCTCATGTCATGTCATGTGAACCTTGGTATCCACATATCCATAGGTATTGTGGAGTCCCAAGGTGTGTCACATGAGACATTGGAGGCCTGGATGCATATACACAAGGCGGTTGTACACCTATAAAGACTGTCCATTATTGGCAGTCGTGGTTGTGTATGAACATGCCTGACATATACTCTAGGCATATACCCTCACTCACACTACTGTAAAGTAACTGTCATGGGTGTGTGTGGCACAGATGACCTTGGCCACGGATCAAGACAGTGGATGGGCCTGTCACATACATACATATGTGACCTACGATCTGAGAAGCTGCGGCACAACCTGTCAATGGCAACAAATGTATTCATGTAGTATGCAGGCTTCACACCTATGTACTGATTAAGAGAACATGTACACATATATATTTGCAATGCATATACCTGATGTGTGCAATGCACTTACTGTTGTAATCATAATATGCCATAACATAGTAAAAGTAAGACCCACACTGCATTGAGCAATAGTGTGACACACCCAGTCAGCACTTGCAGGATTCAAATCCCTACCTAACTATGTTATGATACTAGAGAAAGACTGATTAGCACAGTACGCTATTTGCTTCACTAGGTGGTTTTCCTTCTCCGTCTGTATTTCTAGGATGGTGACATCATCAGTCTTTCCAAAGAGGAATGTACATCTGTGGTGTGTTTTCCCAGTCTTCAAAAAGGCCACTCCTTTCTAAGAGAATTACACACACACACACCCCCGACACACAAAGTCAGCGTTTGCAGGATTCAAACCCCTACCTAACTAGGTTATAATACTAGAGAGAGACGCATTAGCGCAGCACGCTATTTGCTTTATTGGGTGGCTTTTTTTCTCCGTCTGTATTTCTAGGGTGGTGACATCATCAGTCTTTCCAAAGAGGAATGTACATCTGTGGTGTGTTTTCCCAGTCTTCAAAAAGGCCACTCCTTTCAAAGAGAATTGCACACACATACACACAGTCAGCATTTGCAGGATTCAAACCCCTATCTAACTAGGTTATGATACCAGAAAGAGACACATTAGTGCAGTGCGATATTTGCTTTACTGGGTGATTTCCCTTCTCCGTCTGTATTTCTAGGGTGGTGACATCATCAGACTGGACATGGTAATGTGTGTACACTTTGTTTTATGCCATTCCAGGAATGGTCCATGTGGGTCGTCAGGTGTCAACAGCTGGAACAGGAACTCATAATCCTTACCTTGTGTGATCTATCTGTGGACACATTGACATTCGTTCATATGTCAACACATATTTATGCACAGTTTGTTGGTTTTGTGGGTACTACATGTGTCTGGGATGTTGATAAAGGGCTATTCGAAGTGTATGTGAGACGTGTGTAGCTGTGTTCAGTGATGTATGTCCTGTGCGGCTGCCTTGCAAACAGTCTAGCATGTTTGGGAACCATGATCCGCACATGAACATACCAAGGTTAGTAGGGTTGTGTGTATGTCAGCTTCCAATAGCTCGGTTTATGACTTCAACCATGATGGACTCCATGGTTTGCAGATCATACTTCATAGGCATACTGGACTGTACATCCCATGGTGTGTTGTGCACCAACACTTGTGTGGAGTGTCATATGTTGCTGTAACACATTCAACGGTTCCACATCCTGTGTAGGGGGGGGGAGTTCAGCTGACTGTTCAGGTGCAGGATCTGTTTTTTCTGTAGTTTATGCATGACACATATTGGGAATCAATGTAGTCCACTTGCTGCCATGCTTTTAGCATTGGGGGTAGCTGTTCATCCATTCTACATGTGATATCTCCTGGTATGATGATATGGACTATCGTCAGTGGGAGGTGGGTATGTTTATATGGGCCTGTCTGTCAGGATGTCGGCATTGTCAGTCAGGTACAGTTGGCCCTGACTCATGACATATATGTGTGTACATTGCTATATATGACATAGCTGTCGGAGGTGTCACGATTCAGTCTGGACTCCTTCTCAGCTACTCTTTACAGAACACCAACAAACCTGAGCAGCAATCCCTGGTATACTCCTTTACACACTTAACACCCTACTATCCTTTGTCATCTGGTTACAGAGTATGTCATGATGATATCCCAGCATGTCCAGGGGTCAGCTTTGTGTGCACTTTCCAGTCCAGCTGGTGAATATTGTGATGTACACACAATGTCACATCTGCCTCATGTACACAGACAAGACTCTCCTCCTCACAACAAACCCAGATATATGTGTGAGATGCACCTATAGAGACATACAGGATGCTGAACTCTCTCGAACCATGACTGGCATAGTCTATCAGGTGCTGAAGATAACCACACACACCACATATCAGTCTCACATATCCTCTGGCGACAGCACTCAAACCACATTATCACACATACACATACTCGGATGCTGTAAATGAACTCTGCCTAAGCAACAGAGACCTCCACAGCAGGCACACACACAACTGCTACCCCACTACAATTCCCACATCTCACATAGTTCACAATGTCAGTGTGCCACACAGTCACTTGCCTTCGGGCTACACAACACACATAATACACTTGTGATAGATTACACTTATTGTCAGACACACTGACGTACCACTCACCAGCCCATACAAGGGAATAGTCCCTTTGTGCTGTCTGTTGTGTGCCAGGATCTGCCACATAACACATGCAGTCAGGTCACTACAAAGCAAGTACAGGACTGGCACCACCATTGTCCATGCTGGTGCGTAAAACCTCAGATGTTACTCCCTGGACCACATGACATGGTACATGGAGGAACAGTATCATCATGTAGCCCAGGCCAGTATGACCCTGACCTTGTCTAGCATCTTACACCCACCATGTATGATGTCACAGTATACAGACAAACATATCACGTTTAACACTTGGCTAACAGATTGGTGTCATTCATAGGGGATACAGTGTCTGTCAGCCTGTGGGGACATGCTCAACATGCCACGTAGCTTCACTATGGACACCTTGCACCTGTCACCCTTGGACCTTTAAATGCTGGCTAAGGCTCTTGCTACCACCATAGTGCATTTGTTGAGCAGGGCTCAAAAGACAAACCCACCTACATAGACATTACAGGTTAAATAACACTAAGGGTAATGCTGCTCAACACCAGATGTGTTACCCTCATATTGCGGCCACTCAAGACTCACCTCAGTATTGGGGATAGCAATATATGTGCACTAACAGATGCCTAGTTCAGGGTCACATATGCACACCAGCACTACCAGGTTATGTTTCATACCATGCTTTCTGACCACAGGACTTGGAATGGACAACACAACTAGAGGGTGTATCCCTATACATCACAGATACACACACCTCCGGGTTAGTGGCACTGCAGTAATCATTACAGACCATACATATACAACTACCATTGTTCGAAACTGCCTTTCAGTTTGTTACCTACTACAGACCACCCTACCCTACTCAGGAACCACACTCGGCTTTCCTGGGAACAGTGGGGGATATGATGGTCTCCACAAACATCATTATATTGGGTGACATCAGATACATGAATATTGACTGGGGATACTATTCAAGCCACAACAACCTCGCCCTACAGTCTCTACAATTTGTACATTCATATGCTATGGCACAACCAGTCACCACAGCCACAAGAGGGAATACATATTGGACCTGATCATCACCAACATGGGGACTCTATGTTACACACCAGCAATATACAACTCATTGGTAAACTCAGAACATACATCTATCTCACTGGACATACATATACACTCACACACCCATCCTGGGTAATCCTGGTGAACTTCTGATGAGCCAACATCTCACTTCACCAAAGCAAGGTGGTATCCTTCAGAGAGCTTGAGACAGTGTGAAATACAGCTCCAACTGCTGAATCCTTTACATACACATTCTATGGACTCCTAGTGTACTGCATGGATTGTGCTACCCCAAATAACAACAAGACTCACTCCTCCAATGGCAGGGGACCTGTCTGGTAGACACCAGCCATTAATGAGCTGTACAATGTCAGGAGGAAGCTACTACATGATAGAGCACAATCCCAGACGGGGAAAGCATCTGTGATCTGTACTAGCAGACAGCTGTGATCACTCATGTACTTATCTAAGGTCTTCTTCTCATGGACAATTGCACCAGACCAGTAGGACTATCAAAAGGCCTTCATCAGTTAGGTCAGGAACCTGGGTGGACACTCACTGATATGCTGTGAGTTACTGCATACTGACTACACTTACCCTGAACCCACTGGCATAGCCAACATCCTGGCAAACAGGTTAAGTGAAAATTCCGTCCCCCCTAGGGAGCAACTATCCATCCCAACAGAGTGTAACCTCCCTGACACCACACAGTAACAGGTGAGTGCTGCCCTCCCCAAAGCATGTATTACAGCATCAATGTGACCAGTTGGTGTCCCAGCCTGCATCTTACATGAGCTTCATGACAGACGTAACCCTCACATTACATCACTGTGCAATATTGGAGTTACTACAGGATATGTACCCACAGAATGGCATACAGCAACAGTGTTCCCACTCCACATAGTTGGTGCCAGAATGGACCACAGACAATATTGCCCTATAAGCCTAACTATCCTGTTATGCAAAGCTATGGAGTGTATTGTCATGGGACTCTTACACATAGACATCAGGAAACTACAGACACTGTGTCCTACACATTTCAGCGTTGTTGTGGGCAGATCTTGCTTCTTGAACATGTTTGTATTCTTTTGACAGTTAACAGGTCCATCAACATAGGGACAGTTGTACACACAGCCTACCTGAAGCTTGCTAAACCCTTCCACACAATAACCCACTGGGCCATTATGCATAGGCTCACCAGCATCAATATGGACACATATCTCACATGATGGATTGCTACCTGGATCAGGGATAGCACCCACATGGTCAGAATTGCAGGTGCCATGTCTGACTATACACCAGTTATACGTGGCATCCCACACGGCTCAGTCCTGGGACCTATCTTGTTCAGTATATATTTGTCTGACGTACAGGCTACCACAGGGGGAATATGGCTGACCTTGTTCACACTTGACTGCATACTGGGTGCCATGATCACCTCTCCAGCTGCCACATGCATACTCCAACAGGGTCTCACAGAGATGGATGACTGGTGCCTGAGCCATGGCCTACAGCTAAATGCCATTAGTTGCATAGTCATCCCCTTTGGGAATAACAACATGCCCACACATTAACACATAGGTAGTACTCCATTACATATGGTAGGTGTTGTTAGGTGATTGGGGACATGACTTGTTCGTACTGTCACCTTTGGCATTCACGTTGCCACAGTGGTTGCACAGACCTTCTATATAAGCAACCTTATCCCATATGGTTTCACATCTAGATCGAGTGATGTCATTGTGCCCCTATACTAATAACAACCATGCTTGGTTACAATGCCACCTTTGGGGTGTACCTTACCCAACACCTGCAGCAACTGTACTGACCACAGATACCCAAGCAACAGCCACCCCTCAACAATACCCACAAATCACATATCTCACAAAATCAGTGTGCCTCACAGTCACAGCCCTTAAGGCCAAACAACACACCAAATACACTTGTTATAGGGGACTCTATTGTCCGGCACACTGACATCCCACTCAACTGACTGAACAAGGAGAAGGTCACTGTAAGCTGCCTGTCAGGTGGCAGGATCCACCACATAATGCAAGCACTCAGGTCACTCCAAAGCAGGTACAAGTATGATTCTGTCATTTTCCATGCAGGTGTGAATGACATGAGACGTACCTCCCTGGACTACAAGAAATTAGACATAGAGCAGCTCTCTGATCATGTAGCCCAGGCTGGTATGACCCTGACCTTGGGTAGCATCTTGCCCTCACCAAGAATGATGCCAGAGTATAAAGACAAAATGATCAGTTTCAACAATTGTCTACAGTATTGGTGTCATTCAATGGGGATCCAGTGTCTGTCAACCTGGCATGACATGCCTGACAAGCCACGTTGCTTCACTAGGGAGGGCTTGCACCTGTCACCCTTAGGCTTTTGTATAGAGGCCATGCCTCTTGCCACCCCCATAGTGCATTTTTTAGGTGAGGCTCAAAGGACAAACACACCTCCATAGACAACCCAAGGATACAAAATCTAAAGGTAATGCTACTCAATGCCAGACGTCTAAACCTCAAGATGCACCCACTTGAGGCTCTCCTCAGTATGGAGAATATTGATGTCTGTGCAGTAACAGAAACCTGGTTCAAGGCTCCTGAGAGCACCCCAGCACTACCAGGTTATAACTCATACCATGCGTTTCACACACAAAACTCGGACCAAAGCACAAAAGGAGGGGTAGTATCTATATTTGTCAAAGATACCTACAACTCCAGGTTAGTGGCACTGCACAAAGCATCAGAAACCATCCATGTGCAACTAACAGTGAGCCAAACTGCCTTTCAGTTTGTAGCCTGTTACAGAACACCCTTCCTATTACAGGAACCCCACTTGGCATTCCTGAGAACACTGGAGAATATCAAGGTATTTCCTAAAACTATGTTATTGGGTAACTTCAACTACCCAAACATTGACTGCAACAACTACTCATGTCCAAACACACTCACCCAATGGTTCCTTGAAGTTATAAACTGTAATGAAATGGAACAACTGGTCACCACTCCCACAAGAGGGAACAACATATTGGACCTGGTCATCACCAACATGGGGAGTCTATGTTCCACACCAGAGGTAAACCCCTCATTGGTAAGATCAGACCATTAACAAATTTCCATGGACATCCATATCCTGTCCCCACCCCCAGCCAAGGAAATCACTGTATAGAATTTCTCAAAAGCCAACTTTGCACTTCTCAAGACTGAGGTGGAATCCTTCAAAGCCCACGGGCCAGAGGATAATACAGGCCAATCCGCAGAATCCTTTACAAATGCTTTCTATGAGCACCTGCAGGAAATCATGGATCCTGCTATCCCAAATAAAATGAAGACTCACTCCTCCAAAAACAGGAGACCTGTTTGGTGGACCCCGGCCATAAATAAGCTATACAACAGAAGGAGGAAGCTACTACATGACAGAGCAAAATCCCAAAAATGGAAGGCATCTCTGATCAGTATTAGCAAGAAACTTTGATACCTCATAAAATCATCAAAGGCCAGTTTCCAAAGGGAAATTGCCCTAGACACTAAAGATAATCAAAAGTCCTTCTTTAGTTATGTCCATAATATGGGTGGAAACTCCCAGATATGCTCTGAATTGTTGCATAACGGTACAAAATATACCGAAACTACAGACAGCCAACATCCTGGCAGACAGATTCAGCACAAACCCCCCCCCCCCTTCACCCACAAAGGAACAAATGCCTATCCCAACTGAATGTAACCTCCCTGACATCACAGATGCACAGGTGAAGGCTGCCCTCGCCAAAGCAAAAAACACAACAGCTATGGGACCGGACAGTGTCCTAGGCTGTGTCTTACACGAGCTCCAAGAAGAACTGAACCCTCACATTAAGACACTGTTCAAACTTAGTTTTACTACAGGATATGTACCCGAATAATGGCGTACAGCTACAGTGGTTACACTCCACAAAGGTGGTGCCACAACAGACCCTGGGAACTATCGCCCCATAAGCCTGACTAGTCTGGTCTGTACAGCTATGGAGCGTATTATCATGGAACTCATAAACAAAGACATTGGGAGCCTCCAGACACTGGACCCTACCCAATTCGGCTTTGTTAAGGGCAGATCTTGCCTCTTAAAACTAATTGATTTCTTTGAAACAGTTACCAAAGCTATGGATGAGGGCAAGGTAGTCCACACAGCCTACTTGGACCTCGCAAAAACGTTCAACACAATACCCCACTTGGAAATCATACATAAGCTTAACAGCTTAAATATCAACCCCTATATCACAAGATGGGTTACAAACTGGCTCAGGGATAGAACCCACATGGTCAGAATCGCAGGTGCCATGTCCGAATACAAACCAGTTACAAGTGGCATCCCAAAGGGCTCAGTTCTGGGACCTCTCTGGTTCGGTATATACTTCTCTGAGGTTCAGGCTAACACGGGGGGATTATGGCTGACAAAGTTCGCAGATTACTACAAACTGGGAGCCAAAATCAACTCTCCAGCTGACACAAGCATCCTCCAGAAGGGTCTCACAGAGATGGATGTTTGATGCCAGAGCCACAAGCTCGAGCTACATGCTAAAAAGTGCATAGTCATCCCCTTTGTGAAAAACAAGGTGCACACAAATTACCACATAGGAGGTAATCCATTAAGTACAGAAGTAGTAATTTGAGATTTGGGGGCCAATGTAGATAGTAATCTCTCCATTGATAATCACATTGCCAAAGTGGTTACAAAGACCTTCTATATATGCCACCTTATAATGAAAGGGTTCACATCTACATCAAAAGAGGTCATTGTGCCCCTCTACTTATCAGTCATCAGCCCCATACTTGAATACAATGACCTTTTTGGGATGTACCTTACCCGACATGTGCAGCACCTAGACAGACCCAAAGGTACCTCTCCAAGAGGATCATGGGCTAAAAACAGATGTTATATGCAGCTCAACTAAGGAAACTCCAGTTCTACTCAGTTGCTTACTGCCTACTCAGAGGCAATCTATGCCTGACATACAAAGCCATGTCAAAGCCAGAATTAATGGACATGCTCCACCTCAAAAATCCAAGTCCCTTAGAGATACACACTCCAGGGACTTAAACCTCAGCACAAGAATAAAAATGACATGCTGAAGGGACAGATTCATTTCCCAGAGGCTCCCCTCACTCTGGAATAGAATCCCAATTCATATTAGACATAGCCCCTCGCTGACCCTCTTCAAGCCAAATCTGGACACATGGATGGGAAATCGCAAATTTACCCCTGGGATCTCTTCTGTGTCCCTGCTAGACAGAGGCACAACAAACTAATCTTAAAGGGTACCTTCTGTGACCTAATTTACAGAGGCACAGTAGACTAATCTAATAGGGAGACGGACGCCAAATACACTCTGCCTAGGCTTATAAATGCCCTAGGGCAGATAGCCTAGTACCTACCTATGAACCTACAAACCTATAAGTTCCACACCAAGCAGATGTAGGGACTCACACAGATGACCTGCACAGTTCAGATGCAGTAACTGCAGCTCTACTCAGTCGCTTACCACCTACTTGGATATGATGTGTGCCTGTTGTTTGCAGTAATACCCCACCCAGATTTAATGGACATGCTCCATCCACCTCAGGATATCCACCTCCCTTGTAGCTACACACTCCAGGGACATATACCTCAGCACAGATGTTAATAGGACATGCTGGAGGGACAGATTCTTATCCCAGGGCCTCCACTCACTCCAGATTGTGATCACAGTTTCACATAGGCAGAGCCACCCACTAACCACCTACAGGAGACATCTTGATGGCTGTATGGGTGATTGTATGTTTACCCATGGGATATCTTCTGTGTCCCTGCTACACAGAAGCACACTAGCCTAAACGTACATGGGCTATCTTGTGTGACCTACTATTCACTGGCACAGTGTAGTACTGTGACAGGGCTGCAAAAGCCAAACACACTCTGGCTAGGCTTGTACATACCCTAGGCCAGATAGCCTACTATCGACCTCTGAACCTATGCTTCTGCTCGGGATGCACAATATTTATTGCTGATACTGTTTGCAGGTCTTTATCATCTTTGCTTTCCCAGTTTCTATGAACAACTTAGGAATCTGCGGAACATGTTTGATCATGACAGGGTTCCACTATATTATATAAGTGTCTGTTGTCATGTAACTGTGTGCACAGGGTGGATTTCTGGATAGTGAGAGGTTCCTGGGTTAACACATGCAACTGCCAGACATGTGTGGCCTTCTGCTGTAGTCAGACATGGCCTAAGTGTGTGAGCATGCCCAATTCAGGCTTTCCATGTTTTGTTGCCTGACATGTCTCATTTATTCAAGTGTGTGAGCATGCTCAGTGTGACCTTTCAGTATGTTGCGATCTGAAGTCCACTACATTTCTGGATGTGTGTGAACATGACCAATATTAACATTTATACTGTGTGTGTTGGAAGTCAAGTTCTGTTCTTACTGCAGGACTCACCTTTGTGTCATAACTCGACAGGGATCATGCTGTGCCTGCAGGGTTTCCATGAGATACTTTGCAAAGACTTATCAACATCCCTTCATACTGGCTGAATAGTGCAATGCTGTCATGGTTTAGTGGTTCAGTACTTTAACTATGGTGCACAGTATCCTGGGTTTGAGGCCCATCACTGCTTTATATTTTCATACTGAGCAGACCAGACTGCTTAAGGGCCAGTTAAGCAAATATGAGCATGTTGGCTTTTGTTCTGCTATGCCCTACTTAGACCAGGCTTGTCTGACATTGCTGTATATTCACCAACTTTGCTGGACATTGCCCAATATTACTCAACACTGACCACAGTTGTACTAGTTGATGTGTGTATTCTGTTTGCATATACTACATGGTGGTAAGTGTTGTTTAGCACTACCTTAAATTGCTTGACACATGGCAATCATGCCTCAGGTGGTGCTGCAGGGCTGCCTATGTCAGATGCACATACTACACTCCCTGTACATGTTTGAAGCAGGTAGTGTCAACTTAGGCATCCCTTTTACTATATGTGCAGGTCAGAGAGAGTTATCATTTCCAGGGTTTCTACTGAGCCAGTGCATGTGCTATGCATTGCCTCTTTGCCAAGACCAAAGCATACTGGGTATGCCTCCTTCTGCCTACTGGGGCAGGCTCAGGTTGTTCCTCCTCTGAGTCATGCTCCGCCTGTGATGACCTTGGCAATGGTGGGGGGTTGTTTGGCCCAGGCCTATGCTGGTCCTGCTGCAGCTGTTTTCACAGGATCATATTATGTAGCATAGCACATACCATGACAATTTGGGTACATGTAGTTGGTGTGTACTGCAAGGCTCCACCAGATGTGTCCAGGCACTGGAACCATGACTTGAGCAGCCCAAACACACACTCGATTACATTTTGTGTTTGTGTGTGTGCCTCATTATGGCGTTCCTGTTCAGGTGTGTGTGCATTTCTGATGGGTGTCATCAACCACGACTCCAGTGCATAGCCAGCATCCCCCACTAGGTGACCATGTGGGATGTCCCCATTGGCAAATGTTTGGTACAGCTGCATCAGATGCCAGATATGGGAATCATGGTAGCTTCCAGGGCAGCCAGCACACACATTCAGTATTATGCCCTGGGCATCACACATGATGTGGCAGTTGATGGAGGGGAAGCCCTTGCGGTTGAAGTAGACCCTACCCCACTCACCGGCTGGTGCTTTGATGTGTATGTCCGTGCAGTCTATTGCACCCACTACCTCAGGATATTCCACTATTTGCTGGAAGAGACACATATTGCTGGCCAATACCTCACGGGAATTGGGTAAATATACATGATCACTGACATGTGCTGACATGGCATCCAGAAACTGGTGCAGTACCCTGGATGCTGATGCCTGTGATATCCCCATCATATCACCAGTTGGTCTCTGGAAGGTACCTGTTGGTAGTATTCGTAGGCCAACACATACTTTGGTTTCCACTGGAATGGGTTCCCCTCTGTTGGTTCTGTGTGTGAGGCGTGGCCTGCACAGCTCAACAATTTGCTGCATGAGGTCTCTGTCCACTCTATAGCGCTCCACTATCTCCAACTCATGTAGCCCCTGGTAGGTTACCCTGGGCCTATACATTCTTCTCCGTCTCCTCACTGGGGGTTGGTTGGCAGCATTCCCATTGTCACCACCCTCAGAATGTTGCATATGCCGGTTTATGACAGCAATGGCAGCCCCTAACATTTCTTTGTCTCAGTTAAGCCTTTTCAGTATTCACTTCTCTTGGCTTACTGCAGTGCTGCAGTGTCTCTGAGCAATACATGGTGAAAAGTTGTTTGCAGAGTTTTAAGTGCTGGGCTGGGCTGGGCTGGTTTACTGCCTGTGTAATTGCCTGATTCTGATTATTTCCTCCTGCTAGCTCTGCTGACTCTCCCTGGTTAACTTCCTACTGTTATTTGTGCTTCCTTTTCTCTTTCCATTTCCTCAGGGGGGCAGCACCGCACACACTAGCGCAGACGTGTGTACTTGTGATATCACGCATGCACACAGACGTAGACAGAGTTACACTAGCTAATTCCTGCTTAAGAGCGTGCACACCAGCGCAAACATGCTCACAATACTGTAAAGTGCCTTATACATGCTTACCCTGGCTTAAACGTGCGCACTCACGCTTACACGCGTGCACACTGTCTTACTCGGGTTTACAGGCGCGCTTACACACGCATACACGTTGTAAGCATTTTTACAAGAAACTTTAGTGATACCCACAGTGTGCATCTTCTATTTCTTGACTTTAGCTAGGATACCTGATGACACACCTCTTCTAGTGATAAGCAACTGACAGCTAACACATGCCACTCTGCTCCAATGAGCTTATCTTCTTTCATACATACCCCCTCCTGATGTCACCTATATCCTACTCTGTTACTCCCCTT
The DNA here is from genome assembly GCF_019279795.1 of Protopterus annectens. Lineage (NCBI taxonomy): Eukaryota > Metazoa > Chordata > Ceratodontiformes > Protopteridae > Protopterus > Protopterus annectens. Next base: position 1,478,692,694 of record NC_056746.1, read on the forward strand.
ATCCTAGTCTTACACTCCACTGACTGTGCTCATTTGCTATGTAGACTTAGGATTCACTATCCTTACCCTCATTTGCATAGGATTGCCTACTAATGCTTGGTTACATCTCTTAGACTGGGTTCCCCCCTTAGCAACCCCTACTCGGTAGCCATGTTGTCTTCAGCCTGCCATTGTCTTGCATTGTACATTACAAATACCCATAAAATCCACATTTGTGGGTTTTAATTTTTATTGTTCTGGGGTTTTTTTTAGCACAGCCCGTTTGTGCGAAGCTGCGTTATGCTTAAACATGGAAACTTGGAAAAAAAATAAATTCATTTATTTTTCATTTTGCATCTGGAAACATTGCCAATGGCCATATATTTGGCCATTGGCATGCTTCCTCTACTGGATGCAACCTTTATTTGGAGATGTCATGGCTCCGCTTTGCTATTTGCAGAACGGTACTCAGTTGTCAACTGAGTACATTTCTGCAGATAACACTACTCTTACTCGGACAGGTTTGGGTTTCCTGAATTGCAAATCTACCTCATTTGCATGCCTTTTGGCTGCAATTGAGGTAATTTGCATGTCCCGGCCCTGTTCGTGTAAGAGCCGTTTTTGGAGCTCTCTTGCACGCCCCTACAGGCTGTTCCTGGATCGCTCGTCGGACATGATGGCTGCATGGAGTCTTACTCTACTCTTAGACTCCGTGCAAACCATCGTGAATCCGGCCCGAAGATTTTTCAGATCTGGTAAGACAATATTTATTTAGAAATTCAATTAGAGGAACTTATACTTACATTTGCAGAGAAGATAATGAACATTGAATAGTGCTATGCTTGCCAGGAGTAAAAACAGAAGATGTGAAACATGCCTTGGAATGCCTTAATGTAAGGAAGTATGGATCTATTTTTATTCATGTCAGTACAGATGATCTCATCCACAAGGACTCTCTGACTTTTATTAGGGAACTTACAGTCCTTTTAGGCAGTACAACTTGTACTGGTGTTAGGTGTCTTTTATACAAATTACATATAGAAAGGATAGTTAGATCCCTGTGAATTAAAAGATTTTTGGGGTAAAAACTCACATGAAAAAAATGGCCCATTTAAAAAAAAAAGAAATTTGTAGAGCATTCAAGCCTAGTTTTGGGCATCCATGTGCTCAGACAGGTTGGATTGCATTTGTCAGTATCAGGGAAGATAATTTTTGCAACAGATATTTTGCAATATTTAACATACATGGCAAATTCATAAACTGTGTAGACTCTAAAATTTATTCTCAGGCACAACATATTATAAATATATTTACAAAGTCTTCTACAAAACAGTCTGGATCCACAAGTGGGGATGATAAGTTGTCCTAGTGACATCCAGGTAGCTGCAGAAACTGGAATCAAATTAGGTTATATTGAAAAAGAACTGTGAAAACTGGAACCAAACAAAGCACAGGGAGTAGATGGAATTAGTAATAATGACCTGAAAACACTTCAGCAAGAACGTACACTACCATTATATCTATTGCTTACTAGGTCATATAAATATGGGGAGATTCCTCAAGATTGGAGGTATGCACTTATTAAGCCTGCCTTTAAGGGAACGGGGAATAGGACAAACCCAGACTTATATAGACCGGTAAGTCTACTTTCATGTTGCAGAAAAATTGTAGAGAAGGTAATATTGAATATGTTATTGTCAGAAATGGATATGTTGAGACTTCAAATCATATATCAGTATGAATATGCTGAAATTAGATCTATTACTTCATGTAACATGATGTTCTATAACAATATAATAACAGCTATGAATGAAAAATCGTGCTGTAATATAATTTATATAGATTTAACTTCAGCATTTGACAGGGTCATACATAAAACACTGATCAATAAATTTAAACAACTAGGAATCAATATACTCTGTTAAGATGGATAGCTGCATGCCTTACAAATAGGACATGGCAACTATCATACAGCAATTGGACAGGTGAAATTCATCATTACAGTAAGCGTGTCCCACTAAGGATATGAGATTTGGGAGACATAAATTGAAACGTGAATATTTAATATAGCACGCAATGATTAAAACTGTAGATTCATTTAAGGACCTGAGTATAGGGATAGATATAGCTTTGAGTTCTTTTAATCATATCAACCAAAGGGTTAGTGATATAGGTTGTATAAAAAATGTATAAAGACTGGGAAATCAGGAATGATGAAGTCATTGTTTGTTAGTTACATTAGACTCAAACTTGAGTATGGCATAACAGTATGGAAACCTTATAAGAAAATAAGCATGAGTAAACTGTAAGGAGTACAATGGAAATATACCAAGGACATCCATGGATGTGAAAATTTAAGTTATTATGAAATACTAAAATATGTGAACTTGTACAGTGTCTCATATAGATATTTAAGGAGAGACCTAATTAAGGTATATAGGGGATTTAGAGATAACTATCTCTGAGAATGTTTGGGATTATCAAAAAGTACTAGAGAATCATTAGACAACCTATCTAGAAGATTCTATAGGAATAAAAAGTGTACTAATCGGTTCTCTGAGAGAGTAGCTGATGCATGGAACAGACTACCAAATTATATTAAAGGAAGTACTAGTTTAGGTATTTTAACAACAGCCTGTACACATATTATAGGAACAAGTTTTTTGGTATATTGCAGATCAGAAGGGCATCAATGCCTATGCTTGAACACATATTGTGGGTGTGAAAGTTATACCCTGGCCCAGCAATCAAGGAGCCTCTATCCTTACCATTAACACCAGGGAGGGTGTCACATATAAGAAGAAAGGATAACAAATACACACAGTAAAGTACAATTTCCCTTAAGTGCACACAGAAATCACAGTCTGGGGCTGGTTGCTCCCTTGCTCCCTTGCTCCCCAGGTCCCCAGTAAGACTCCCACTGGCACAGCTATAGGGTCCAGATCTCAGTGTAGCTGGCAAGCTAACCTCCAGTACCCTCTCTGTCCCACCACTGCTTTGTGTCCCTGCTCAGGTAGCTGACACACCACACACACTTTGAGATACATATTTATACAACTTCACATACACTCCTGGGAAAGGCTGATACAGATTCTCCAGCTGTGCCCCTTTACCCAGACTATACAGTAGTAATTACTGCCACCACCAGCTAATACTTATCAGCTACCCAAAGGCCCTTAAAAGGGTGTCCAATTATTACTGTGCAATATTATTGTCCAATTGGTAAGTGTGACTAATCAGTCTAAAGCTTATTAGAGTGGCCTTGTACAATAAACTATATAAATATGCAATGTACTCTAGAGCTTAACTTAACTCTACATAAATCAGCCACAGGTAAAAGGTTTAAAATATTTAATAATAAATAATTAAAAACACAAGACAATACTACTACACCACAGTGCTATCCAAGAGTTCAGAGATCACACAGAAACTTAAAATAATTACGTAGTACAGTTCTGACATAACAGAAAAACACAAGTCTAATCTTTATAGTCCTAGACATTTCTACAAGAAAACATACTTCTAAAGTAACTTACTTTCATAGAGCAAGCATAAGGCAGTGCTGAGAGTTGGATATCAAGATCAAAATGCTTACAGTCTCTCTCTCTGCAATAGTTTTTAAGATCACTCACAAGCATCTCTGCTGGGTCCCCCCAAATTACGTCAGTTTAACACTTAGGTTTTCCCAGTATACACAATGCATCATTTTGACACTTAGTCTGGAGTTCCTAGGCCAACAGGCTACATTATTTAGCAATCTAACACCTGCTCAGGAAACTACAATAAAAGACATTTCACGTGTACACTCTAGTAATTATTCCTTAAGTTAAAACAATAGAAAGAATGTGATAGCCCAGACCAAATGACTCCGAGCTCTACAGATCAAAGAACATACAAGACATAATTTTAATTTCAAAGAACATTTGAAATGCTTGGCTTAGTTTTCCCTTACAGCAG
>NC_056746.1:1478701629-1478931629 GCF_019279795.1 Protopterus annectens
AGTATTCTCTTCTGCAAGAGAATGTGAATCCAGAGGAACAAATCTATTAGTTAAGTCCAGGGAAAATGTACAAGAAGTGACTTACCCCAGGATTTACTAACCTTCCTTGTAAGTCTAGATTAGTCTTACACGGAAACACCAGTCTAAGAGTATGACAGCAGCACGCCATGCATATTAATGAGGGTGCGCTGCCTCAACTATAAAGCTTACATGGAGCATGGATGAGTGTAGGGTGCATGTCGGACTGCTGAGCAGTCCAAAAATCCACGCCCCTGCACTGACAAAACCTAAGAAATGTCGAGTTACATGAGCGAGTCCGCTCACATGTGTACATTGTAACACTACACTCCCCCATATGTTAAACCTCATACAAATTTAAAAATTAAAAGAATTTTTTGTTTGTTTTATTTCCGATTTAGCTGCCCGTATTTGCACGTGTTTGTGCGGGATTGCCCATTGCTTTGCTACAGTTAGCAGCTTAGACACCGAAGAGGATAATAAGAAACAATATGCAAATTAAGCAAGATAGCGTAGTGGTTAGAGCTTTCACACAAAGAGAAAGCATTCCCGGTTCGAGTCCCACTACCGCACATTCCATTTTGTGTTGGAAATCTGTATACAAAAATATTTCCTGACATTTATCATGTATAAGTTTTGTAAAAAGCAATCAAATGTTTAAACTGTGAGCTTTGGCTGGTTAAGACCTACATGATATCAACTTGGACGCATAAGTGTAGCTAAGTAACTTTTATCTGCACTTTTTAAAGTAATTTGTTTGTGTTGCATTGAACAATATCTACCTGTAAGTTGAGTGTTTTTTCAGTAGTGCATGTGGTATTTTCAGTTAAGGTTTGTTAAAAACCTGCATAGCCAGTGATAGGTGGGGGAAGTTTCCTTCATTGTTATTCAGTTTCTGTCTTATACAAGTGGTACAGTGAATTATCTTCTGTTTAAACTGTGAGCTTTGGCCGGTTAAGACCTACATGATATCAACTTGGACACATAAGTGTAGCTAAGTAACTTTTATCTGCACTTTGTAAGGTAATTTGTTTGTGTTGCATTGAGCAATATCTACCTGGAAGTTGACTGTTTTTTCAGTAGTGCATGTGGTATTTTCAGTTAAGGTTTGTTAAAAACCTGCATAGCCAGTGATAGGTGGGGGAAGTTTCCTTCATTGTTATTCAGTTTCTGTCTTATACAAGTGGTCAGTGAATTATCTTCTGTTTAAACTGTGAGCTTTGGCCGGTTAAGACCTACATGATATCAACTTGAATGCATAAGTGTAGCTAAGTAACTTTTATCTGCACTTTTTAAGGTAATGTGGTTGTGTTGCATTGAACAATATCTACCTGGAAGTTGACTGTTTTTTCAGTAGTGCATGTGGTATTTTCAGTTAAGGTTTGTTAAAAACCTGCATAGCTAGTGATAGGTGGGGGAAGTTTCCTTCATTGTTATTCAGTTTCTGTCTTATACAAGTGGTCAGTGAATTATCTTCTGTTTAAACTGTGAGCTTTGGCCGGTTAAGACCTACATGATATCAACTTGAATGCATAAGTGTAGCTAAGTAACTTTTATCTGCACTTTTTAAGGTAATGTGGTTGTGTTGCATTGAACAATATCTACCTGGAAGTTGACTGTTTTTTCAGTAGTGCATGTGGTATTTTCAGTTAAGGTTTGTTAAAAACCTGCATAGCCAGTGATAGGTGGGGGAAGTTTCCTTTATTGTTATTCAGTTTCTGTCTTATACAAGTGGTACAGTGAATTATCTTCTGTTTAAACTGTGAGCTTTGGCCGGTTAAGACCTAGATGATATCAACTTGGGTGCATAAGTGTAGCTAAGTAACTTTTATCTGCACTTTTTAAAGTAATTTGCTTGTGTTGCATTGAGCAATATCTACCTGGAAGTTGACTGTTTTTTCAGTAGTGCATGTGGTATTTTCAGTTAAGATTTGTTAAAAACCTGCATAGCCAGTGATAGGTGGGGGAAGTTTCCTTCATTGTTATTCAGTTTCTGTCTTATACAAGTGGTACAGTGAATTATCTTCTGTTTAAACTGTGAGCTTTGGCCGGTTAAGACCTACATGATATCAACTTGGACGCATAAGTGTAGCTAAGTAACTTTTATCTGCACTTTTTAAAGTAATTTGTTTGTGTTGCATTGAGCAATATCTACCTGGAAGTTGACTGTTTTTTCAGTAGGTCGCCACTCACCCTCCCTGTTTTTGTCTTGGTGTTAATCTTGGTGGGTTTGAAACTGCCCTCCCCTTTTGTAAATTTGCACTTGGATACTCCTCCTGGGCCCATCTCATTTGCTCACTCAAAAAAAATAAATAAAAACAGTTTATCTGCTTTTACTGTATTTGTGTTTCTTCCTATTTTATTTTGCTTTTGCGTCATCTTAAAAGTACCCAGTTGTATTTATTACTGCTTGGTGTAACTCACTCTAAGCCTTTTAGTTTAAGCACTTGGGCTTCAGACCAGTTGTTTTACATTAAGAAGGTTTGTGCTCTGCACTGTAGTGGCAGGACAGGTACCTTACATCCTTCTAAGTTGGGAACTGCTGATTGAGGGCTCAGTGTCTGTCATTCTAAAAGTGTATTAATTCTGGTTGAAGCACTTGGGCTTCTGGCCAGTTATTTTACATTAAGAGGGTTTGTGGTCTGCACTCTTGTGGGAGGAGAGGCTGGACTCTGCCCTTCTGAGCTGGGAATTTCTGGTTAAAGGCTTATAGTGCCTGCATATTTGTACTGATTCTTACTAAATTGGTACACCTTGTTTGCTGTAGCATAGACTAGATCCAGGCCTGCTGAATCTAGTTTTGTTTGTATAACTTGAGCAGTAATTCAGGCATTCTTTAAAGTATTCAATTGTATTTATTACTGCTTGGTAGTAACTTGATTAAAGTGTAGCTATCATTCTAAGTCTTTTGGATTAAGCACTTGGGCTCAGACCAGTTGTTTTACATTAGGAAGGTTTGTGGCCTGCACTGTGGTGGCAGGACAGGTAGCTTACATCCTTCTAAGTTGGGAACTGCTGATTGAGGGCTCGGTGTCTGTTATTCAAAAAGTGTATTAGTTCTGGTTTAAGCACTTGGGTTTCAGGCCAGTTATTTTACATTAAGAAGGTTCGTGGTCTGTACTCTTGTGGGAGGAGAGGCTGGACTCTGCCCTTCTGAGCTGGACATTTCTGGTTAAAGGCTTATAGTGCCTGCATATTTGAACTGTTTCTTACTGGAATTGGTACACCTTGTTTGCTGTAGTATAGACTTGATCCAGGCCTGCTGAATCTAGCTTTGTTTGTATGCTTGTTTGCTTGTTATTTCCCTGAAACGCTAATTCCACCTAAAACACAGCTTTTCAGTGCCTCTGTGGATCCCTAGTGACATTTGCTTTGCTTACTGTACTTATTTCCTTGTTTCACTTGAAAGAAAGTTACTGTTTGTCATTTTTGCATTTAAGTTACCTGTAACACATTGCATTTAAGTTACCTGGCACTTGCTCACTAAAGCAGTTATATAAGTCAGCACTAAAAAATTAAAAGCACTACGCCCTCACAAACTCCCCTTGAGTACCTTGTTCCCCATTGGCCCTTTTTTTTCAGTTATAAAGGAATTCCCAATACTATTCTAGCATGCCCAAAGGTCAGTTGTCAATCTCCTCTCTGGTCCAGCTGGTGAATCTGGGAATCTTGAGGCAATGTTACAACTGCCTCATGTACACAGACAACCCTCTCCTCCTTCTCCCAACAAATTCCAACACATGTGAGAGATGCAACCATATAGCCAAACTGGAGGCTAAGCTCTCTCAACTCAGTACTGGTGAAACCTGTCAGGAGGAGAAGGAAACCACACTCACTACAATTCCAGTCTCACATAGACCTACCACGACAGCAAACCAAACACATAAACACACAAAAACATACTCAGAGGCTCTAAATAAAAATCTGCCGAAGCAGCAGAGACCTCCAAAGCAGACACCCAAGCAACCGCTACCCCAAAACAAAACACGTGCAACACATAGCTCACAAAGCCAGTGTGCTGAACAGTCACAGCCCTTAAGGCTAAACAGACCAGATACACTTGTAATAGGTGACTCTGTCATCAGGCACACTGATGTCCTGCTCACCAGGCTGAACAAGGAGAAGGTCACGTTGAGCTGCCTGTCGGGTGCTAGGATCCGCCACATAACACAAGCACTCAGGTCACTCCAAGGCAAGTACAAATATGACTCAGTCATTGTCCAATTGTCCATGCTGGTGTGAATGACCTGAGATGTACCTCCCTGGACTACATGAAAAGAGACATAGAGGAGCTCTCTGAGCATGTGGCCCAGGCCGGTATGACCCTGACCTTGAGTAGCATCTTACCCTCACCAAGAATGATGCCACAATATGAAGACAAGATGATCAATTTCAACAATTGGCTTAAGTATTGGTGTCATTCAAAGGGGATCCAATGCCTGTCAGACTGGGATGACATGCTCGACAAGCCACGATGCTTCGCTAGGGACGGCTTGCACCTGTCACCCCTGGCCTTTCGGATATTGGCAAAGGCTCTTGCTACCCCCATAGTGCCTTTTTTAGGCAAGGCTCAAAAGACAAACCCACCTCCATAGGTATCACAAGGGATAAGAAACTAAGAGTAATGCTACTCAACGCCAGAAGTCTAAACCTCAAGATGCATGCACTCGAAACTCTCCTTAGCTTGGAGAACATCGATATCTGTGCAGTAACAAAAACCTGGTTCAATGCTCCCGAGAGCACCCCAGCACTACCAGGTTATACCTAATACCATGTTTTTCGGCCCCAAAACTTGGACCGAACCAGAAAAGGAGCAGGAGTATCAATATTCATCAAAGATACCCACACCTCCAGGTTGGTGGCACAGCACGAATCATCAGAGACTATCCATGTGCAACTAACAGAGGGTAAAACTGCCTTCCAGTTTATAACCTGCTACAGACCACCCTCCCAAACCCAGGAACCCCACTCGGCCTTCCTGAGAACACTGGAAAATATGAAGGTCTCTCCAAACACCATTATATTGGGCAACTTCAACTACCCAAACATAGACTGGGAGCATTACCCTAGCTCCAATACCTTAGCTCAAAGGTTCCTAGAATTTATAAACTCAAATGCTATGGAACAACTTGTTACCACTCCCACAAGAGGGGAAAACATACTGGACCTGATCATCACCAGCATGGGGACTCTATGCTCCAGACCAGATGCATATCCCTCACTAGTAAGATCAGACCATAAACTAATCTCACTGGATATTCACATCCCGACCCCACCCCCTGCCCAGAAAACCACAGTGAAAAACTTCTCTAAAGCAAATTTCCCACTCCTCAAAACTGAGGTGGAATCTTTCAAAGCCCCTGGGCCTGTGGAAAATACGGCCCAGACTGCAGAATCCTTTATAAACACATTCTATGAACACATTCAGGAATGCATGGATCATGCAATCCCAAATAAAACCAAGACCCAATCCTCCAAAGGCAGACATCCTGTCTGGTGGACCCCAGCCATAAACAAACTATACAATAGAAGGAGGAAGCTACTTCATGATAGAGAAAAATCCCAAAAAGGGAAGGCATCTCTGATCAGTGTTAGCAAAAAACTACGGGCACTTATAAAATCATCTAAGGCCAGCTTCGAGAGAAAAATTGCACAAGACACTAAGGATAATCACAAGGCTTTCTTTAGTTATGTTAGGAACCTGGGTGGGAATTCCCAGATATGCTCAGAATTAGTCCAAAATGACAAAAAATACACAGAACCCACAGACATTGCCAACATCCTAGCTGACAGGTTCAGCGCAAACTCCCCCCCCCCCACCAAAAGGGCAAATATCTGTCCCAGCAGAGTGCTGCCCCCCTGACATCTCAGATGCTCAGGTAAGAGCTGCCCTCTCCAAAGCAAAAAACACAGCATCAATGGGACCAGACGGTGTCCCGGGCTGCATCCTACATGAACTCAAAGAAGAGCTAAACCCAAACATAAAATGACTGTTCAATCTCAGCCTTACCACAGGATATGTACCCAAAGAGTGGCGTACAGCAACAGTGGTCCCTCTCCACAAAGGTGGTGCCTCAACGGATCCTGGAAACTATCGCCTCATAAGTCTGACTAGCTTGGTCTGCAAAGCTATGGAAAGGATCATCATGGACCTTATAAAAAAAGATATTGGGGACCTACAGACACTGGATCCTACCCAGTTTGGCTTTGTTAAGGGCAGATCCTGCCTTTTATACCTGGTCGATTTCTTTGAAACAGTCACCAAGGCCATTGATGAGGGGAAGGTGGTCCACACAGCCTACTTGGACCTCGCAAAAGCCTTCATTACAATACCCCACTTGGGCATTATAGATAAGCTCACCAGCTTAAATATAAACCCCTATGTCAATAGATGGGTTGCAAACTGGCTCATGGACAGAACCCACATGGTTAGAATTGCTGGAGCCATGTCAGACTCCAAACCAGTTACAAGTGGCGTCCCACAAGGCTCAGTCCTGGCACCTCTCCTGTTCGGTATATATTTATCAGAGGTACAGGCAAACACGGAAGGACTGTGGCTGACCAAGTTCACAGATGACTGCAAACTGGGTGCTATAATTGACTCTCCAGCAGACACAAGCATCCTTCAAAAGGGCCTCATAGAAACAGAGAACTGGTGCCAGAGCCATGACCTCAAGCTAAATGCCAAAAAGGGTATAGTCATCCCCTTTTGCAAAAACAAAGTGCCCACAAATTACCACATAGGTGGTAATCCATTAAGTACGGAAGAAGTAATTAGGGACCTGGGGACCCAAGTTGATAGCAATCTCTCATTTGACAACCACATGACCAAAGTGGTTAGAAAAACATTTTATATAGCCCACCTAATCATGAAGGGATTCAATCTAGATCAGGGAAGGTCATCGTGCCTCTTTACTCATCCCTCATCAGGCCCATAATTGAGTACAATGCCCCTTTTGGGATGTACCTTACCAGACATCTGCAGCATCTGGAAAGACCCCAAAAGTACCTCACCAAGAGGAACAATGGGCTCAAACAGATGCCATATGCTGCCCGGTTAAAGAAACTCCAGCTCTACTCAGTGGCATACCGCCTGCTCAGAGGCGATCGGTGCCTGACGTATAAAGCCATGTCCAACCCGGAATTAATGGACATGCTGCACCTCAGAAAATCCAAATCCCATTGAGCTACGCGCTCGAGAGACTTGAACCTCAGCACTGAAATAAATAGGACATGCTGGAGGGACAGATTCATAACCCAGAGGCTCCCTTCACTCTGGAATAAAATCCCAGTCCAGGTTAGGCAGAGTCCCTCACTGACTCTCTTCAAGAGGAATCTTGATGAGTGGATGGGGGATCATAGGTTTACCCTGGGTATCACTTCTGTGTCACTGTTAGACAGAGGCACAGTATACTAACCTCGAAAAAGGGCATAGCAAAATTAATTTTAAAATGGGTGACGAAAGCCAAACACACTCTGGCTAGGCTTATAAATGCCCTTGGGCAGATAGCCTAGTATGAACCTATGAACCTATGAACCTATATGTAGTAGTGAACGAATTATATAAATATATATATATATATATATATATATATATATATATATATATTGATATATATATATATATATATATAGATAGATATATATATATAGATATGAAGGTGAAATGGTTATGCATTCTGAGGCATGAGTAACTTATTTTAAGCAATATAAAGCACTGCTAAGCACATTTTAGCAGTATTTAGCATATTTAAAACCAATTGCTCATAGCTGAGCAGCATGTTAGCAAGTGCAATGTATTACCGCGCTAACCAGCTCAAATACAATATATTTGCGCGTAGCTGTGCACTGCGCCAACTAGTGCAACATCGGGCAACGTTGGGCAATGTCGGGCAAAGTTGAGCAAAGTCAGCTAAACATGGCCACACCTCCTTTACCGTACCATAACCATTCAGGTCTGGCCAGTAGGAAAATAAAAAGCAGTGACAGGGCTCAAACTCAGGATACTGTGCACTATAGTCACAGTACATAACCACTAAGCCATGACAGCATTTCATAACCATGCACTTTCAACAGACACATATCTATCAAAGGAATATTAAACATTGTTAACATCAGCTAAGCAGTTGTGCCTACATCTGAGTTTTTTCAAAACTGGCCAGTCACAAATAAGTGCGGGAAATGAGGCACATTTAAGCTTCAAAGGTGGGTATACTTGCCATAATGGGTTGTAGCTCCCTTCTGCAGTCAGCCTGGCTGATGTTGGAGAAGGCACTCAATTTCGAGAGCAATGCTGGGGCATTGATGAGACCAAAGTAACGGTTTGCCTCCTTGTCCATAATCATGAGGAAATACTCCTGCGGGGCCAGTACCAGGGCACCCAGTATAAAATGAAGACCTGGAACAGTCTAGCTCATGATCTCACCAGTGCCACTGGCATTCCTCAGACTGGTGAGCAGGTCAGGCACCATTACTCTGACCTGAAGCGACGTAAGGAGGATCAACTGGACCAGTGGATCCAGGAGTCCCGTGCAATGCCTAATGCCCCAGTACTGAGTAAGTAGCCATTGTATTAAGTAGTTAAGTATTGCTATGCTTGTCTATACTATGGATAGGTATGTCTCAATATCACTGCATTTACTTCACAACTACAGGTGTCCAGGCTATGAATCAGCAAGCCCATGAAGATATGTTGCAAAGGCTGCATCATCAGGTAGGTTAGTAATTATTCTGCATGTACTGTTATATAATATAAATGAGAGAGCCTTCAAAAAATGTTTTAACCTAATAAATAAGGTGTAATAATCCTTTAATAAAAGTATAATTCCTGGAGTGCCTGTATCATTTTCTTTGATATGTTGTTGTATTGTTGCATTTTACAAATAGTACTGTTGTATTAAGCAGTGTTAACCCACACTTGGGTAGGCCCATATAATGTGGATGAAGGGAGTGTCAGTAGCTTTTATGCATATTCACAGCCCTCAACTGTTGGTTCATGCCCAGCATGTACAGGTTAATCTGGAACATGAGTAGCTTGGTATTTTGTTCCCCAGAAATATCAGTGTGCTGCCAGAAATGTAGGGAGCTGTTAACATATAACTGATACTTTCACCTGAACATATCTAGATAATTATATGAAAGTAGAGCTGTCAGTGTACAATCTTAGCAGTAGTGTGTGTGAGCACCTCTCAAAATATTTAGCAGTAACATCTGCATCTTGAACAGTTTGTATGTAAGATACAGCTCATGTATATAATGATCTAGCAAAATCCAGTTGCACAATATAAGGACATTGGGTAGTGGAATAATACATGTAAGGGACATATAACTGCAGTTAAAAGGAATGTAGTGAAAATTAGAAGGATATATAAGTTGTTAATTGAGCTATCTTTTTCCACCCTACTGTATGTGCATAAAAAATGCAATTCCACACCTCAATCGGTATGTCTAATCTCAAAACATTTGTTGGGACATATGTCGTATTGGTTTATAAATATTTGCATTTATTTCTATGCATGTGCCCTGTTAAAATATCACAATATTGGTGGTCTGTTGCCATCAATTCAACCTGCATGCTGTTGTAATGTCCACTATTGTTCTATATATGCATGTGTTATGCTTGCCTTTCAACTGTTGAAAATCTGGTGTGTTGGGTTAATGGGAATACTTCTGCATGCTGTTATAACTAATTGGGAATGCTATTGACTGTTACTAACCCATATCTTTATTAAACCCTCCAAAACATAGTTCGTATGGGAAGGCCGGTCCTAGCGGACTCACCTGTCCCACCTCAGCTGGCCATGGCACCTGGCACCAGCAGGTCCAGTGACCAGCCTGGGACCTCCTCCTCCATTGGCCCTGTGCCACCTTTGGGTGGAAGCGCTGCAGGGGATGGAGCTCAGCCCCCCCCCGTGCAAGCGTGGGCAGAGGAGGGCCACCTATCACCCTTCGAACGGTCCGGGCTGTGGTGTGTAGAGAAATTGAATGTTCTGTTGCAGAACCTCTACACCAGCTTGAGGCACAAGTGGCGCAAATCCCGGGACAGCCTGCCCCTCCTACACAGCCCCCAGCACAGCCACCCTCTGGTGCAGTGGTGACTGCCCATGGGTGAGGACCTCAGTCCTACTGTTTCCATCTGTGGGCTCATGGGCTTGCAATTTCCAAACATCCCTCCCTGTCAAAGATGTTCACCCAGCACGTGTCATATATCACCCCTGTATGCATCTTGTTTGTCTTGTCTGTTTACCTCCCCAGCCTACCTCCCCAAATATACCTACTTCCCCTACCACACATTCCACTCTCACCTGGAAGAAAAAGGGCAATCTGCTCCCAAAAAAAAAAAATTACGCCCCATACATAGCTGCCTATTTTGCACACATGTCTACTGGGCACATAAAATGTAATTTAATTGGCATTACAGCATACTTTGTTGTCCTCAACCCTCTCTCAGTGATTGAAGGTTTCATATCTACCTGCAAATGTATTCCATATGCACAGCTGTTCCTGTTAAAGAAATGGGCAGCTATGGACCTTCCCTACACCTGCCCTGCACATCCCGAGCTACTTTCCATCCTTTCTTTCCCTCTTTGTGCCCCTTTTTCACTGCTTTCCTATCTCCCCATTTTTCTTTTCTTTCAAAGAAATGAGCGCGGGGGTTAGCAGGGATAAGCACTCTTAAGCAGTAGTTAGTTGGTTTGTGCGAGTCTGCGCTTGTTTGTGCTTAGCTAAGCATTGTTAAGCATTGCACAAACCCATGCAAACCCACTTACAACTGCTTAAAAGTGCCTTAGTCACTCTGTATGTGAGGGCCCTTGTTCTGCTCAGGAGCAAAATAAAACACATCTGTCAGCCTTGAACCCTTGACCTTGTACACACTACACAACATAAAGTACCACTAAGCCACAGTAGATATACAGCAAGTTGGTGCTGAAATAAATATATCATGCATCAGAATGAGTGAATGCGAAGAAAAAATGGGAATGCCATACCACACAACTTGTTCTGTGGATCTTTACCAACAGTTGTTGTGGGATTACATTACATGACTGGGATAAGAGAAACAGCCATTCTAGCAGGAAATAATGTTACACCATCACTTTACAACCCCACACAGTATCACAGCAGGACAAACACTGGCATATCTGTTTAGGACAGAGGCCATACCTCCCAACTTTCCCTAATTTTCAGGGATGTCCCTGATTTTGACACAAATGTTAGCTCTGTCCCTCTGAATCCCTCCTAAAACTATTGACTTTGGCCAGAAAGGTGGTGAATTACACTTAATGAATAATGACAATAATTAAGAGTTATACACTTCTTTTACTTCAGAAAAGGTGTATGCATTCATACGCTCTGATTCTCTCAATGTTACAACTTAATGACACTAACATTTTAAAGTTGTCCCTGACTTTTTCCTTACTTTTCCATGAGTCTGTTCAAATATGTACCTGAGTGTTTGAGAGGTCTGGCAGAGGCAGAAACACAGAGGCATTTCAGCCTTTCTGCTGTTACACACTGTGCAAATAGCTTTGGAAGGAGTTTCAGAAGCATAACCTTATGTAGGAATACAACACTGAAATACAAATGGATGTAGCCATGTACTGGTAGCAACCAACTGTAACAATGCCATTGTTCTATTGCTGAAAAGACCTGTGTGGTGCACAGACAAAAAATAACAGGCTATTCTCTGGCTGCCATGTGGATAGGTCCACAGTTGGAAGTTACGCAGACAGATTACTTGCCTTGATAAACTAACATGTACACAGCAACCCTGTAAGGTCCAGCAAGATAAAATCCACACAATAATGCTTACGCTGTCTGTACTTCTGCACCCCTACCCAAATGTTGAATATACCTGTGTGTGCAGGGTCTACAAAGGATGTAGGTAAGCATACTGACAGTACTGACATGTGTCCAGTTTTTCTGAGCAGCTTGTGCTAATGTCAACACTAAAAAAGCACATACTGTTTAGAACTGAGTAAATGAATATTCACAGTATAGCAGTTCACAAACAATTCTTGTACCAAAGGAATACATTTCAATAACTAGCTTTGTATGGCAGTTAATTGTAAAAGTTGAAAAGAAAGTACATCTTTCCATGTATCTTGGGGTAGCATTTTGAGGGGGTGAGTACATTTCTACACTGACAAGTGGGTACTGGAAGCAGCAACATTAGGTCTGAGTACACAATGTAAATCTCTGGCTACACCCTGGGCTTCTGATATAAGAACTATACCAACCTTCTGTCTTAAACAATAATGTCCACAGCAAACAAGGATGATCTCCATCTTGGAAAGCTGAAAGGGCCCAAGCCTACCTGAGTTAGCAATTTATAGTACTGGGTTGCTATGACAATGATTTCTGCAATTACTACACAGCAGGCTGCATGCAATTATCAAGTGGTGGCCACTAATTGGTACAGAGGCCATCACATGCTTATGTGCAAATACCTACAAAAGCAGGCTGCAATCTCTGCCAACAAGCTCAATCACTCTATTGCAGAGACTGACACAGAGAGAGAGAGAGAGAGAGACAGACAGAGAAAAGGAAAAAGAAAAAGAAATATTACCAAATCATACAAAGGAAAGGTATGTGACACATATGTATATACTGGCATGTAGAAGATCTTATTGAAGAATAGTCTACAGAATGTGAACCATTCATATATGGCAGCAGTACTTATTTATGCATAGATTTTCTGCTTAACTACTGCTATGGACAATACAGTGTGCACCTGTGGACAGTGGGACATACCTGTGATATGTGTAGCTCAGCATTAAATGTCAAATATCTGATCCATGTTATTTTGTTCTGTACAGTAGTGTGTCCAATGGCTGTTGGGGGGATTAGCGCTGACATTATATAAACATGGGTGTGACAGAAAAACACATGCAAGATAGTCATATTAAAGTGTAGCTTAGCATTAGCAACTGCAGTAGCAGTCTAGTATGCTTATCTAGCATTTGTAGCCATATATACCCCCCAATGTTAGTGTGTGTTCATATGTGACACCTGTTTGTGTTGCAGCAAGGCCCAACAGTTCAGCTGTGAGGTGTGGACCTTGTGTGTGTATGCCACACACATATGGAGAAATATATATGCGTCATATATATTCACATCTGTATATGTGCATAGAGCAGGGGACATATTGCAACTGTTTGTGAAGGGCGGAGATATATATGTTGGTGAAGGTTAGTATGTGCATATCTGTATGTAGGTTTTAGTGTGTGACAAACAAGATAGCATACAGTGCTGGTATATGACATGTGGTAGTTAAACACTGTGGGTGGTTTGTTCAGTTTGCAATGTTGAAGCCAGTGAGGCCTGCTAAAGCTACTTTGGCTGTGAACACCTTCCCAAGACTGTGCAATTGTATTACATTACTGTACACCTCACATCCTTTGTATAATTGATATTCTCACCATCAAAGGTGAAATGTATATGTGCCTACATGTATATGTACACCAATGGATGTATATATGTATATATATATATATATATATATATATATATATATATATATATATATATATATATATAGTTATATATACTCATACACACCTACATCTTCTTGTTGCAATACATTCTCTGTACTGTTAACTGACTGTGATGGTTAATGTGTTTGTGAATATGTCAAAGATATGTAGCTGTGAGATAGCTTAGTGGGAAACTGTTTATGTCATGGTATTATGGGTCCTTGCTTTGATCCTAGCAAAAGCTGTGTATTCTGTTGCTAGGCAGAAAAAGTGCTATTGCATACAGTGTGATTAAGTCCCTTGGTTTTAACTAGGGTGTGTCATTAGAGGCTAAAGCACTACATCTATGATTATTGATTGGTACTGATGTTGAATCCTAATCCTGTGTGTACTGTAGTACTACTTGAAGCTCTGGGCCTGTACAGCAAAGTATGGTGTATTTCCACATTGCTTGCATCCACTGTTTTTTGTGGTCCCTGTATTCATCACAGATTACATTTCTCAAGATTAAGGTTGTGTAAGTACTGACACACAGTACTGTATAGTACACACTGAAAGCTTATCTGAGTTGTCATACCTTTGTGTCCTGTAATTATGTCTGATGTGTGTGTGGGTATGTCTGTAACATGTCCTTTGACATATGTGTGGTAAAACGTATAACTGTGTATCTAGCAACATTCATAGTGTATTACAGCAGTATGCAACCTATATTCCCAATTGTGCACACATTTTGGACATGGGTTTACCATTAACAAGTTGTGTTGTACAATAGTAATACATTTACTGGACCTTACACTCATTGTGATGGATGATATATTTTTTTACCCATCAGCTTGATGTATATCTGCTGTGGCTAGTTGGTGCATCATGTTGCATACAATGTGCCAGGTACTCTTGTATAGTCTTATATAGTGATTTTATTTTGTTGCTGTGCAAAACATGGTTCATTAGATTGAGAGTGAGCCAGGCACTTCCAAGCAATTGTGGGGAGAGCAGTAATAAGTGGCAGTTAAAGTATTTCACTCTTGGTTAGCTAATAGGTTGCTATATATGGCAGTTCAGTGATATCTGTACTGTATAATGTTAAATGTGCTATATGACTTGCTCATACATATTTTTATATGTATGTCTTCCAGGGATCATGGCACATCGCAGGAACCCCACTTACAGTAGTGCTGAAGATGACATAATTACTACCAGTATGATTCAGCACTACAGTCTCATGTTCTCACAAACCAGCCAGGACCAGCAGGTGCGTACTGCAATGTGGCAAGATGTTGTCTGCAGGGTAAGTGAAGTAGGCCTGCATAACCAGACATATGAGCAGGTACGCCACCACTGCAGTGATCTTCTCAGACATGTCTGTCAGCATGATGCTGATGTGTGGAGACAATGGTTTGCAACAGGAGGTGGTGTTAATATCCATCTGCCCCTCGCCAGAGTAGAGGAGCTGCTCCTGAGCCTAGTGGCACCTGCCCAACAACAACAGCAGCAGACGTACACCATGATGGAGGTTGGAGCCACCCAGCAAGCACACATGGAGCATGCAGGTAACATGGCATATCTGTAGATTATCTGTATTGGTAGATCATGCATATGTGAGATGTGGAGTGTGTCTTTAAAATATGTGGAGGCTGTTGTTGTGCAATACTGATCATTTGGAACATAATCTGTAGCCCTGCAAAAGTAAACTGTTATTGTACTGTAAGATTGCAAACACACAGTAACAGCACCACAGTTGTGACCACTAACAAACTGTCTCATCTCTATGTAGGTCCCTCTGGGGTGACATCAAGGCAGCGGACAGATGCTGGTGAGTGTGTTCTACATTTATTATTGTAAATAAAAAGTGCATGTCATAGTTAAGGTGTAGGCCATGTACACATGTAGCACACCTACCCATAAAGCATGCTGTGCATGTTTGGTGTAAGACCACGCACATCTCACTAATGTGATTAACTGCCTCAAACACATGCAATACCCAGACCATCTCAAACAAATGTGGCTAGACTGTAGTGACCATTGGATAGGCACAGCTGATACTCAACATGCACATAATATACACATCTATGTCATACACAGAGCATTTTAACATGCTACACATAAAGGATTCCCAAACCCTCTGTAAAGACACACTCCAGTATTCAAAATCTCATCCACACATTACACATAATATACCTGAGGGGTAGAGGCCTACCATGGGGCATTTAAACACTCTGCAACACACTACACATTCATGTCAGGGAATGCTCCTTATTGGCCTCCTTACAAACTCATGTAACAACTGTTTGTGAAATCAGGAAAATGCGATATTGAATTCACCAAACACCACGAAAAACAAGCAACTGAAAGCGGAGACAATGAAGGCTTGATCAACCTTCCAAGTTTATTAAAACTCAATAGTAGTTTCGCACAAGCACTGATGAAGTCCATTTAGGACAAAAGCGCTTAGGTTGTGAAGGCGTTCATTCATTTTGTGCTTGTGCGAAACTACTATTGAGTTTTAATAAACTTGGAAGGTTGCTCAAGCCTTCATTGTCTCCGCTTTCAGTCGCTTGTTTTTCGAACTGTTTGTGAAATGGTGAATGTAGCCAAGGTAGTACAGTTCCAGTACAGCATGGGTAGTGCTGGTTGGGGAAACATTTGTAGCCTTGAGTGACCACATGATGCTTCATGATGATGGCCTATGGTACTATACCCCATCCAGTTATTGTAACCACAGTACTACACATAGCTTTCATTGCTATACACCTTGCTATGCACCTTAATGTTGCATGTGTGCACAAATATACACCTCTAAACAATATGCATACCAATCACCATTTGCAGAACTGACACATATATGTCTTGTGATGCTATTGAGTTTTGAATACCTGCATAACAATGTTGTGTCCATGTATGCATTGTGTTCCAGGGGGAGGCCCATCACCTAATAAAAAACATATGCATGAAAGCCATGTATACTGTTAGTAACAAGGACTGTTTACACTTGCACTGCATGCTGTTGAGCAACACATGTCCTGCATGCTGACATGTGTGATATGACTGTTTTGCTTGTGATACTGTACCCCACCATCACCTGCTATTGTGTATGTTCTGAGATTGCTGGAGTTGTGTGTGTCTACTTTAGGGAGGAGTGTATTTTTGTGTGTGTGCATGTGTGCATGTTTGCATGTGCACATGTGCGCATGTGTGCATGTGAGCATGTGTGCATGTGTGCATGTGTGCATGTGTGCATGTGCACATGTGTGCATGTAGTCTGACATCATGTTCAGGTCTTAAAGTGTGATTCCTGTTTTCCTCTCACAGGTGCCAAGGTGGGGCTAGTTCAGTACAGCAAGGAACCTGCTGTCATTGAGACAAACAGTGATCATGAGGATAGGTGTATTGAGGCACAGGCAGGTTTGTCAGTGTCTGTTGTTGGGCCACCAATTGACAGTACACAAGTCTCCACCCCATCCATGCACACAGTCATACTGCCTGTACATCCATCATCACCATTGCCCTTAGCTGAGGAACAATGTACGGTTGGCACTAGCCAGGACAGTGTGGTATCTATGGCACATGTATCAGGACACAGCAGCCATAGCCAGATGTCTGGAACAGTACCACATAGGCAGATCCCCAGGGGTTCTCGTTAGAGCACTGCTGGTCATCATGCCCCTGGCAGATGTGCCACATTTCTTTCTACCACACACATGTTTCAGGCTGTCATGGAGTCACAGACATGAATGGAGCGGTACACCAGACAGCCACTAAGGGCACAGAGGACTCATAACACCTCTGTAAATGACAGTATCCATGACCTAGCAGGTGCCATATGTAATTACACTGAGGTCATTGATAGATGTTGGGGTGAGACATTGGATGTCCTCCACAATGTCACGTCCATGTGTCAGGACAGTGCAGGATGGTTGAGACTTTGATGTAGACATATGTCAGCAACATCAGCAGCTGGATGTCACTGTGGATGTCCAGCAAGTCACAGCAACTCCGGTAGTGCCAGTACCAGTCCCAACAATGTTGGGGGGCTGTCCATAGACTGTCCTAGAAGACGACGTGCAAGTGGCTCTGGCCAGTCCCAGCAGGGACCTGGATCCAGTGGACATATGTCAACCTCTTCGGATAGTACCCTGCCTGGATTAGTATCTGATACTGTCTGTAGCACCCCTCCAGGCACAGGTTCCATATCCATGGCCAGAGACAGTGATCTGTAAAGCCTGCCAGGTACAGTCTGTAGCTGTCTCACAAATCCCCGTATATGGCAGCCACATGGTGGAACTGTGTGCATGCAGACACACACACATAAACCAGAAACCTAGGGCAAACACACACCCGCATACATTACATCAACATTGGCCCATAACAGTACTCATGGCCCTCAAACACACACACACTCATACACACATATTGATTGTATGGCTCAGTGTAGGCCTCTGGCAAACCAACAACACACCCTGTGCATATGATGAAACCTGTGCCACCTCCTGTCATCTGTAACCTTGATGCAGGAGCAGGCTAACATGGTGCTGATGCACAGGGTGACTTTAATAGAGTATAGCAATGGTTGAATGTGTAGCATGTTGTCAGCAGTAAAGTGTAATGATATCCTTGAAGGTGTAGCTGAGCAGGCATGATGCACTAAATCTGTAATTAGCGATGTTGTATTGTTTCCACCAGTGTTTATTCCAATTGTGTTTTGTTTGCCCATGTGCCACTTGGCTGATGTGTGTAGTTGTGTCAGCATGTGTTATACAGTGGAGAGTAAGTGTGGGGTGTGTGCAGCACAGGTCTGCAGCTGTACATTTGTGAACATGGTGGAGGTGCAATGTCTGCATGTACGTGCATATTGGACACATGGGCAGGGTGACATGCCCTGTATTGGTCAGTGTTAATACTCCATACTTTCTACTGGTGGCCAGTATGCATTGTACTACACACATTTTGGAACTTGAGCACACATGTGTGTGTATGACATGGGTTGACACTGTGCTGTGGGTGATGCTGTTTTTGCTATCTGTCATTGGTTTGCATTACTAAGGTTAACACTGTCCCAGCTGTGTAATCCTTCATTAATGCACACTGTTCCCCTACAGGGTTGCATGGACTGTGCTATCACAAACACAAGAAATTCTCACTTATACAGTAAAAGTACATTAGTCTTATGGACCCCTGCCATAAACTAAATATATAACAGAAGGTGTGAAGTTGTACCAAAAGAGTTGCATACCAAGAAGGGATAACCTCTCTGGTCAGTATCATTGGGAAAATACAATCTCTCAATAAACATACAAAGCAAGCTTCAAAATACAAAATGACAAGGATTCCAAAGACAACACTAAAGCTTTCTTCAGTGTTGTTCATAATCTACAGGGGGAATCTCAGATCGGATCACAGCTAATGTAAATGGTCACGAAGTACACTTATCTGACTAACATTACCAATTCCTTGTCAAACAGTTTGAATGCGGATTTTACCACCCTGTCATTACACAAGGGCCACATTTCCAGACCTGAAGAATGTAAAACCTGATGATTCACAGACGCTCTAGTTAAAACATCTCTTTAACAAAGTACACACCACAGTAGCAATGGTACTGGAGAGTGTCCCTGGCTGTGTCATACACAAGCTGACATATGAAGTCACCACTCACCTAAACGCTCTGTCCAGATGCAGCCTCTATACAGGTTACATACTTGTGGAATGACACATGGTAATGGTGTTCACAGTCCACAAGAGTTGAGCTGCAATGTCTTCTTCTTCTTCTCCTTTTGGATGCTCCCATTAGAGGTCGCCACAGTACATAATTTCTTCCTGGCCTCTGCATATTGTGCTATCACACCATCCACCTGCATGTCCTCTCTCACCTCAGCCATAAACCTCATCTTAGGCATTCCTCTTTTCCTGTTACTTGGCGGCTTCATCCTTAACATCTATTTCACAATATACTCTGCATCCCTCCTCAGCACATGTACAAACCAACTTAACCTGCCTATCTGGCATGGTCTACTAACCTTCAAACCTGGCCTGACCCTCTAATATACTTATTCTTAAACCTGTCCACCCTCGTCACACCCAGTGCAAATGTTAACATAAATTGATTAAGGGTAGAACTACAACAGGTCTTGGAAACTCTCACCCTATAAGCCAGACCAATGTTATCTGAAAGGCTATGGAGCACAGCATTATGAAACTCATCAATAGAGACATTATGAACCTGCAAACACTGCACCACACCCACTTAGGTTCTCTAAAGGTCAGATCATGACTCCTACACCTAGTAGACTTCAAGCCAGTCAACAAGGCTATAGGTGAGGGAGGGTAGGTCAACACAGCCAAGCTATAGCTCACCAGCAATTCATACCCATCCCACATACTGGTATTATACATAACCTCAACAGACTGACTATAAACGATTGTTAGATGATGGCTTGTCACTAACGCACAGATGTAGGACACACACTAACATTTGTAGCCTCCATGTACTATTCTATGCCAGTAACAAGTAGTATTCACCTGCACTCAGTCCTGGGACTACTCCTGTTTGTTATATAGCTTTCTTAGGTACGAGCAAACATAGTAGAGATATGTCTGCCCACGTTTGATGACAATGCATACTGTGGGCTATACATTATTCTCCAGATGGCACACACATCCTCCAAAAGGGTATCATACAGACAGATACCTGGTGTCAAACTCATGCTGTAAAGCTATAAGTCTAAGAAAGCATAGTTATCCAGTTTTAGAAAACAAAGTATCCCCAGAGTACCACATAGGTAGTAGCCCCCAAAATGTGGAACAGGTACTAATGTATACATAGAGCCATGTGTTAAGTCATCTCTCCTTTGATGATCACATTACCAAAGGGTTTTGGAAATCCCTCTGTGGAGCACATAAGCAGTAAAGGGTTTGCATGCAGATCCACAGAGGTTGTTGCACACCTATAATGATTAGTCATCTTTGCCAGACTTTGCTTGCTTTGGAACAGATTTCAAATATACCTCAAGCATAAACACACACTCACACTCCTCAATAGAAACCGTGATGAGTGGATGTGAAACGGAAGACGTAGCCCAGGGATCACTGCAGTGGCTAAGCTTGTCACAAGCATACAGAAGTGACCTAAGGTCCGGAAAGCACCAGCATGCTCTGGCAAAGATAACACATGCATTCATGGAGAAAGCAGAGTACCCATGTATGAAATACTTGAGGTCACATGTATGTATATGGATTTGCCCCACAGCTACCTTACATGTGTAATGCACATACAGTTGTCATTGTGATATGTCATACACTAGAAAAATCAAAACTCACTCCACACACCTAGAGTACAGGCACACACACAGTCAGCAAGTGTGAGATTCAAACTCTTTCTTAACTACATTATGATACTACAGCAGTATGTATTTACACAATGCACTATACACATTACTGGAATTTCATTTTTCCATAGGTATATTTATAGGCTGGTGACATCATCAGACTTGACAAAGATGAGTATACTACTTTTAAGGGGAGTGAGTAGTCTCCAAAGTGGTTGCCTTTTCTCCCAGCAAGACACTCACACTTGGCAAGTGCAGGATTCAAACCAATACCTAACTACATTATTATACTGCAGCAGTACGCATTTACAGGATGTTCTATACACATTACTGAGATCTCACCTTTCCACAGGTATATTTGTAGGATGGTGACATCATGAGACTTGACAAAGATGAGTATACCACTTTTAAGGTGTGTGAGTAGTCTCCAAAAAAGTTGCACCTCTCCATCAACTGGGATTCTGTTCCAGAGCAAGGGAAGTCTCTGGGACAGGAATCTATCCCTCCAGTGCATCCTGTTTATTGATTTGCTGAGGTTTAATTCACTGGAGTGTGTGGCTCTAAGAGATTTGTTTTTCTTGAGGTGGAGCATGTCCATTAATTCCGGGTTGGACATGGCCTTATACATCTGGCATAGATTACTTCTGAGCAGGCAGTAAGCAACCAAGTAGAGCCAGAGTTTCTTTAGTCAAGCGGCATAGGGCATCTCTTTGAGGCCCATGATCTTCTTGGTGAGGTACTTCTGTGGTCTTACCAGCTGGTGCATGTACCTATTAAGGTACATACCAAATGGGGCATTGTACTCTATTATGGGCCTAATGAGTGATGAGTAGAGGGGCACAATGACCTCTCTTGATCTAGAGGTGAACCCTTTTGTAATTAGGTGGGCTACATAGAAGGAATATATAACCACTTTGGCAATGTGATTATCAAAGGAGAGGTTACTATCTACCTGGGTCCCAGGTCCCTAATTACATTTTCCATACCTAGTGGATTACCACCTATGTGGTAATTCATGGGCACTTTGTTTTTTCCAAAGGGGATGACTATGCATTTTTTGGCATTCACCTTGAGGCCATGGTTTTGACACCAGGTATCTGTCTCTGTAAGACCCTTCTGAAGGATGTCTGTGTCAGCCAGAGAGTTGATTATGGCCCCCAGTTTGCAGTCGTCTGCGAACTTGGTCAGCCATAGTCCTCCTATGCTTGCCTGTACCTCAGAGAAGTATATACTGAACAGGAGGGGTCCCAGGACCAAGACCTGTGTGATGTCACTTGTGACTGGTTTAGCGTTGACATGGCACTCGCAACTCTGACCATGTGTGTTCTATTTGTGAGCCAGTTGGCCACCCATCTCGTGACATAGGGGTTAATGTTCAAGTTGGTAAGCTTGTCTATGATGCCAGAGTGGGGAATGGTGTTGAAGGCCTTAGTGAGGTCCAGGTAGGCTCTGTGGACTACCTTCCCTTCATCTTATGGCCTTGGTAACTGTTTCAAAGAAGTCAACTAGGTTTATGAGGCAGGATCTGCCTTTAAAAAAGCTGAATTGGGTAGGGTCCAGTGTCTGGAGCTTCCCAATATCTTTGTTTATGAGTTCCATGATAATTCGCTCCATAGCTTTGCAGACCAGGCTGGTCAGGCTTATAGGGCGATAGTTCCTAGGTTTTATTGTGGCACCACCTTTGTGGAGTGGGATGACTATTGCTGTACACCATTCTTTGGGTACATAGCCTGTGGTACGGCTGAGTCTAAACAGTGAATTTAGGTGAGGGTTTAGTTCCTTTTGGAGCTCGTGTAAGACGCAGCCTGGAAAACCATTCAGTCTCATTGATGCTGTGTTCTTAGCTTTGGAGAGGGCTGTTTTTACCTGCATGTCCATGATGTCTGGGGCTCTGTATTCTTCTGGGATGGACACTGGCCCTTTTGGGGGTGAGGAGGGGTGAAGTTTGCACTAAACTTGTCTGCCAGGATGTTGGCAATGTCAGTTGGTTCAGTGTATTTTTTTGCCATTTTGCAGTAGCTCAAAGCATATCTGAGAGTTGCCACCTAAATGTTTGAAATAGCTAAAGAAGGCTTTGTGATTATCTTTAGATTCATTGGCAATTTTTCTTTAGAAACTGGCCTTGGATGATTTTATGAGCGATCATAGTTTCTTGCTAATAATGATCAGTGATGCCTTTTTGGAATTTTGCTCTGTCATGTAGTAGTTTCCTCCTTCTGTTGTATAGTTTATTTATGGCCAAGGACCACCAGACTGGTTTCCTCTTTTTGGAGGAGTGAGTCTTGGTTTTACTCGGGATGGCTTGATCCATGCATCCCTGTAGATGCTCATATAATGCACTTATAAAGGATTCTGCGGATTGGATTGCATTATCCTGTAGCAAGGGGGCTTTGAAACTTTCCACTTCGGTCTTGAGAAGTGTGAAGTTTGCTTTTGAAAAGTTTTTTACAGTGGTTTCCTTGACTGGGGGTGATGTCAGGATGTGGATGTCCAGTATGATTACTTTATGATCTGACCTTACCAGCGAGGGGTTTTCCTCTGGTGTGGAACACTGATCCCGCATGTTGGTGATGATCAGGTCGAGTATGTTGTCACCTCTAGTGGGCATGGTGACCAGCTCTTCCAGGCTGTTTGAGTTTATAAACTCTAGGAAGCAGTGGGCAAAGGACATTGTACGCGAGTAATTCTCCCAGTCAATATTTGGGTAGTTGAAATCTCCTAATATCATGGTGTTTGGTAGGACATTTATATTTTCCAGTGTTCTCAAGAATGCTGAATGAGGGTCCTGAGACAAGGTAGGTGATCTGTAGCAGGCTACGCTCTGATAAGCAGCTTTGCCCACTGTTAGTTGCACTTGGATGGTCTCCGAGTCCTCGTGTTGTGCCACTAACCTGGAGGTGTGGGTATCCTTTATGAAAATGGATACACCCCCTCCTTTTGTATTTCGGTCTGGGTTTTGGGGCCGAAGCTCGGAGAGATTGGGATTTCTTTAGGTAGAGCATGTCCAACAGCTCTGTGTTTGACATAGCTTGTATTTTAGGCAGAGATCACCTCTGAGTAGGCGATATGAGACATAGTAAAGCTGGAGTGTTTTGAGACGGTCTGTGTAGGGCATGTATTTGAGGCCACTAATCCTCTTTGTGAGGTATTTCTGTGGGTTTTCCAGTTGTTGTAGATGTCTTGTGAGGGAAATACCAAAAGGGGTGTTGTACTCTATAATGGATCTAATGAGTGATGAGTAGAGGGGAACAATTACCTCTTTTTTTCTGCATGAGAAACCTTTTGTGATGAGGTGTGCCACATCAAAGGATTTCCTGACTACTGTGGTGATGTAATTATCAAAGGAGAGTCTACTGACCACCTGTGTCCCAAGGTCTCTTATCACACTTTCGGTGTTAAGTATACTACTGCCTATGTTGTAGTTCATAAGTACAGAGTTTTTACCAAAGGGGATGACAATGCACTTTTTGGCATTGAGCTTGAGGCCATGGCTTTGACACCAGGCATCTGTCTCAGTGAGGCCCTTTTGTAGGATGTCCACATCGTTAGTAGTTTCAATTATGGCTCCTAGTTTGCAGTCATCTGGGACCTTCTGTGTTAGCCTGTACTTCAGGGAAGTAGATACCAAACAGGACCGGACACAGGACTGAACCCTGTGGTACTCCACTTGTCACTGGTCTGAAGTCGGACTTGGAGTATGCTACTTTCACAGTGTGGGTTCTGTTAGTGAGCCAGTTGGCAACCCATCTTGTGACATAGGGATTTATACCTAGTTTAGTGAGTTTATCTATAATTCCAGAGTGGGGGATGGTGTTGAAAGCCTTGGCAAGATCTAGATAGGCTGTGTGAACCACCTTACCTTTGTCTACGGCTTTGGTGACTGCTTTGAAGAAGTCTATCAGGTTTAGTAGACATGATCTGCCTTTTACAAACCCAAAATGGTTGTGGTCCAGAGTTTGGAGATTGCCAATGTCTTTGTTTATAAGTTCCATGATGATACGTTCCATGTCCTTGCAGACCAGGCTCATCAGGCTAATGGGGCACTAGTTACCAGGGTCTGTGGTGGCTACCCCCTTGTGTAGTGGGATAACTGTCACTGTGCGCCATTCAGCAGGCACAAAGCCTGAGGTGAGGCTATGACTGAACATTGTACTTAGATGCGGTGCCAGTTCATTCTGTAGTTCATGTAGAATGCAGCCTGGGATGTTATCTGGTCCCACGGATGCTGTGTTCCTGGCTTTGGAGAGTGGTTTTCACCTGTGCAGCCATGATGACAGCAACTTTGCATTCTTCCAGTATAGAGATGGGCTCTTTCATGGGTGAGAGGGGGGTAAAGTTAGCACTGTTCTAATCTGCCAGGATGTTGGCAATATCAGTTGGGTCTGTATATTTAGTGCCATTGTGCTGTAACTCAGAGCAGATCTGAGTGTTGCCATTGTGATTCTTGACATATCTGTGGTTGTCTTTAGAATCAGTGGCGATTTTGTTTTCGTAACTAGCTTTGAAGAATTTTATCAGGATTGCAGCTTCTTACTGAGGCTGACCAGGGAGCTCCTCCACTCATGGGTTTTACCCTCTTTTGCAACAGTTTCTTCCTTCTGTTGTGCTGTTTGTTTATGGCAGAGGACCACCAGATTAGCTTCCTTTTCTTGGAGGATAGCATCTTGGTTCTGTTTGGGATAGCACGATCCATGCACTCATGTAAGTGCTTATAAAGTGCAATTGTGTAGAATTCAGTAGTCGTAACTATATTGTCCATCTACATGGGTGTCTTGAAGTTTACCACTTCTGTCTTAAGAATCATGAAGTTGTCTTTGGAGATATTTTTTAACATGGTTTCCTTAATGGGTGGTGGAGGCAGAATGTGGATATGTAGGGTAATTAGCTAATGGTCAGATCGGACCAATGAGGCATTGACTTCAGGTGTGGAACATCGGTCACTCAGGACAAACCAAACCCCGTAAACAATACAAATAACCACAAAGTGAGCTAAATGCTACTCATTGACAGAAGTCTCAGCCTCCAGATGCACACGCTCAAGGCACTTCTCAGTATGGAGAATATTGATATCTGTGCAGTAACAGAAACCTAGTTCAAGGCTCCAGAGAGCACACCAGCACTACCAGGATACTACTCATTCCATACCTTCCAGCATCAGAACCTGGATCATAGCACATAGGGTGGGGATGTATCCATATTCATCAAGGATACTTACACCTCTCTCTATATGCTCTCTATGGGATATGTACACATAGAATGTTGCACAGCAATGTTCTTCCCACTCCACAGGGGTAGGGCCACAAAAGACCCTTGGCATTCATGCTCTATGAACCTGACAAGTCTGATCTGCAAGGCAATGGAGCCAATCATAGTGGAAGTCAACAATAAAGACATTGGGAACCTTTACATAGTTGAGCACACCCAGTTTGGCTTCATCAAATGAAGATCACGCATCTTGAACTGGGTGGATTTCTTTGAGACAGTTACCCAGGCTACAGATGATTGAAATGAGCTCCACACAGCCTACATATACCTTGCTAAGGCCTTTGACACAATTCCCCAGTCAGGTATCATAGATGAACTCACCAACCTGGGCATGAATCCATACATCACAAGATGGATTGCAAACTGGCTCACAGATAGATCCCACAAATTAAGAGTTGCTGGCTACACATCAAGACTCTACAGCAGTAACAACTGATGTCCCCCAGGGTTCAGTCCTGGGGTCCCTCCTGTTTGGTATAGACTTCTCAAAAGTACATGCCAACACAGGAGGGTTGTGGTTGACTAAGTTTGCTGGGAACTGTAAAGTGTTTGCCATAATAGATTCCCTGGATGACACAAATATTCTCCAGAAGGGACTCTATGAGACAGATGTGTGGTGTTAGAATCATGGCATCAAGATCAATGTGGAAGAATGCATAGTAATCCCCTTTGGTGAAAACAAAGTACCTGCACACTACCACATAGGTGTTACCCTCTTAAAACTGACAAGGTAATAAGGGATCTGGGGATACAAGTAGATAGTCATCTTTTCTTTGACAACCATGTTGCCAAAGTGATTGGGAAATCCTATGTGGCCCACCTAATCAACAAAGGGTTTGAATCAGGATCAAAAGAGGTAGTGGTGGCCCTCTACTCTTACGTCATCAGACCCATCATTGAGTACAATGCACCATTTTGGATGTACTCAACTAAGCATATCCAGCAGCTGTAGAGACCACAGAGGTACCTCACCATGAGGATTACTGGCCTCAAACAGTTGTATTATGCAACACAACTGGTAAAACTAAATCTGTTCTCCGTTGCGTACCACCTACTCAGATGCACACTCTGCCTAACATACAGAGCCATGTCCAACACAACTGTTGAACATGCTCCATCTACGGATAACAAAATTGAGTCGCACTGCACACTCCAGGGATATGAATCTCATCACAACAATGAATACAACATGCTGGTGGGATAGAGTACCATCCCGGACACTTGCCTTACTGTGGAACAGAGTCCCAATGTACATCAGACAGAGCCCCTCACTGTCATTCTTTAATAGGAACCTTGATGAGTGGATGGGAAACAGACAGTTCATGCCAGGCATCACATCACAGCCCCACTAGAAAGGGGCTTAGGGTACTAACTATTAGAACTAGGGCTTCTTAGACTACCCAATGGGGTGGTGAAAGCTGCACAACTTGCCTAGGCTAATATATGCCTTCGTGAAAATAGCCTACTACATACCTATGAACCTATGTGACAGGTGCATATCTACAGATAGTAGATGTGTACTTCATTGTACAGTCGTGTTGTACAACAGGCACATGGACCACATACACTGTAATGCTTACAGATACTGGTGGTTGTTATGTACAGTGGGTGAGATGTGCAACTCATGTCTTTTGTGTCATTGGGATGTGTGCTGGGTGGGACCATCCTGGATGGCTCCCTGTCATGGTCACTCTCTTACACACATCTCTGTCCATCCATCTTTGGCTTATTATACTGTGTTCCCTCTCTCTCTCTCTCTCTCTCTCTATATATATATATATATATATATATATATATATATATATATAGGCTATCTGCCTGAAGGCATATATTAGTATGGCCAGAGTGTGCAGCTATCACCACACATGGGGTTAGTTCCCTAGGCCTCTGTGTAGTAGAGCTGATGAAGTGATCCATGGTGTGACAGTTCAGTTTCACATACACTTATCAAGGCTCCTCTGGAAGAGTGTCAGCTAGGGAGTCAGCTTAATGTAGATTGGAAGCCTGTTCCAAAGCAAGGGAAGTCTGTGAGTTAGTAATATATCCCTCCAACATGTTCTATTTGTTGTTGTGATGATGATATCCCTAGAGCATGTGGCACAGTGAACTAGGGTTTACTTCAGATAGCGCATGTACATCAGTTCAGCGTTGGACATAAACCTGTCTGTTGGGCAGAGATTGCCTGAGTAGACAGTATGCAACAGAGTACAGATTGAGTTAAATTCAGTCTTGTTGCATGGGGCACTTGTTTCAGGCCAGTAATCCTCTTGTTGAAGTCATTCAGTGGTCTTTCTAGCTGCTGAAGATGCCTAGTCAGATTCATCGCAAGTGTGCAGTGATACTCTCTGATGTGTCTGATGACTGATGAGTAGAGGGAACCTCCTTTGACCTACATGCAAAGATCTGGTCAATTTGTGGGAACACATAGCATGATTTTCTAACCACTTTGTGAATGTGTTTCTGGAAGTAGAGATGACTATCCACATGTGTCCATAGATCCCTTATTATTACCTCCATATTTAGGGTGTTGGCACCTATGTGGTATTTCTATGACTGTAGCTAGTGGCCATAATATTGACAACACATCCGTCTGACTGAGACCCTTTTTAAGGATATCTCTGTTGCCCCACACATCGATTATGACAACCTTTTTGCAGTCATCCACAAACTTTGCTAAATATAGCCCTCATGTGTTTGACTGTATTTCTGAAAAGTATACACCAGACAGGAGATGTTCCAGGACTGAGCAATGGGGGACAGCAGTTGTTACCAGCTTGAACAGGAGACCACAATTCTTACCTTGTGGGATCTATCTGTGCCCCAGTTGGCAATCCATCAGATGACATACATGTTTATGCACAGGTTGTTGATTTTGTGGATATGACATGTGTGTGGGATGTTGGAAAAGGGCTTTTCAAGGTCTATGTAGGCTGTGTGGAGCTCATTTCATTGATGTATGTCCTGGGTGACTGCCTTGAAAACGGTCTAGCAGGTTTAGGAACCATGATCTGCCTCTGGACAAACCACAATGGGTAGGGTTGGGTGTTTGTAGGCTCCCAATAGCTCTGTTTATGAGTTCCATAATGATAGACTCCATGGCCTTGCAGATCAGGGTTATTAGGCTTATAAGACTATAGTTCCCATGGTCTGTTGTGCACCAACACTTGTGGAGTGTGCCAAATGTTGCTGTAACCCATTCAACAGTTTCATATCCTGTACAGAGGGTGAGTCTCAGCAGACTGTTCAGGTGCAGGGTTTGTTTGTTTTGGAGTTCACATATGACACAGCCAGGGAAGCCATGTCATCCCATAGAAGCCATGTTTTCAGGTTTGGATAGAGCTGTTTAACCATTGTATATGTGATTTCTGGGTTTTCACAATCTCCAGGTATGGTAATGGGCCCTTTTGTCAGTGAGAGGGGGGTAAATATGTATGAATCTGTCTGACAAGATGGTGGCAATGTCAGTCATGTACATGTATTCATTTACACTTTGCACTGACTCAGAACATATATGAGCTTACATTGATATTTATGATATAGCGAAATAAAGCTTAATGGTTCTGTATGGACTCTTTGGCAATATTTTTGCCAGAACATGGCTTGGATAATGCTAGGAGTGCTCACTGTTTCTTGATGATACTGATCGGAGATTTATTGATTTTCTTTGCATTTTCACTTTCATTGAACAACTTAAGTACTTGTAGTACAAATAATCCAAAAAATATAATGCCTATGCAGAGTAAACGCTCCAACCAAAGCAGCCAAAATATAAATAAAAACAGTCAAAAATGGAAGGAGCGACACACGGTAAACATGCCAAAGGTCCATAAAATAACTTCAGAACATCAAGAGCCCAAACGAATAAAGTACAATGTAGAACATAAATAACTCATTCGAGCCACAATAGTCAAGTAGTAACCAAATAGGCAAACGATAGCATAAATCCTTCAAGCATTCGCTGAATTGGGGTCGATATTATAACATTCAAAGTTTTAAGACTTCTGTGTTATAATATAGACTTGCAATATTTACAGGTGCAGAATATGGTGGGTAAAGCTTAGACAAGTAGAAGGATAGTGAAAGTTGAGACTCTTCTGTTATTAAAAAAAGTGTAAGATCCACATGTATCAATATGTGGGCAATTTAAAAATATGTCTTTTTTTTATAAAGAGGAGATCCAAATTCAGTTAAACCCATCCACAAATATACTGGATAAATAGAATCTTATCTTACAGAAGTGGTTGGTTATGTGTACTTTATGGAAGTTTATACATATTAATACCACCCACCACCACCAAATTGCCCAACATACATCAATGTACTTTTCTAAAGTTAATTCACAGACTATTTTCATATGATCTGGCAGTGCCCCAGCATCAAGGAAAATGCAGTATGCTTTTGGAAGCCATGACATGAGCCACAAGAGCCCAGCTCTCTGATGATATACATCCTGAATTCTGGTTACTAAAAATTATAGACCAGGAGAAGTCAGTAAATGGTCCACACCTCAGGTGGATTAGGTAGATGTTGGGAAGCTTTCCAACAATACTGGAATCAATCCTTTCTTGGCTTTCTAGATAGATGTACCCGATGGCCCACAACTATAGAATAAAAGGAATGGTGGTTGTTATGGGTAATCTTTCTACAAGTTCTACCGCTCAATATCTTAATGTAAGAAAGCTGGGAAAAAAATAATTGGGGAGCTAAAGACCCAGAAATATAGACATATTTTATATATAGCACTTTTATGCTTAGAAAGTTGCTAGAATACCGATTTTCAATTAGCATTCATTTTATGAAGGATAAGAAGTCTAAAACTCAAAAGTCTGCCATTATTTAGTGACTTAGCTTCTCAGTGATTTGCTAGAAAATCACACATTATATAAGAAATAAACTAAAAATATGAGGCAAAAATCTAAAGAGTTGAGAGGCATGCTATAAGCACTACAAACTGAGAATAAGTTAGCAAAAACATTTCACTTTTGAAATCCCTTTATCACTGAGTAGGGGCATTGTAATAATATGGTAAATGGTTATTATACAATTAATCTATTGTTAATCTGTATTTTATCATGTAACACTGTTTTTAGAATGGACGTTCTTTCATAAGGTATACTGCAGTTTAATAACACATTTAACTTTAAATTGTTAATCTCATGCTGTCACGTTTTTTTGTTTTGCAAAACAATTTTATTTGAATTTTGCAAAATGTATGCAAAACATATACAATGTACTGTAATAGGAATGTCATATTCATATAACTATATACACTATGGACAATAAACCATAATTGAATGTTAAGACATGCTGTTTTGTAGAGGTTTATAATGGGTAGTAGAGAAAGAAGGTGGCTCATATTAGGGAAAATCAGAAGAGTAATTCCCAAGGAAGTATAAACTTAGCCAAACAAAGAACTATCAGTACCATTGATGAGAAAATATAACTATTTAGTAAAGTAGTCTTAGATATAAATTGTAGCATTCTTTTCTGATGTTAGTTTCCAGACATTGTTGCCTTAATGAGAGTTATATAAAAATTTAAAATTTTTAGAATATTGTAGTTTCAATTCTTCAAATGATTTCCATTGTAAAGAATTTATGTTTGAACAATTTTTTTTGTTATTTTTGGTCTATCCTGATTGGGTGAGAAGATAATTTTTTGAGTGGTTGGAAAAATATCTGAGTTCCGTCACAAAGTTGGACAGGGCATAGGATATCTTGCCTTTGATTAAAAAGTCAGTTCATGACCAAGACTTGTGAGTCCCTGAATAAAAGATGGAATTATATTTGTATTTGGTCGAAGTACAACATTTTACAGGATTTAATAGCACTAGATTTATTTTATTTATTTTTATTTATAAAATAAAATAAATAAAATAAAATAAATCTTTGTATTTGGTATAAGTACAACATTTTACAGGATGTAATAGCTCTAGATCAACTGAAAGATGTAAGATTTCTGATGCTGGAGGTCAATGCAGGGAGTTTGATTTGCCTGTATGATCTTTGAGTGGATCTAGAGTCCTAATCCCCTGCAATTATAAAATCATATCTATATTTCAATTCGTTAAGTACATTTTGGATCTCTGGAATTAATTCAGCTTGTCTAGTGCAGAGGGCATACATATTTAAAATAAGTTGTTTATCCAGTTCTGAGTGTTTAGTCAAAAAGAATAACACTATCTACCTTAAAAATAAGCTGCGGGGTTAGTAATACTGTGGCAAAAAGTTGTTTTGATTAAGCTAGACACTCCAGCTTTTTTATTTGAGTTGCCTGAGGCTATAATAGATTTCATCCATCTCTTGATTTCATTGATTCTCATTCAGCCTCCATCAGGTGGGATTCTTGTATACATGCTACAGAGGCTGTAGATTTATAAGAAAAATGGAGAAAAAGTTTTCTTTTCTTAGAAAATCGCAACCATGTTGTATTCCAAGCTTCAATATGCCAATCTGAAGCCATGTAGTCTAATCATAGTAAAAGGAAACACAGAGTAACGTTTATGTGATAATTGGTTAGTTGTGTCAATATGAAATATATCTATATGGGAACAAGTAGCATAATTGTTTAAAAAGGCTGTGGGTAATGCATTTATGTAAAGTACGACGTATATAATAATAGGAAAAAAGATGTGGAAAGATGTAATAACCCCCCCAACACACACACACACACACACACACACACACACACACACACACACACACACACACACAGCCTAACCCCAAACATTCCAATATGAGAAGAGATATATAAAACAGTATGAGAAGTTTTATACATAACTTTACTGATTTTGTATTGCAAAGGATGATTTCTTTGTTTTGTTAAACATATTTATAAAGTTAACCAAGTCCTCAGCAACACGATGGTAACCAAAAGAAGGCAAACTCTTCATGGGTAAACACAATTTATTGCAGCAATAAAGGCTCTCCAAAACTCTCCAAATGTTTTGGAGAGCCTTTATTGCTACAATAAATTGTTTTTCCCCATTAAGAGTTTGCCTGCTTTTAGTTACCATCGTGTTGCTGAGGACTTGGTTATTGGTTTTATACAGTGACGTTTTCTCTTTTTCTGGTTCTTGATTATTTATAAGGTTAAAAACTCTACTGAAGAACATTAAGAATAAGTATACCAGAAATACAAACAGCTGTATAACTATTTTTTTCAAAAGCATACAAAATGGCTTACTAGATCTAAGCTATGAAATCTTAGTTATTTCAGCTCTACAAAGTAAGTTTTGCTATTAGAATGATAGAATGTTGAGATTTGAGTTTCTCTAAGTCATAAAGCATTTCATTTTACATACTTGCATAACTTTCATGAAATAAACTTTATATCTTGCTATAGAACAAATGGAATATATTAGTTAATCAGTCATCATTTGGGAAAAATATAAAACTTGAAGGTAATGCAGGCAAATTCTCATAGATAAGTAAATTACTAAGTAAAAAGATGTTCCTTTTTTTTAATTTAAACAGGAAAAGTGTTTTTGATTGTACCATAAAAATGGGGACATAATAGTACTTCCTGTTTTGTGAGTGAATCCACTGAGTGCTTGTAGATGTTGACATCTCAGCCACAAAGATTTCACTGGGGCCATTTGTCCCTTCTTCACCAACTTACAGGGTAAGAAGATCTTTCTGATGATGGTGCTTAGGTAAATCAATTGAATGTTGAAAAACTGAAGATTTTAGGAAAGGTAAATTTGGCCTCTTGTAATTCAGAAATGGTGTATTTAATTCCTGTATAAGTAAAGCATAGTTTTGCTGGATAGACATTTCAAATGTAATGTCATAATATAGAGATTTTATTTTCTTAATGATTTGATTTGAAGTGATAAATCAGCCACAAATTTTATTCAGTTCCTCTCCAGGTAAAGTCATGTTTCATTTTGGCAATGGTTAATAGTTTATGATCTTCTTGGAAATTTAGAAATTTTGCATATATTTGTCTTGGTTGATTTTCAATTTGTGTCTTCCTAAGTGTGCAGTGATCTCTTTCAATTACTTTTTCACGTACTCCCCTAATTAGAATATTGTTCCTCCTATAGCATATATTATTTTCTCATTTAGTTTAGCAAATTCCTAGGTGTTGGATGTATTGGATGTTTCCAAGTCTTCTATTTTATCTTTATATATGGCTATTCTGTTTTCAGAGGAGTCAAAGCATATGGCTATATCAGTTAGCGTGTTCAAAATAGTGGACAATTATTCTAATAAATTCTGGACAGCTGCCTGTATAGGTTGAAGAGCTATTTTAAGTACTTCTGTACTGAAGGAATTTTCTAGTTTGGATTTGACATTTGTAGACATTTTTTCCTCTTTGTTGGATGATCGGTACCTTTTAATAGATATTTCATTTTCAGGTGTGTTGATTGCAGATAATTTAGTTGTAGAAGATATTGCTTTTATATTTTCTGTTTTGTTGGACATCCTGCTCAAACTTGTATAGAAGTGATCTAGCCCTGGTTAGAGATGGAGATGTTTATTTGTTATTGTTTACTTTCAGAGTGTGAGAACAACACCACAAGGGCCAGACTTGTATGGCACAAAGCAGCTCAGCTTGGATATCAAACAGGTAGGGTTTAGTCACTAAATTAACATCACTACAAGTCACGAGACAGTTCTAGTCAATGTTGACTTTTAAATCATTTGTTATATGAAGTTTAAAGTCTTAAAGGTTTAAGCTTACTGTCAGCTGGAATTAAGTTTTGATCATAGGCGCCGGAAGCTGTTAAAGACTGGGGGTGGGGGGTGGAGGGTGATGGGCACTTAGTGAACTAAAAAGGGTAATTTTTTATAACTATTTGCTACCACAACATAGGTTCACTTGGAGGACATTTTAAGCTAAGCCAATTCTCTTTTGTTGCTTGAATTAACATTTTCTGATTGATCTTAGTTATCCCCATGGCTGATAATTGTATATTAGCCATAGTGAGAACAACTGTGATCATACCATAGATAATTTGAGGGGGCCATGTAAGGGATGCAGCATTTAGGAACTGCCTCTATCCATTAGTGGCATGAGTGGAAATCCTGGAGTACATTTTCTATTACCCATCCTTAGATCTAAGTTGCATTTGAATATGGATGAATGAGCTTTGCTTTATTTTTATGGATAGTCTGTTCCAGAACAGTGGTAGCCTTTGTGATATATATCCATCTCTCCACAACATTCAGTTTAGATACCTGGACTGAGTATTTCTGATGCCATTTGACTTGCTGATGTTCAGTAGGTCCATCTGTATTATGTCAGAGGATGCTTTGTATGCCAGACATGTCACCTCTAAGCACTCTGTAGGATACTGAGTATGATAATAAATGTTTGGGGTGGTCCATTCAAGACCTATTGTTTAGGACTTGTATCCTTTAAGTAAGGTATTTCTGAAGATATTCCAATTGTTGCATGGGGCTGGACAGATACATGCCAAAGTGAGCATTATACAAAATGATTGACATAATGAGATTTTTGTAAAGGGGGACAACAACATCTCTAGATCTAGTCACAATCAATTTGTTTATAAGCTGTGCAATATAGAAAGGCTTTTTTATGACTCTGGGCACATGTTGGTCAAAAATTATGTCACTGTACACACACGTTCCCAAATGCCAAACAATTGGATCAGTTCTTAGAGGGCATTGTCATGATTTTGACACCAGTTATTATTTGGGACAAACCTTCCTGCATGATGGTTAAGTCATTTGGGGATTCAGTACCTTCTCCTAGCTTGCAGTCATCTCAACCTTAGCTGGCCAAAGCTCTTTGGTATTTCCTTTTACTTTTGAGATGTATATGCCAAACAGAAAAAGTCTCAGGACCAAACCCTGGGGGACTCCATTGGTGACTAGTCTCTTCCCCTGTTTTGATCTCCTGCATCCTGTGAGCCAAGTTGGCAATGCAGCTGGTGATGTAAGTGTTTGCTCCTACGTTATTCATCTTTTGTACTACACCTGAGTAGGGGATTATGTCAAAAGGCTTGCCAAGGTCAAGGTAATGTGGTGTGAACTGTTTTACCTTCATCCATTGCTTTGGTAATAAGAGTAAAGCTTAAAATTTGCCCATAATTTTGAGCCTTTCACACTTTCTTCTGGGCTGTTTTCAAACACAATTTTAGGGCCATGCATACATGTATGCATTCCTTGATTCACCTTCCTGATTGTATTAAATTATATTCCTTGTATAATACAGCACATTTGTTAGTCTTAAGTTAGAGTGCATTTTACATTTATTGTTTAAACATTTTTTCCAGTAGGCAATGAACAAAAATGCATTACCAATAATGACAAAACTGCCCTATTCAGAACATTTCCATCATAAAGGTCTACTTCCACACACAATTGCATTTTAAATTTATTGTCTGAACATTTTTCCAGTAGGCAATGAAGCAAAATGCATGCACCAATAATGACAAAACTGCCCTATTCAGAACATTTCCATTATAACAGTCTACTTCCGCATACAATTGCATTTTAAATTTATTGTTTGAACATTTTTCCAGTAGGCAATGAAGCAAAATGCATGCACCAATAATGATAAAACTGCCCTATTCAGAACATTTCCATGATAACAGTCTACTTCTACACACAATATATAAATACAGAATCACAGTAGTGTAAGATGTTGCACAGCTTCTTGAACATATTTTCAATTGGGGGGGGGGTGGCAAAAGGCCAAAAAACAGGGACACATTTTAAATATTGCTTGTATAATTTTGGAAAGTTGCTTGCATAAAATGCTGTGTTATAACCATGTATTTCATTACCAAATATTGAACCCAGAACCCTGTGCATTACAGTCAGAGTAAAATACCACTAAGCTAAACCAGAAGTTTCTTAAAAGGTAGGAAGACAAATGTAAATGGCTATCATATCATTTAGTGAATTCAGTTCTCACTTCTCACCATAGCTCTCAACCTCTTAGCACAAAAATACAGAACAAAGCCAATAATGGGGGAATACAGCCCCAAAATAGGGTCCCATTTCAAATACTGATTTTATAACCTTAGAAAATTGCTAGAAAAAAAGGTTTTGTTTTACCACTCCTGAAAACCAGAGGAACAGAACATAAATGTGAGGCATAAATGTGCAAGTGATGGTGGCTAGGGAGTTTAGGCTCTTTTTACCTGTACCCAAGGTACAGGGTTTGAGCCTGAGTACCTCTAGCCACCTGATGTAGCCTGTTGGAGGCATTTACACACACACCTTAGTCACTCTGAAAAGTGTCCAGACTCCATCTTCCCAGCAGCTAGTAACTGTCCATTTCCAGACTCCATTCAGTCCTTGCAGCAGCTAAGCTAAATCCTCCCAGCATATAACACTTGCAAACCTGTCCATTTCCAGACTCCATTCAGTCCTTGCAGCAGCTAATAACCGTCCGTTTTCTGACTCCATTCAGTCCTTGCAGCAGCTAAGCTAAATCTTCCCAGCAGATAACGCTCGCAAACCCGGAAATAAAACCATCCGTTTCTGTTCCATTCAGTCCATGCAGCAGCTAAATAAAACCCAGAAATCATCCTCACAGCAGCTAAGCTAAATCCTCCGAGCAGATAAGCAGCAGCTAATGCTTGCAAACCCGGAAATAAAACCATCTGTTCCTGCTTGCAAACCTGGAAATATGTGTGATGATGTCAGCATATAATTTGGGATAGTTGGTTGGATGATCTGCAAATATGCGCGATGATGTCAGCATATAATTTGGGACAGTTGTTTGGATGATCTGCAAAAGTGGGGGGGCTCCCCTCACTCTATGGTTCTGGCACCCATGGTTTTGATGGGTATTTGCAGAGCTGTAATTACAGCATGTTTCCCTCTTGGCCACCATCTTAATACCTCCCTCAAGCTGCCACAGTTTCTTTGTAACACTGATAGTGAGTCTATCAGAATTAATGTACATTTTGACCAGCAAATGGATTGATAAGCTCTTTTGTTTTGCTTTTATCCTATGTAATTATTTGACTTTGTAGTTGTCTGCCTGTTAAATTTTGATGATATTTAAGTGAATACAATGATGACAAAAAAGTCTGAATTTTGGTTAAAAAAAATCTCAATACCAGTACTGCTGTCTCTGAATTGAATTACCATTGATACTAATGATATGCAGCTCATATGCATATTTATTGTGTAATATCTGCCACCAATGTGTGCAATAACAACCTGCTTTAGCAGGCATGATACACATTTCTATCTGAATTAGGATATGGCATTTTCATAGGTTCATAGGTTCATAGCAAACCTCTCAACTGTACAGATTTTCGCAGAATGTCCAGATTTTTGCATCATATTTTTGGTCCGTTTTTCATGAAATTGTGTTTTTTCTGGTAAGTTAGAGGCAAATCATTAAAGACTGAAGTTAGAAATTAATGACAGACATTTGAGTTTCAGACCTCATATCCTTTAAAAAATCCATGCTAATGTAAAACCTGTTATTCTATCAACTTTCTAAGTCTGTAAACGCAATATTTAAAAATTGCCCCTATTTTTGAGCCTTTATCCCACTTTTATTTATGGCTTTGTCTAGATTTCTTTTTCTAAGAGGTTGAGAGGTATGGTTCATAGGTGTGTATTAGGCTAATGGCCCTGGAGCCTTTACAAGCCTAGCCGATAGGATTACCCTGGCATCATGAAACCCAACCTTAGTTCCTAGTGCCTCTGTCAAGTAGAGCCACTAGAGTGATCCCCAGGGTGAATTTTCTATTTCCCATCCACTCATCAAGATTTCTTTTCAAGAAGGCCAGTGAGGTGCTCTGCTTGACATGTATGGGAAGTCTATTCCATAGCATGGGCAGTCTCTCGGTTATAAACCTTTCCCTCCAGTATGTTCTGTCGATTGTGGTAATGAGGTTGAGGTCTCTGGAGTGTGTGGTGTGGAGGGATTGGGATTTCTTTAGATGTAGCATTTCTAACAAAGCTAGGTCAGACATGGCTTTGTAAGTCAAATAGAGATCGCCTCTAAGTAGGTGATATGAGACAGAGAATAGTTGGAGTTTTTTGAGTCTGTCCATATAGGACAAGTGTTTAAGGCCTAGGATCCTCTTTGTGAGGTACTGTTGTGGCCTCTCCAGTTGTTACAGGTGTCTAGTGAGGTACATGCCAAATGGGGCATTGTACTCGATGATTGGCCTAATGAGAGAAGAGTAGAGGGAGACAATGACCTCTTTCTTCCTGGATGAAAAACCCTTAGTAATGAGATGTGCCACACAGAAGGACTTTCAGACCACAGTGGCAATGTGGTGGTCAAAAGAGAGGTTGCTGTCAACCTGTGTTCCCAGATCTCTTATAACGCCTTCTGTGTTCAGTGGACTACCATCAATGTGGTAATTCAAGGGAACTGGGTTTTTCCCAAAGGAAATGAAGACACATGTTTTGGCATTGAGCTTAAGGCCATGGTTCTAACACCAGTCTTTGGTCTCACTGAGGCCTTTCTGTAGGATGTCAACATTACTTGGGGAGTTAATACTAGCTCCCAACTTGCAATTCTTTGCAAACTTTGTCAGCCAGAGTCCCTTCGTGCTGGCCTGGACTTCAGAGAAGTAGATACCAAACAGGAGAGGACCCAAGACCGAACTCTGTGGGACTCCACTCGTGACTGGTCGGCAGTCTGACTTGGAGTCAGCTACTTTCACACTGTGGGTTCTATCTGTGAGCCGGTTTGCAACCCACCTAGTGATATAGGGGTTGTTAACTAGCTTAGTAAGTTTTTCTATGATTCCTGAGTGGGGAATGGTATCAAAGGCCTTGGCCAGATCAAGGTAGGCTGTATGCACCACCTTACCTTCATCCACAGCTCTGGTGACTGACTCAAAGAAGTTGACCAAGTTGAGCAGGTATGATCTACGCTTCAAAAAACACAAACTGTGTAGGATTCAGAGTCTGGAGATTTCCTATATCCTTGTTTATTAGGTCCATAATGATGCATTCCATAGCTTTGCATATCAGACTCATAAGGCTAATGGGGCAATAGTTCCCAGGGTCTATAGTCACTCCTCCTTGGTGGAGATGGATGACTGTAGCCGGGTGCAATTTGGTAGGGACAAAGCCTGAGGTGAGGCTTTGATTGAACAGGGCACACAGGTGAGG
This sequence comes from Protopterus annectens, assembly GCF_019279795.1. NCBI lineage: Eukaryota > Metazoa > Chordata > Ceratodontiformes > Protopteridae > Protopterus > Protopterus annectens. The sequence goes on from NC_056746.1 coordinate 1,478,741,782, forward strand.
TGCCAGTTCACTCTGTAGTTCATGTAGAACACAGCCAGGGATACTGTCAGGTCACAAAACACAAACCTATATTAAATAACAGATGGTGATTTAACATTGCTAAAGAATGTGCATTAGTTAATCTAAACCTTTTCAGATGGAATGTCAGCTTTTTTACCTTAAAACATTGGGTATAATAACCAAGGGTACGACATAGTTAGATCTTTATGCAGCAAATAATCTTTAGTAAGGTGACAATGTTTCACTTTGGTGCAGTTTTAACACTTTAAGGTCTTTTACATCAAATGAACGCATATATTTTATTCATTATGTCATATGTCATTTATATGTAAATAAGCTATATATATATTTTTTTTATATTCTTTACAGATACACATATACATATATATATATATATTTTATAAATTTGTATATTTATGTGTTATTTGATTGTTTGTTTATTCATTTTATTAGTTAGCACATATAAGTATGCAGTTCATATAAAATCCATGTTTTAAAGACTATGCATTAAAACTCAAGATATATGGGTTGCCTAAAAATGTTTTAAAGTGTTTACAAGAGTTTCCGGTAAAACAACAAGGTTCGTTTTAAAGTAGCTTTTTATAAGAATGGCTCTAAAAAAAGAGATGTGCATAAGTGGGTGATAGCTACACTTGTTACATATACATATTTTCCTGGTTGTTAGAAAGAAAGTAACAATGAATGTTAAATGCTTACTTTGTTTTTTCTGCACTTGTGAATGAATAAGGTTGGCAGGGTCTTGAGAACAGAATTTGCATAATTTATTGTTTAAGTGATAAATTGAAGACCTAATGAGTTAAGTTCCCGCCTATTTTAGTTTAAAATAGAGAGCTTTGTTTTTAAAAGTTATCTGATGAAGCATAGTTGTATCTATGTGAAAGCGCTTATCAACTTTTTTGTTACATGGAATAAAGATACAAAGTTTTAATCTACTTTTGCATCAAGGACCAAGGAGTTTTATTTCAAAGCTCATCGTGGTGAGACCAGTTTCTTCTCTTTGTGTGAATCTCAGTTTGGGACTGTGAAATTTGGTCTCTCAACAGAACGGTTGCATCTTTTAGTTTGTGTTTTTTGCCATTTTTGTGTTGCGACTGCCTGACACGATGGAACAGTCTAATGTTGAATTAGAATACCGGCCAGAGACGAGGGATACCAGCATTGCTTTTCATGGATTGCTACATAGTCATACCAACCCTTTATTGGCTCTGGATTTGGAAGACACCATGGAAGTCAGAAACTTATCTAGTACAGATGAAAATTTAAATGACTTTTTCAAACTCTCTAAGGAGTTTGAAGAGGATCTTTACAGGTTACAGCGCTATGCCTGGCAAAGGCAGCATTTGGAAGCTTCATTACATTTCCGTGTGGTACCCAGGGGCATGCGGGTTCTCTGCATGCCCACCTACGGAGAAAGCCATCCTACTCTGTTAAAAAAATGGCAAGACCTCAACATTGAGTTAGGATTCAGTTATATGAGACTTCTTATTGAGTATTTTTCACCTCTATAAGCAGAATTGCGTACAAAGATTGACTCAGCCTATAAAAATCTAGCTTCCTGTTTTAAATCAGAGCAGTGCAAGTTAAAAATACAAGACATTTGTACACGGATCAACACTTTTAGTGAGAAGTTGAAACAAATAAAGTTAAAAAAACTTCAAAGGGATTATAAGGACTTTTCTCTCGGTCAGATATTTGTTTGGCCGAGGTACAATGCAACGCAAGTGAGGCAGCGTGTTGACAACGTACCAGTTGATCTAGCCTCTTCCTCAAGAGTTAATTTCCAACCCGTAGACAGCAATTCTGGGTTTTCAATGCACCTCACAGGTCCGAACATAGGACCCGTGTCTCCCGAGGCTAGTAATAACAGGGAACGAGTCTCAGTGGTTTCTGTGACTCCACCGCCTAACCAACAAGCTCTTTTGGATATTCCAACAGGAACAGCTTTAGGAGCGATACCTAAGGCTAAGCAAGACAATCGTTTTTTACCTTACCCCATAAAACAGGTTACTCGCAACAGGGGGGCGATCAAGCAGCAGAGGACCCAGGAAGCGAAAATTCACAGGAGAAAGGTACGAAGACTTGAGAAAAGCAAGAAATTGACTGTCATGCCTTATAATTTGTCTAGTGCTGTACTGGATGACTCAGACATTACGCTCTTAAGTAAAGGCTTAAATTTTATTCCTGCACTATGTAGTAGATTAACAGATACTTTGTTTGATCTACGCTTGTTTTGTAGATCAGTTTCAGTTAAAGTGTTTTTTAATGACACCAATGAAACAACCATGGATTGTAATAAGTCTTTTAAACGTAAAAGCAACTTTGTTCCAATACCATCTGTAAGTGTAGAAAGTTTTCAAAAAACATGTGAAAAAGATTTTTATACTTTGTTTTCCAAACACAGTAAGAGGGCAGCCTATGTGAATCTTTCTTCAGCAGAATTTAAATCATTAACTAAAATGAAGACAATGACTGACGTAGTCATCAGACCTGCTGATAAGGGAGGAGGTATTGCTATTTTCAATACACAGGATTATGTAGCACTCATGTTAGATTTACTTTCTGACTTTAGTACTTATAAGATTGTTAGCTTAAATGATATTAACAAAGTCATTATGAATGTACAAGAAACTCTTAATGATCTACTTTATTGTAGACAGATCAACATTGATCTACATAATTATTTTTTCATTGAACATCCATTAATACTGGCAGTCAAAGGACTACCCAAGATTCACAAGCAAGTTACACCCATTCCTATGAGACCCATAGTTTCAGGGAAGGGGTGGGTCACTTCAAACATTTCTAAGTACATTGAACACAGTCTTAGGCCAGTTGTGGAATCTATTCCATCCATTTTGAAGGATTCGTATGACTTATTAGACAGTGTTCTACAATTGAAGTTAGAGAGAGCACCTGACAAGTACCTTTTGGTGACACTGGATGTAAAAAATGTATTTACCTCCATCCCTAATGAAGCGGGTTTAGAAGCCATTAGGGAGTTATTGGTTAGTGAACCGTCTTTTACAGGTGATAAGATTATCCTAATTTGTCAACTTCTCGAGTTAGTTCTTAGCAATAATGTTTTCTTGTTTGGCAATACTAATTATCTACAAACATGGGGGGTAGCCATGGGCACCCCCTGTGCTAATACGTATGCCAACTTGGTGGTTTTTAGCTGGGAAAAGAGGTATCTATTTGACCATCCCACTTTTAGCAAAGTAAGATACTATAAACGTTTTGTTGACGATGTATTAGTTGTATGGGAAGGCACAAAGGAAGAATTTGAGCAGTTCTTAGGATATTTGGAAACCACTACAACTTACCTTAGATTTACTATGGACTCTTCATTTACTAAGGTAAATTTTCTAGATGTGACTCTTACTCTGACTGAGGAAGGTAGCATTACATCTTCCATTTATAGGAAACCATGTTGGACTAATACTTTGCTTAGCTTCGACAGTATGCACCCGAGGCATACATTTTCAGGCATAGTAAAAAGCCAATTTATAAGGATCTCAAAACTTTGTAAGTCCAATACCTCATTAATCAAAGAAGCTGACAAGTTGGAGAGTCTATTTATTGATAGAGGCTATGATCAAGCACTTGTTAAAAGCATTAGACGAGATATAATAAAGGATCAAGTGACAATAAGTGCAACACCAAAGAAAGGGATCAGGAATGAGGATAGTGGTACACTTACAAGGATAAGGTATCCACAGCATAGTTCTAAGGTTTTGAAATATGTTATTAAATACACCAGTGATGTGAAACAGATTGAAAAAATTATTTGTAAGAACTGGAACATATTAATCACAGATGAGTTAGTAAAAAGTATAGTAGGTGATAAGCCTAGATTTATGTATGAGAATTGTCCTATCTGAAACAAATTTTATGTGATACTTTCATTCATAATAATAGTACATCAATCACTATTTACAATAAACTAGGTACTTTTCCGTGCATGAGTTGCAACAGATGTTCTTATATTTCAACATCACAAGCATACACTCATCCGTTTTTGGACTTTAAGTTTACTCCCAGGTTCCATGCTACCTGCTTGACAAAAATTCTGATATATTTAGCAACTTGCAACAAATGCACAGCTTTCTATGTTGGCCTTACCAAACGTAGGCTAACTGATAGAATGTATAACCATTTGTATGAAATCAAGAAAGGTAGTGATAATAATGCCTTAGCTCTACACATCAAGGAGAACAAAGAACACACTTTCTGTTTTAGGATTTTAGAAATTGTGCCTATGAATAAGAGAAGGGGTGACACAAGTAATATGTTAGCTATGGCAGAATTAAAGTGGATTTTGAGACTGGGGGCCCACCTCCCTCCAGGTATAAATAAATTTGTTTCCATCAAACCTATATTAAATAACAGATGGTGATTTAACATTGCTAAAGAATGTGCATTAGTTAATCTAAACCTTTTCAGATGGAATGTCAGCTTTTTTACCTTGGGTATAATAACCAAGGGTACGACATAGTTAGATCTTTATGCAGCAAATAATCTTTAGTAAGGTGACAATGTTTCACTTTGGTGCAGTTTTAACACTTTAAGGTCTTTTACATCAAATGAACGCATATATTTTATTCATTATGTCATATGTCATTTATATGTAAATAAGCTATATATATATTTTTTATATTCTTTACAGATACACATATACATATATATATATTTTTTATAAATTTGTATATTTATGTGTTATTTGATTGTTTGTTTATTCATTTTATTAGTTAGCACATATAAGTATGCAGTTCATATAAAATCCATGTTTTAAAGACTATGCATTAAAACTCAAGATATATGGGTTGCCTAAAAATGTTTTAAAGTGTTTACAAGAGTTTCCGGTAAAACAACAAGGTTCGTTTTAAAGTAGCTTTTTATAAGAATGGCTCTAAAAAAAGAGATGTGCATAAGTGGGTGATAGCTACACTTGTTACATATACATATTTTCCTGGTTGTTAGAAAGAAAGTAACAATGAATGTTAAATGCTTACTTTGTTTTTTCTGCACTTGTGAATGAATAAGGTTGGCAGGGTCTTGAGAACAGAATTTGTATAATTTATTGTTTAAGTGATAAATTGAAGACCTAATGAGTTAAGTTCCCGCCTATTTTAGTTTAAAATAGAGAGCTTTGTTTTTAAAAGTTATCTGATGAAGCATAGTTGTATCTATGCGAAAGCGCTTATCAACTTTTTTGTTACATGGAATAAAGATACAAAGTTTTAATCTACTTTTGCATCAAGGACCAAGGAGTTTTATTTCAAAGCTCATCGTGGTGAGACCAGTTTCTTCTCTTTGTGTGATGCTGTCAGGTCACATAGAAACTGTATTCTTGGCCTTGGACAGTGCTGTTTTACCTGTGCAGCAGTAATACTGGGTGCCTGGCAATCTACTGGTATTGTGATTAGTCCTTTGGGGGGACAGAGAGGGGTAAAGTTAGCACTGAATCTGTCCGCCAGTATATTTGCAATATCTGTTGGCTCAGTATAGGAGGTACCATTGTGCAGTAGCTCAGAGCAGATCTGGGTAACGCCATGGAGATTCTTTACATAACTATAGAAGGCCTTGTGGTTATCTTTACTATCTGCTGCAATTCTGTTTTCATAGTTAGCTTTAGAGGATTTTATGAGAGATCTCAACCTTTTGTTGAGGCTGATAATGGAGTTTTTCCAGTCTTGGCACTACACCTTATTCCGCATCAGTTTCCTCCTTCTGTTGTAGAGTTTGTTTATGGCAGGGGATGACCAGAATAGCATCCTTTTTTTTGAGTAGAGCATCTTAGTTCTATTGGGTATGGCAAGATCCATGCATTTGTGTACGTGTTCCTACAGTGCATTGGTGTATAATTTGGCAGTCATGCAACTATTTCCCATTTGCATGGGTGCCGTGAAGTTTGCCACCTCTGTTTTTAGTAGCCCAAAGTTAGCTTTGGAGAAGATTTTCATGGTGGTTACTTTTGTTGGGGGGGGGGTGGATTTCCAAGGTGATTAGCTTGTGATCAGATCTAACCAGGGAGGAATTGACTATTGGTGTAGAGCAATGGTCACCCATGTTAGTAATGACCAGGTCAAGAATGTTGCTACCTTTAGTGGGGGTAAGAATGAGCTGGTCCAGGGCATTGGAATTAATGAATTCCAGAAATCATTGAGCAAGTGTATTGGAACATGAATTTTCCCAGTTAATGGAGGGGTAGTTGAAGTCACCCAGTATGATAGTGTTAGGTTGGATGCTAATATTCTCCAGGATGCTTAGGAATGTGGAGTGTGAATCTTGGGACATGGTTGGGGAGCTATAGCAGGCTATGACCTGAATTGCTGTCTTACCCAATGTTAGCTGCACCTGAAGTATAGCAGATGCATTATGTTGGGCTACCAGTCTGGAGGTGTGTGCATCCTTTATGAATATGGAAACACCACCACCTTTTAGCTTCGGTCGAAGTTCTGTTGCCAAAAGGTGTGGAATGAATTGTAGCCTGGTAGTGCAGGGGTGCTTTCTGCTGCCTTGAACCAGGTCTCTGTTACAGCACAAATGTTGATGTCCTCCATTTAAAGGAGTACTTCAGGTGAGTGCATTTTGAGATTTAGACTTCTAGCATTGGGCAGCATGACCCTCAAATTGCATTTGTTTGTAGCTATTATGGTGGTAATTTGGTCTTTGGAACACCATCTAAAAAAGGCACTATAGCGGTGGCAAGAGCCTTGGCCAGTATCCGGAAGCCCAGGGGTGACAGATGCAGGCCATCTCTGGCAAAGCATCGAGGTCTGTCAATCATGTCACCCCAGGCAGACAGATACTGGATCCCCTTAGAATGACACCAGAAACTTAGCCAATTGTTCCATGTTTCCATGTATTTTCTTATACACTGGCCCTACACATTGTGTGCCACGTGTCTGAACTATGTTTATACTCTCTTACCTAAGGAGCATTTTATTTATGTTATCATCATTGAATTGTATTTGTTATACCATTACTTAAAGAGTAGAGTTATTTTCTGGGTAAAAGTGAATAATCTATATTATATAAATCCTTTTAGAGTCTAAGATTCTTGAGCCGGCCAGAAATTAAATGATATTGTTAAAACTTCATTTGATAAGCCAGCATGCTTAATGTTGCAAGTGGTCTTTGCAGCAGATGAGGCAGGAATCAGACATTCATTTATACTTTGAATTATATTGACTCCAAATAAAATGTTTAATGCAACTTTTCTAATTCTTTGTGTCTTGGTCTAATTTCCATAATCTTGCCCTGTATTGAAACCTTCCTTAACTCAGATGGTTTCTTCACCATGGTAAGCCAGATTGATTCACAGGCTGCATTCACACTGTGGTTTTACTCTGGAAGTGGCCATTGGACTGAGAGTAAAACCACAGTGTGAATAGCAGTCTCTCTGATGAAGATGTATGCAAATTGACTGTTTAAGTGTGTGACTCATTAAAATATTTCCACCTGCCCTTCCCCGTCAATGATGCTGGCAGCAGGTTAATGTGGAAGAGTAATACAGAGTATCACTCTACAGGTTATATCATGTTTTTTTTTTTCTACAGAGTAGGCTGAATGCTGTTGTGCCTTAAGTACATTCATCTAGTAACTCTGGAAAACAAGTGCCTTATTTTAGACATGTCACCCCTGCTGTATTTGTTTGGATTGCATTGGCACACTTTACCGGAGAATGACCTGGGTACTGTGACCTTGTAAAGGATAAAGCTTTTTATTAGCAAATAGATGGATGGATGGTTGGATGGTTGGATGTCTTGTACTGGTTAGTCCACTCATCAGTGTTGAACTATGTAAACCTGGTTATTCAACTGATCTGGATTTGTTCCACAGTAAGCCTGGGTCATGGCTAAAAGGGGTATATTGACAAGCCCATATATCTGACAAAATTATTTGAATGCATAAACAAAACTATTGCTTTGCAAAGCAGAGGTTGTGGCATCAGCATCTCTGCTGCTTTAATCATTTTAAATGGCTGATTGATGTAAGCCTTGCATTGTTGAACTACAAACAAACAAACAAACAAATAAATAAATAAAATAAATAAGGAAATGAATAAAAAGACCAGGGCTCTTAACTCTGTGAACTTCACTCTCATAGCCACTGACAGCTGGGGCAACTCGGGATAAATATGGCTAGACTTGTAAGTAACTTTCTATGAATCTATGAACCTATGAAAATAGTAACAAATATAAAAATAAAATTTAGCCCTTTAACTATCTGCATTAATTAGTTACACAGATTGCTTTCTACCAACAAATGCTATCTGACACTGGCATTATTAAGATTACAGAATGTCAATAAGTCTAATAATTTTCTAAACTATTTTCTGACTTAGAGATATTTTCATATGGAGGCACTCATTAAATATTAAATGATTTCATTGGTATTGTTATTTTCTCTTTTTTTTTTTTTGATAACAAGTGGAACTCCAACTGTTCTAGGTATTGAAGTTTTATATAATCCTATTTTCCAACTTAAATACTGCTTCCCCTCTACTGAAACAAGGACCTCTTGATTCCTAGCTGTATCACCATACAAGACATCCTTATTTTAATGTTCCATTGAAAAAAATTGCACCTTATATCTGGACAATTGTATTGAAAAGAGTGTCTTTATTATTCTGTTAGCTAAATAATGAAATGTACATTTATAAGTTCTATATTATAAAGGTTGCAGTTTTCTGGTGAACGCTGATTTTGTGTATTTCTTAAAATGTCAACATTTAAATGGTTGAGACCATGTGATCAACATTTTAAAAAGTTGAACAAACTATGTCCCCTTTCTCCCCACTATAGTATGATCTCAGAGTTAGTATATATAATAAGCAGGGGATATGGAGGGCTGTTTGTGCAATGTTATGCATGTTTGACTTTTTAAAATAGCAATCACATGGTCTTCACATAAGAATTTTGACATTTCAAGAAGTCAAGTAAAACAGATGCACTGCTATCGAATTGCATTGAAAGCACTCTTTGATGAGTGCTGGGTTTATTAAAGTGGGGGATATTGACTGTTCCCTTTTGTGTAGGACATGTACTTTGAATTAAGATATATGATTGTCTGTGTGTTAATGCTGAGACTTTGGGATATACAAAAAGATTTGGCATTAAGGGTGGGAGTACTTTGCAAGTGGATAGTTTTTGTGTTCTACATGCGTACTAGTGTATAAAGTGTGTCTGAGTGTCTTGTGTAGTGTTTGATTTTCATAAGGTAATGTGCAGGGTGATGTGAGGGTTAGGGTTATATTATTTGTGGCTGTATCATGTGTTAATCTGAGGCATCTGGGTCATGAAAATCATTCCTTTGCTCTACCTTTCTTTTGTCTGGACACCTTGCCACCATCACATTTTCACCTGTGACATTACTACTGTCAGTGGGTGGCTGTTGGCATGCTGGAAGCCACAATGCTAACTTATTGTTTTTTAAATGGGGAACATTTTCTTATTCTTAATAGATAAAATGTATACTATTTATATGCAAATCTTTCTTTTTTAGTTCTTAAAATCATCATAATACTATTGTGTTTATTTTCTGAATAATTTATCAACAGGGAAACATTATAAGTATAATCAGTTTTCTTAAGCAAAGGATAGAAATGTGGGATTTGATTCAGTAATTGGTTTATTGATTCATTCATTCATCCTTTTTTTATTAAACTAGTAAGCAAATTTGTCAGAATACCCTTTCTTGCCATGATATAGGCCACTGGAGCAAGGAGGTTTACAACATAATAATATATTACATATATGCATCGAAATGTTACATAAAGTGCAATCTAAACAAAAGCAGACAGTCATATCACTATTACATTACCATGGACATTGTCTTACGGTTCTCTAAAAAATGAAATCCTATTTTTCTGAAATGAAATGCAGGGGTAATACCCATGATTTTTAAATGTAATTTCTGGTCATCACTGTGATTTCATTACAATTTTCTATTGCAATTTCATATGTATATGTTTATCCATCTATCTATAAGTTATTTATATATATATATATATATATATATATATATATATAGATTCACTTTATAACCTCGAAATGCTGAAATATCGAATTTCAGTATCTCGAGACTATAAAACCGAATCCACAAAACACCGACAAACAAAAACCGCGAAACCACATAACCGAAAACACTGCACACACTACACTAAACATACAACACAACACCCACATCACAACATAAACAAAAAAACAACACACATACACAACTCACACACACATAAGCAGGGGGGCAAGCCCCACTGCACCCCCCATGTGGGGGGCTGCACCCCCCACACCCCCCCTACTTATATATACTAACTCCGAGATCGCACAAACACAACACAAAAGCTCACTCACGCACGCACATTCTCCAATCCCTCACACACACTCCCACTCAAAACCCTTACAAAACACTCACTTACCTGACATAACACCTACATCCAAACACGGCACCGCGCACCAACAAAACACAAACCCGGACATTACATAGCGCAACTTCATAACCGCAAATTTGACATATTTTCGACATACGTCAAATTCGCGATTATGAACGTTCGCTATTTTTAACATTCGACTTTATAGCTTTGAGATACTGAAATTCGACATTTCAGTATTTCGATGTTATAAAGTGAACCCATATAGATAGATATATATATATATATATATATATATATATATATATATATATGCAAAATTACAATAAAACTGTCAATAAAGCAATAATAAATATGAGACGAATTTGTGACTCACAATAATTAATATACTAGATGATTTCTAACATAACTTTGATATGTTTTCTCTGAATGTATCCTTTTTTTAGATTAGATGTGATATGCAAACACACAAGACATCAAAAAGATGGAAAAGTGGACAGATATACCAGTCATCTAGTAATTTACCATGGACCAGATTCCATAAAGTTCACAGAAGCTATTTATGGACAGTGCAGCACACTGAAGAAAGACTTCAGCACACCAGGTGAAAGCACTCTGAGTACACAGTTATTCAGCATAAAATCATTATGGATTCTGTGCCTGCCCATCTTATTCCAAAACACATTGGGCATGCACAACACAACTTAAATGCAACAAACTGCAATGCTGACTCTGTTTCTGAAATCCTCAGTGTATGCAATATGGCCCACAGAGATTGGAAGCGACTTCTATGAATTCGACCATATCCCATAAAAAATACCAAAAAGGGAAAACAAAAACGCAACCAGCATTCGATGAACTGCAGCAGACTGCAGTGATTCAAGTTATAAATGAGGCTGTGCTGTGTGTCTTAGAAGACAGACAGCAAGAGGCAGATCAAAACTGTAACTAAACCAGTTGTTAGACCACCAAATAATTGACAGAAATCACCTAGACAGACAACTAGTGCAGGCTGTCTGCAACATGTGTGCCCACACATATCTGTGCATACTATGCAAGGAAACCCCATCCCCCTTTAAACCAAATTATGTCTTAAGTCCAAAGAAAGAGGCACACACTCCAGGACAATCAAAGCCAACCAATAAATCAATGCAGAAGATAAAGCAAAAAATCCTTTATTACTAGTAGACAGTAAGCGCTTTCGCGTTGCTCAGAACGCTTCTTCAGGCTTCAATAAAAACATACTAACTTCAACTTAATATATATGCAACCATAGCCAATCATATTCATGTAATTCAAAATATCCAATAGGATACTCAGACATAGTCACATGAAGCACTTATTAATAAATCCCTGCTTCTCATAGCATGGAAAATGAATGTAAAACACACATACTCCTTAAAAAACAAGTTAAATACACTTAATATTAAAAGCTGCACATATGTATATCCTCTAAAAACTTTTATACAATAATCAATCAATGTATTTATAATAATACCGTTTAAACTTTAAAAATGTATAAACATATCAATTATATGAAGAAAATAAAACGTCAATACATAAGAAAAAGAAAGGGGAAGGGTTTAGGTGTGTGGAAGGGATGCGTAAGAGTGTAAAAGGAAAAAAGAGAGGGGGGGAGGAAAGGATGTGTAGGGAAAGAAGGGGGGGGAGGGGAAGGGGGAAAAAGAAAGGGGAGGTTCGTTTATAAAAAATGCAAGTGTATAAAAAGTAAATATATAAAAACCTTATTAATATTAGCGTCTATAAGGTCTCTCTGCTAAAAAAGGTTTCAGTGACAATTTATCATTTAAGCCGTGCCCTCTGTCTGCTCTAAGCTTAATAATCCATTTATTTTCATCTTGCTCTGTTCTATTATTAATGTTGCCTAGTCTATTCGTTACCTCCTGACGTCCTATAACCATAAAGCAAAAAGTGTGCAAATTATGTCTTAACTTGGACGTGCTTGCATTTGGGATATTCCAGATACACATGGAGAATGTTGTGGGAGTGTCACAGACAGCTGCCAGCCATATCTTGGCAACTTTTCTGGCAGCAATGTGCAGCAATGTGGATGACTATATCCACTTTCCATCTATCCACATGGTGAGGAGAACTGTAATGCACCAGTTTCACAGCATTGCAATCTTACCCCATGTACTTGGTGCAAGAGATTGTACACACATACCAATCAAGATACCAGTATATCTTGAGGCAGACTGTTACATAAACAGAAAGGACTGGCCTTCCCAGAGTTATCAGGTTGAGTATGGAGCAGACGACACCATAACAAACATCATGGCAACACACCCCAGAAGTATCCATGATGCTGCTATTTGGTAGAAACGTGGACTGAGGTCGGCCTTCTGGCAAGGTGAAATACCTGAAGGACTGCAAATGCATAAGTACAGGAGCACAGTTGAGATGCAAGCTAAGAATAACCCTCCCAAAAATATCCATATTAGCCATATGTGTGTTTGTGCCCCACAACAGGTGACTGAGGTTATCCACTTGAGCAGTGGCTAATGACCCCCCTACCATGAACCATCCAACCCTGCAGAGGTGGCCTACAGTTGAGCACACAGAGAAACAAGAAACACCATAAAGTGTGTGTGTTTGTTGTACTGAAAGCTAGGTTCAGATGTCTGGACACATCCAAGGGTGCACTGCAATACACACCTGAGAAGGCAGCAGGGATGCTAGTGGTGTGGTCCATGCTGCACAATATACTGTCAAGACCACATGGCAGTCTCCCTGCTGCAGTTGTGGGTGAACTATCCCAAAAATCCCAGATGTCTGAAGATGATACCCACATGTATCAGAGGAGAAGTAGGAGGAAGACAGGGCAAAAGACACAGGCTTAAGCAAAGTAGGTTGTGACCACAAGTGCAGGGCCTGGCAACACATCAGCATCTGACCCACAACATTTGAGTTAAGACAAGCTACATGTACATAAGTACACAGATTAAAAATTGATGTTCAGGTGTTACCCCACCACAGCAGCATGGATTGAATCTAATGAAAATTACCCACTAGATGAACACACTGAGCATCAGACATGGCACCAGTGTATGACACACATAAAGGACACACATCAGTGCAATGCATTCCTAGTTCTCTACTCTAATAATCTGAAAACCGGTAAACAGCACAGGACATAATGCCTAAATGTAAATATCAGAAGTAAAATATATCACTGTACAGTATGGATAAAGTAATGTGATAAATGGAGTTGGTTATGGCTAGTTAAACTGTTGGAAACAGTATCAAAAACAGCACTCTCCTAGACTTCACACACTAACGTAACATCACAATAAAATCTAATAACAAAAGACCGCAAAGCCCACTATTCTAATCTTCAGTCATTGCACTCAACAAACCCAAAGAAATTCTGGGACTCCATCTCATCCATGTTACACCATGGCAACAAGGAAAACCCTAGCCCAAACCCCAACCTCTCAGACCTTGAAATGACCAGCCAGTTCAATTCATTCTTCATAGAATGCATAGCCAAACTATCGACCTCCTTCCCACCCTGCTCCTCCACCCCTACCCCTGCTAGCCCTAACCTCCACCCAAGCCACCTACCCTCCTCTTCATCCTTCAGCCTTACTCCCATCCCCACAAGCACTATAAAAACACTTATCCTAAAATGCAAACCTTGTCACAATGTACCCGACAACCTTCCACCCACCTTCCTCAAACAAGCTGCTGACAGCATAGCCTATCATATTTCTATTCTTATAAATAGATCCATAAAAGAATCATATGTCCCTTCTATCTGGCGACATGCTTACATCATCCCCCTACACAAAGGTGGCAAAAATACTGACCACCAACTTCAGGCCTATCACCATCTTTTCCCCACTTTCTAAAATACTCATAAAATCTATCCAGGATCAACTCATGCCACACCTAACCCAAAACAATCTTCTCTCCCCTAACCAACACAGCTTCCGCCCTGGCCACAGCACTATGACTGCCCTTCTTTCCTTTCTTGAAACCATCAGGCTCGAACGTGACCAAGGCAAATTCATCTCCACACTGCTTCTAGATCTGTCAAAAGCCTTTGACACCATCTCCCCCACCCTACTTATTTCCCAACTCTCTGCACTACAGCTCTCTCCCAGCACCATAGCCTGGTTTTCCAGCTACTTGTCCAACCATCAACAAGCAGTCCAGTAGAAAACTTCAACCTCCCCCTTCCTTCCCACACCAACTGGCATCCCACAAGGTTCAGTTCTTAGCCCACTACTTTTTAACATATTTATAAACAACTTTCACCAATTCATCCCAGAATCATCTGTCATTCAATATGCAGATGACTCAACAATCATCTGCTCATCCCTCTCTCCCTCGGAGCTTCACGCCAAAACCCAACTTGCTTTCTCCAAAACAGAAACATGGATACAATCCAACCATGTAGCTCTAAATGCAAATAAAACAAGCTAATGATTTTTCCCCCACAAAATACTCCACCATTGATAAAACGTCTTTCTCCATACAGAGCCAAAACAACACCTCCCTCGAAATCATTCCCATCACCAAACTTCTCAGCATCACCATCAGTGAAGAACTTAAATTTGACACACACATCCATTCCACTATCAAGAAAACGCACCAAAAGATAGGTCTCCTCTATAGACACAACCGCTTCCTCAGCCCCTCCACCTGTAGATCCCTCGCATCCACCTTCCTACTCCTATCCCTTATGTATGGGGCTCCTCTGTTCACCAATCTCCTTCTTGACCTAAGAACCAAACTCAAATACTGTTGCCACAAGATCACCACATTTGCAACCAACTTAAAAAAACTTGCCCCACCACTGCCACTCCCTCCTCACCCTAAACTGGCTTGAACTTCCCAACTACCTCAGTTAGCTGCAACTCACCACTGCGCACAAGCTCATCTATAAGCCTAACAACTGCCCATCCCTAGCTTCCTCCTTAAAACCCTACATACCCAAACGCTCACTCAGATCCACACACCAAAACCTCCTTCAGGTCTACAAACCATCACGGCCTGGCAGTCACCTACTACTCTCCTACTCCTTAGCCAAAGTGGAACTCTCTCCCACCTACCCTACACAACCTTCCTAACCATACCTATTTCAAATCACAGCTTCTTGGACATCTATCTTCCAAATGGTAATGCCTATGTCATGCCCCAACATAAACCTCTACCCCCCTCTCTCTATCTACCTTGCACTGATATCTTCTCCAATTACCTTCTAAATGTCTCATTTCTTCCAAAAGTATCTCCTTTCCCCAACAGAAACTAATATTTTTCTCTCTAAGGACTATTGCTGATCCTACCTCTACATACATATGTTTTCTCCAAACCGAAATATGCCTAGTAGCTATATATTTTTTGACTGCTCAATCCTACAAGGAAGTTCATATCATAATATCTCAATATTATGTAATGTTTATTCTCTGTATTAGTCATGTCCCTCTTTAAAATGTATGCCTTCAAACTGCAAAATTTAATGCAGCTAATTTAAAAATGCTAAAATCCTGTCATCATTTATGTCTGTAAATATTGTGCATCTAATCTGTAAAGTTTTAATTTTCTGTATTGAATTACTGTCTTTGCAAAAGCTGAATATGTTTGAATTATATCTTTGTAAAAAAAATCTGTGATGTAACATACATTATTGTGGAGCTTTTTTCCCAGGGCCTCCACTGAAAAGGGGCTCTTTCTGGCCCAGTGGACTTCCCCGGTCATCAGACTTAAACAGACAGATGACATTGTTAGTGTCCTGCACAACAATCATCTTTGTTACTGAGTGAGATTGAAAGTATAGGACAAACTCGATCAAATGCCTGTGTTACCGCAATGCAGTCTAGGGTGCCCGCACTGACTGCTCACACTGTAATCTGCTATGTCCCTACCATGTACAGAAACACTTAGCCCAAGTTACTACACAGAGGAGACTGAGGGGGTGTCATCACCATGTGCAGGTGAGGGAGCATGATTGTGACTTAACTGTCTGGTTGTGATTGCTGGGACCACAAAAGTTGTACCAGTAGTGGAAGCGTGTGCACAATAGAGCATAGACAGTGATGTCCAATGGGTAAGGTTGGTTCTGCTGAAAGGGGGCCTGCTTCTCTCATGTGGTAATTGGCTAAGCACAGTCAGGGTACACAGAACCCTCCTTGTACTATTGCACTACTGTAGTACTGTAGAGCCCATGGATTCTACTGACCATGATACAGATAACATAATTTTATTCTGAGCAGCCAGTGACACCATTACTTCACCATATATGCATTCCTGTAGCATGGGCAAGTCCATCGATATAAGATTCATGATATTGCTGGGAACGTTTGTTTGCCTGTAGGAATAGATAGATACCCTCTAACACCTGCCCATGCACACCAACTGCATGCCTACATCTACTGTGAAAGCCAGTATCGACATGTTGTAGTGAACTGTCATCATAAGCAGCTGTCTCAGCTTGAGACTGTTGTTCATTGGCCTCATCCTGTCCACCATCCTTATGCTCCCTTTATTCTTAGAATGGCTGGACAAGTTTCCCCTCAACAACTGGGCTACAGTTGCATCCACATGAATGTCACCATCTTGTCTGGACTGTATCACCATGTCAATCTCCTGTGTGTCAGGGGCTAAGCTACCCTACTGAGACACATCACATCCCACATCGTGATCACTGGACAGGCTAATGGAAGATACAGAAAGTCAAATTGCTAAAAGAAGAGAAAGATGAAACAGATTAGGATAGCGTGCTTAAATCGCATGCTAGATATCATTTAAGACATATGACACATATATCTCATTGTGATGTTATAGAAAATAATGATTTTCCATTAGGTCTTATCTGTGAATGGGTCATGGAATCTACATAACAGGGAGCTGATAATTAGGCTACACAGCCAACATACATGACATTTGTGATGAATATAAACATAACATATACCTGACAAGTCCTCCTGGGAAGACAGTGCAGTACAAGAGGGATGCAATTCAACTACTGTAGGGAAAAATGTCAGCATTATTAATGACATCATTGCTAGCATGAACCATTCAAACCACTAAATGATATAGTAGGTTTTACATAGACATACCACTTGTTTGTGTACTGGATGGTGATGCAGTCTGTCCCAGAAATGAGTAGAGCAACACAGTATTAATGGAGGATAACAACAGGAGTAATAGCAATGACATGTATGAAAGATATGTAATAGCATATCACTGACAGATGCCCGCTGTTGCGAGTTTGTGTGTTGTACTGTAGACCCTACTGTGGGAAAGTAAAGATAAAGACAATACAGTGATGTATGCAGGTAATGAATTACAGTTAGCATAGCATATATGATACATTAACATGGGCTGCAGATATTTATGTGTCAGACATTGCACCTGTTGGCCAGATGTCCATGTGTCAGAAAAGGTGACATTAATGTGGTATCATGGGTCTGCTACACATTGCTGCAAATTATGAACCTGTCTGTCTGGACTTGCACATGCACCTGCACCTGCACAGCATGGGTCTCCACTGGATGTACCTGTAGTGTACAATGTTAGGGAAATATCAATGTGACAGTAAACAGCAGTGCCATGACATGGCTGAGGAAATAACACATACTGGTCACAGAGACAAAGTATGGAGATGCTCATTTGCCCTTCCCTGGTGTTGCAGTACATGCCCTGTGAATATTAGTGCAGACAGCATTACACATGCTGTTTGCACTGTTCTGTCTGTGCTGCAGTTGTATGAGTACATGTCATTACACATGTTCATCATCATCACCCAGTGTAAATGTGAGTGCACAGTTCAATTCTTCTGATATAAATCCAAAATGGCATTACATGAATATGCATGCAATAGCAATATGCAATGATTTACTATACAGTCACCCAGACATACATGTTCAGCCTGGAACTCCTGCTTCTGTCCCACTCTGGGGATTCATCACTCCCCACTCAACTTAAGCAGGGAAATATTGTGATCTCATTGGGGAGGGTCAATGGTGGACCACCACCAATGGCATCCCTCTGTCTGTCTTGCCATCATAACCTGTTGGCTCCACATAGGATCATTTCAGAGCAACTTTGTCGACAGGCCTCAAGGGATCTATTGAGATCTCTAACCTCATTCATCATGTTGGTGATGTCAGCCCACATTTTATTCCACCATAGTGTATTCACTGCACATCCAAGAAGTCTCTCTTCATGTTGCCGCAGAGCATCTAGTATGATGTAATTGTCCTGTGGGGAGAGGTCGTTGCCCCTAAGTCTGTTTGCCATCTGAAAGACAGTGATATGCACATGATTATATTCCTTTGGGGGCCCAGTTATGCAGGTGATTATGTGGACAATTTATGTCACCATAAACATTATCTATTCCTGTGCATTGCAAAAATTTATGAAACACTCACTGTGATATATACCAATGTGAAATATAAAAAATAACACCAATGTCTGCCTTCATAACAGTTGTAAAATCAACATAACTTGTGATATATGTAGAGACTGTCTGTGGGATTTGAACCCCTTACACTATATATCTGTTGAAAAGAAGTCCAAAGACACTGGCATTCTGCATTCATTTTGTATTCAAATACTACATAAATTGTCATTTAAACAATTTACAGAAACTGTCAGAAAACATTAGTATCTGTATGCAGGCCACTGACAGTGCAGATCCTTTTTATATTGAGCCAGTTTTTATAAGACTTGTGTTAAGAATCATCAATGAAAAAATATATCCCTTATCGGATCATAGGCTCATAAGAAGTTACTAGGCTATTGGCCCTGAGGCCCTTATAAGCCTAGCCAAGAGTTTAGCCAATGTTTAGACAAATCAGCACCTGATGTCCCTGTCCAGCAGGGACATGGGTGGAATCCCAGGGGTATATTTTCTGTTCCCCATCCAGTTACCCAAGTTGTGCTTAAAAAGAGGTAAAGAAGTACTCTACTTGATGTGGAGAGGGAGTCTATTCCATAGATGGGGGAGTCTCTGAGACACAAATCTGTCCCACCAAAAGTCTTGTTGATGTCACAGACCATGTTGAGGCTGCGTGTATGAGTTACTCAAGTGGAGCTTGACTTGTAGAAATGCAGCAGTCCCATCAAGGTGTGGTCCGTGATTGCCTTGTATGCCAGACAGAGGTCACCTCTGAGGAGTCTGTATGAAACTGAGTAGAGGGACAGGGCTTTTAGCCTATTTGTATATGGTAGATGTTTGAGGCCCTGGATTCTCCTGTTGAGGAACCTCTGTGGTCTCTCCAGCTGCTGCATGTGCTTTGCAAGGTACATGCTGAAAGGAACATTGTACTCAATAACGGGCCTTATAAGGGAAAATACAGGGATGAGATACCCTACCTTATGAGGTGAGCCATGTAGAAGGCTTTCCGTACAACGGAAGCAACATAGTGGTCAAAAGTCAGGTTGCTATCAACGTGGTGCCCAAATCCCTCGCAGCTGATTGTGTGCTTAGGACATTGTTATTAATGTGATAATTTGTGGGGATGTCACTCTCCCCAAAGGGGATGGTGATGCATTTATTGGTATTCAGCGTGAGGCCATGTTTCTGGCACCAGTCATTTGTCTGAGTGAGATCCTCTTGGAGGATGTCCACATCACTAGGAGAGTTGATGACAGCACCCAGCTTGCAGTCATCTGCAAACTTGGTCATGCATAGCCCACTGGTTTTGCCTGCACCTCAGAAAAGTATATCCCAAATAATAGACAATCCAAGACCAAACCCTGGGGTACACTGCTTGTTACAGGTCAACTGCTTGAGATGGCTTCCCCTATTTTGACTAGGTGGGATCTATCAGTGAGCCAGTTTGCTACCCTTCTGGTAAAATATGAATTGATGCCTAGTTGAGAGAGTTTATCTTTTATGCCTGAGTGGGGAATAGTGTCAAAGGCTTTGTCCAAGTCAAGGTAGGCAGTGTTCACTGTCTTCCCCTTGTCCATGGCTTTGATGACTGTCTCAAAGAAGTCGACCAAATTTAGCAGACATGACCTCCCCTTGACAATGCCAAACAATGTGGATTCAAGTGTTTGGAGATTGCCAATGTCCTTGTTAATGAGGTCCATGATAATCTGTTCCATGACCTTGCAGATCAGGCTAGTTAGGCTGATGGGTCTATAATTTCCCGGATCAGTGGACGCTCCACCTTTGTGTAAAGGGATGACAGTGGCAGTCCTCCACTCAGCTGGGATGAAGCTAGTACTTAGGCTTTAGTTGAATAGGGTGCCTAATGGCACTGCAAGTATCTGCCTGATTTCAAGTATGATGTAACCTGGGATGTTATCAGGTCCCATGGAGGCTGTATTTTTGCCTTTGAGAGAGCAGTGATGACCTGTTTCTTAGATATGATAATACATACAGATAATGTAAGAATTTGTAGGTTTCTATATGTACACCATAGAGTATATGGAGTTACCCATAAGACATACAAATTATCCATATAAATCTGTCTATAAACTGCATATGGGAAATTAATGCATGTCCTTAATGCAGATGGTAACACCTGTATGTCTAAAGGTAAATCAGGCAGAGCTCAAGTATGTTACAAGCATTTGTCTTAAAAAGAACACATAAGAATAATAGTAAACAGGTACATTTGAGAATGACTAATCTTAACAGAGGTAATATTCCCCAAATCAGAAATCCTAGCAGGTAGCAATTTACCTTATCAGCTACCTATGACTCAGGTATCACTGAAAGTGAGAACACTTAATGTGCACCTATCTTTAAGTACCATTTGAATCATACATAATGAATAAGGTTCATTAAAATTTTGGGTTTTGGAATCTCAATTGTGTACCTTCACATAACTTCTTAAAATTCAGCACATGAAGCAATAGCTGTGTGTAATGGTCAGGTGCTCTATGCAAGTAACCAGTAGGTCTTAATAAACAGTACCATGTGTAGCACATGCTCATTATCTTTCAGTGATATGATAATATGACATGAGTGCCACTTTTCAATACTGATTCTGATACATTTAGAGATCAGACCATTGTTACACATGAACTGAATGGGACCTCAGTGGGCATTTTTCCATTTATACTACTTTTTCCCTTGGAGTATCAAGATGGCTAATTCCAGGAGGCTGCAATGTGTCCAGGCACCCAACTGGACTGAGGAGAACACATAGATGCTGACCATCTACATAAGAGTAGAACACTGGATGAGAGCCAGGGAAAGGAAATTTGCATTGATCGACAACTGAATCTGGATTTTGATGGAGCACCGATGACGTACAGAGATGTACTGGACTGGAGTGCAGACTCACTACTCTAAAATTACCTACATCAGACTGATGTAGAGGAACTTCATCAGAGGGTTGCCAAGGTGCAGAGACAGCCGTTGGATCTCTGCAGTAATTGTATCAATCCTTCATATAGCTGAGCATTTCTACAGATGTCAAAGGTATACCAGTGTCCCAAATATATCAGATAAATAGCTTTTATAACCATTAAAGAGTTGTTCTGACAATTAGTTCCTCTCATTAAGAACACATGGTGACTGCATTCCTTATCAGTATGGGTTTTATTCCCAGGCTGTTAATTTAATTATGTTTATAGTATACATAATTCAGAACTTTGTTGTAGATATACATCTGTTTTCCAACATGTAATAATATAATTTCACACATCCACTGTACTCATGTATTACTGATGCCTATAGCACCTAGGCAACTGGTGAGTACGCATTTTGTAGTTATCTATTATAGTGCAGCAGTATCATCTACTCTAGCTGTATATGCCTGAATAGTAACTCATAAATAACTTATTTACTTCATTCCTCTTAATAAAGTGAACAATCTTACTACAGTCCCATTTGTTTAAGCCAAGACGAATGCCTATCCAACTACTTAGACATATGTTTTCATATATGTGTTGATAGCTGTTATTTCTTTAGATTATAATGGCCAATAAATATCAGAAGCTCAGGTATTTATCCATCTTCAATAATATGATGCAACACAAGTAGAACCTATTTGTTAAAAAAAAAGAAATGTATGCTGCCTGTTATCTTTGCCTGTAAGGAAATTGGCCAGCATGCCTCTATTTTGGCATGCTGTCGGTTCAACCCCACATATGGGAAACATATCATTAAATTGCCATCTTGGTTTATTTCACACATACTTAAATATACTTCTCTATGCAGCTGCTTATTGATATTAAGTTTTATTTTGTGCATGGTTATGAATAACTTGGTTATTCATCAAATTCCTATGAATATGGTCATAATCTGTACTGGTCAGTTAACAGCAGCTCTTTAAATGCAGGTTTAGTAAAGCTTGATACAAAATCTTATATGTCTGACAAAGTTTTGAGCAATATAGTATCATTTTCAGAAGTGCTATCAACTGTTGTTTTGTCATTCATTATTAAAATCACTTCATCAACCACCTCATCCTTATCTTTTAAGGGACTCAGATGGTCATAGTTACTGTTGAAATGCAGATCAGGGCGATACACCGATGTATGCATTTGCTTTGTGAGGTTGCACTTAGATAAGGAATATCATCAAATATTGTCCTCCCACATACCTTATTGTGTGGCCCGATGTATAGCAACTCTTACGTGTGTGTGTCAAGAGAAGCTCTGTGATACATGACACTGCCCCACTGGCCCACTGTTAGAAGAATGAAGCAGCAGAAAAGGAAGCAAGGTATGTTGCTTTTTTTTTTTCCCTTTTGTTAAATGAAATGCATCTGATACTTGCTACAGGCCTATATGTTTTACATTACTATGTATATTGCTTAGAATGGCTGAACACCCACTCATGTATCAGTAAAGTAAGTGCAATACTCACAGTATGCCAGTGCTAAACAGTCTGATTCAAATCCATATATGATGAAATATCATTTAGCATCAAGCCAAGTTTTCTTTAGATAGGTTTTGAAATGAGGCCACAATCTAAATGACAGTCAGGTCTGTGTATCTGTCACATACTATGACTATCAAGGTATTTATTTTACATATAAATTAGTAGTGCTTTGATTGCTGCTTATGATGCATATGTTATTAAATTTGTATGTGTGAATGTGTTTGCTAATGACTGATTTGTGTACAGCCCACCTATTCACAGACAAAATTGGGCGTCTTCTGTGTCAGTGTCCAGACTGTCTTTTGCAGACTGTAGCATGCACTTCAATTTAACATTGGTATTGCATTTGCCTTCACCACCTTGGGTGTTTTTGTTACAAAATACTTGTATCCAGTGTTTGTGGATACCTGGGCAGATAGGCATTTCTTTGCAAAATTTCATCATCAGGATATTTGTATTTTCCAGGGTATGGATTGCCACTAATTGCAGGTATGCCATGCATACATTTGTACACATGCAATACTGTATTTATTGCTATTGTATTCATTACATTGACTCAGCCAATTACCATGCTGCCTGACTCAGATGTTTGTAATATAGATATAGCATTTTGATGCCATCAGCAATAAGGCACACCAAAAATTAGTGCTTTTGTTAATTTATTATTCTCTCTGGAACTTCATCAGATGATTTTCTGATGAATTTCCAGTGAGAATAATAAAGGAATGAAAGCGTTAATTTTTGGTGTGCCTTATTGCTGACTGCATCAGGATGCTATATCCATTTTATTTTTAATTAGTGTATTTTTGACTTTGTTGAACACAGGTTTTTGTTTGGTGTTTGTGACATGGCTTGCCTAGTTTCCACAATATTATCATCTCAAAAGCATCTTCATTTTAACAATAGTAAAACAAAAGAACAAAACATGGAGCAGAAAGCTGGTTTGAAATATAGAAAAGCTTCAAGAAAAAACAGAAAAACAGCTAAGTGGAAATGTACAAACTACTTTAATAAATACACATAAGTAAAACAAAAAACAGAAGCAAGAATAAAATAGATGAGCACTTTTGCATCTACACTGGGTGCTTTATCAGATCTAACAAATGTGAGAGACGACACAATTGGGCTCTATTTTACATTATGGTCACTTTGTTGATGATATATTTTTTATATGGTCAGGGTCAGGAGATGCATTGAATTAATTCAGTTATTTGCAAGGGACCACTGATTTTTTTAAGATTAATTTTAAATATTCTGTGTTCACAATTGATTTTTTTAGATGTTCGTATTAATAGGTCTTCTGATGGTTTAGGTAAGGTGTTTTTTTAAGAAATCATATAAGATGAATCACATGTTGCATGCTCAAAGTATGCATCCCAAGTTTTAAAGTGGAATATTGTGTAAAGTCAGTTTTGTAGGAATGCTGGATTACATACTAGAGATACGGAAACCTATATGATTGGATGGGAGAAAGGAAATTCACCCTGGGGATCACATCAGTCGCCCTGCTAGACAAGGGTCCAAGGAAGTAAATAGTGTGGGAAGAAATAGCCAGGGAATTGTTATGTCTAGGCTTGTTTAGGCCCTAGGGCTGATAGCCTAGTACCAACCTATGAACCTATAAACCTATGGACCTATGATTCCTTCAATCTCCTGACTAATGAGCTTCAACAAAGATGCTACTCTGATTTTGATATTTCACAAGCACAAAATGAAGTAGTATCACTCAGACAAACTAGAGATAGACTGTATTTTTCAGTGGGTGATGTATTATATAAGGATGATAAGAATAGTAAGTTGAGAATGCACTTGACATATTCCAGTAATGTTCATTTTCTTTGTAATATTATCAGGAAACATTGGCAGGTGCTGATGTCTGATGATAAATATAAAGAAGCGCTTGATAAGGAGCCTCATTTTATGTTTAAGAAGTCCCTCACTGAAAAAAAGATGATTTGTTATAAACCATTAAATATCAAAGTAAAATATAGTAATAGATTATCTCAGAGTTTTGTCACCTACTCATGTAGAGTTTGCAATGTCTGTAAGTACATAAAGACAGATAACTCCTTTGTGCACCCAGTTAGTGGACAGATGTTTGAATTCAATCTATATACTGATTGTGGTACTAGGGATATTGTATATTTAGCTATCTGCAAAACATGTCATTGCTACTATGTTGGGAAGACTAATCGGTGTCTTAGGGATCTGATTAAGGAACACCTTTATTGTATTAACAAAGGTAATGCAAGGAATGCTTTGGCGAAACCTATAGTAAACAAGGGAGTTATGCATACATTTACATTTATGGTTATTGAAATGTGCTGTACTACAGGTAGAGGGGGTGATATCAAGACACAGACTGAGTGTCTAGAGACTAAATGGAATCTTATATTGGAAGCTCATAGGGGTAAAGGATTGAACAAACACGTTATTTAAGACCCATATTGAAATCACGGGGTCTGAAGTGATGATTTGCTAAGTAATGTTCAATTAACCATATTGCATTTAATTGCCTCTTTTCTTACATTTGTTAGATCTGATGAAGCACCCAGTGTAGGTGTGAAAGTGCTCATCTGTTTTATTATTGCTTCTGTTTTTGGTTTTAGTTATGTGTATTTATTAAAATAGTTTGTACATTTCTGCTTAGCTGGTCTTCATGTTTTTTCTTCATTTTAACAATTCACTTGGTGGCTGTTCATATGACTCACTGCATGCTGAGACTACAGTTTACATTCACAAGTAGGCATATCTGCTTAAGGAAGGTATGCAAGAGAAAAAAGGGAATATTGACATGCTGACAGACCCCCCAGATGAACAGTTTTTGGGGCAGACAAAATTATTAAACAGTGCAGTCCCAATAATAATGGTATCTTGATGTTTACAAGCTTTTATTTTGTCAGATTTCAGTTATGTTAATGTGGCATGATTCAGTGTCAGGCATTATTCCATTCAAATGTGCTTGCTAAGCATATGCTTGCCATGCTTCATGCTGACCAATATTCAAATGTTCGGGTGATGTCATGATTCCCACTGCTAAGCTGTGTTATCCATGCCATTGCATGGCCTTGATTGGACTGCTCAATTGGTGATGTGTACATTCTCTCTGACATGTTCTGTTATTGGACATGTCTATAACTATAGATAAAGTGACATAGGGAAGGTGTTGTTTGCATTAGGAGCCATTCACTAGCAGCAATTGTGTTGATTATAATTGTGATACTTGTTGATATTTGCACCATTACAAATTGAACTGTGTTTTAAATAACAACTTCAGTGGATGCTTATATACCTTCATTCTCATATTTGTATTTCCAGAAGCAAACAGTGGATGGGATGTTAATTATCTTAGATTGCAGATGTACACATCAGTCTCCTTTTATGGTCAGCTATAGTCTTCATGGGAATGTGTGGTGTCATAGACATTTGCTTTTTATTTTTGTTTGTGTTTTGCTATTCATCTTGACAGAGTGTGGGACTCATGGATGATTACCAATTGGACAGAGGTGATGATTATACGCCAGGCAACTGCTGGAGTCTTCTGATGATAATGATGGCAATGAGGAAGATGGACCTGCATTTGCCTATGTCATCATGACTGCTGCATACAGGAGGGGACAACACTAAGACTGGTGCAGAGATGATTATCAGGATATCTGGAAAGGTGACACAGTGGCATAGTGGATAGTGTTGTCATCTCCCAGCAAGAGGTTCCCCATTTGATTCTTAGCTGGGGTACCTTCTGTGCAGAGTCTGCATGTCCTCCCTGTGTTCGCATGGGTTTCCTCCGGGTGCTCCAGTTTCTTCTCACATTACAAATATATGCAGTAGGTGGATTGGACATTATAAACTGGCCATAGGTGTGAGTGTATGAGTGTGTAGTCTGGATGAACTACCATAGCAGGGCTAGCCACCTGGCAGTGTAAACTCTGGCTATAGATGATTGTTACTGCTGAAGTTACACCCCAACCCAGTGTGCAAAAAAATGGGAAAAGGAGTTGTGGATGGATGGATTTTAGTTGTTGTGTCTGATGTGTTTTGAACACAGATGAGTGACTTGATGGGGATCTTCTTTCAGGATATAGCATAGGCTGTGTGCATCTTGTCCAGTGCGATAGCCTGTGATGTCATTCATGAGTCTCATCCCCAACATTCTAGTCCCTCACGTCCATACGTATTGTCTGTGTGCTCTAATTGTGTTATGCTAACAACATGCTGATTGCTATATAATTGATCAGACTGTATATGCACTATTGTACATACATACCATGTAGCTTCCATGCATATGTGTTATTGTCATGTGACAAGTAATTATGCTTCAATGTGTACATGACACACGTTAAGATATTACACTTTCCTCCCACATTCATTTGTCCATGCATTTTGGCAGTATGCAATGCTGCAACAATTATCCTGTAAACATGTGTTTTTCTGAGAGAAACTGACAGACAACAGATGTACATAGTCCAGCTATATCACTGTAGTATGGTTCGTATTTGTGTATTGCTATATCATGTGTGTGTGCAACAGATGGACATGTCATTTCCCATTATATCTGGATGACTGTTTCATACTGTCCCATTGACATAATGAGGTGTTGTTTGCCATGTGTTGTCAATGCTGATGCCATGTGGGGTCATATACAGGTATGTCATACCTATGGGAAGTCCTCCTTTTCTGACAGCATAGAATACCATTGTAGCATTAATGTACACACCATGGTAAGGATTATTTATTCTATAACAGTTCATTATGTTGTGTTTGCTGTATGTTGAATTTCCACATCCATTAATTATTCACACAAGTTTATACCTTATGGAAATAGTTGTACACAGTCATTGATGATTGTATATGTCTGTGCACATAGTCCAATCCATACTGACACACAATTGTACCTTTTACATGTGAGCATTTACTGACTGATGTGCTCTAATGATGCTTACATAAGTGTCCTCTACTCAGTAATGAGCAGGGTGCATGACATGCACCTGTGGATGTATAGTCAACATCGGCATGACAGGATATGTGTATGTGATTAAAATTCTTAGCTTACTTACCAGTACCTGTAGAAGATACATTATTGCACATTACTGTATATGTGTGATTTATAAATGCCCATTTCTGTGGACATCAGCAATCAGTCTCCCCATGTAACGTACATTTGACATTCATTTAAATGTATTTTGGATTGGCTTTGACAACATCCTGTGTGTTATGCACATGCATTTGGAATGTGTAAACCTACCTTATTGTCCTGCTTTTGCCTGATGTGGGCCCAGGTTGTCCCCCTCACTTCCACCTTCATATTTCCATATCATATTTTGTAGATATATTTCCCTTTGTTGCAGTTATTGAAATGTATTACTTTGTTGACATGGTGAACATGTGCCAAATGTATGGCCATTTTACAAATACAGGACATCTACATACATGTCTCTGGTTATTGCTTGCAGTGCATCCTTGTTCTCATTATACTTGTGTGTTAACCAGTGTATGTTATTGAAATTCATGTGCACGACCTCATATATTTTTTAAGCCATAGTGTTAGACTTTTGCAAATAATCTTATATGCCATTGAGCATGTGTATTTGTGTACTGACATTGCTTTCAAGTACATTCTATATAGGCCACTGACAGTCATGCTTGTATGCCTACACCCATGTGTTGCCTTTGACATGACATATGTGTGTCACATATATGCATTCCATTACACGTTTGTTTGGGTTGTGTACAACTACTTGTGTACTTAACAGCCATTTTGCCGCTTTACCTCAGTAGTGCTATTTGCTATTGTGCTCGGTCCTTTGCCCTTCGCATGCATGGTTGGAATTGTGGTTCTATCCTCTACTGCAGTTGTTTAGCATTACTAGATCAGTATGTGATCATCTGGGATATTGCTTGGTTTACCCTTGCACTGGTGATGGACTAGTTGGGTATGTGTTTATTTATCCAATGTGTACTATGATCTGTATTTATTACCCTACAACACACATCCATCATTGGTCATACACACCCAGGTATGACTGCCAAACAGTTTGCAAAATGTCATAACTTGGTAGTGCATAGGCAGGTATGTTTTTCTGCATTTCACCATGGTTAGTATGCATCCCCAATCTGTTTGCCAACTCTCCTTTGCCCATGTTGTGCATTGTGCCATCTATGAAACTTGCCATTCCTTACTGTTTTTTTTTTTTAAACTTCGTCTGAAATGTGTTATATGGGTATACCTGCTATGATGGCCTTCTCCTCTCTCTTCCCATCTTTAGTTTCCTTTTACCCCTAAAAAAATAAAAAAATGGGGCCTATTCCCAACAAAAAAAAAAAATGGCCATGCCTCTTTGACTTCCCTCTGATTTTCATATTCTGTCATCCCTCTTGTGTGTTTCTTTTCTTCACCCATTCCCCACATCTTCTTTTCTATCTCACACTCTCCTTGGGTGGGTGCATTACCTGTGTTTACCTGTTGTTAGCTAATGTTAGCTGTAGTGATATAGCCATGATTGTCATTCGCAATTATTAATTTTTTATTAGAAAATTTACTGATAATGTCATATTAGCATATTTTTATAATAATGAAGTTAAGTTGATATTCTGTAGTTGTTCTTAAGCTTACTGGAGAGATTCAGTTATAGATATGTATTTAAGAGTGTTGGGAAGCTTGAATTGTGAGATTCTTTCTGTAACTCTGTTTATATACATCATGGTTTGATAGTGATTTTTCATTACTCACAGATTAATTGCAGGTATCATTCAGTGCGCTGTTACTATTGAGGTACTCCTTTGTGTGCAGAGATATTTGGAGTTCACTTTGGCACATGCATATTACATTGTTATCCACAACTTTAGCGCTTATATTGGTGTAATTTGCCTGAATCCACAAACCTTACAGAATCGGGCCTCATGACTCCTCAAATTATTTTATCTTCCATCCATATGACTGTATTCAGTAGCAGTAGAACTTTGCAGGTTTAAGCAACCATAGTATTATGTAAAACTTTACCAAATCATACTAAATAGATTGGTACAAAAAGTAGTGACAAGAAGGTTACACAAGATTCAGAAAACCCAGCAATATGAAGCAACCAGCTGAAACAACATGGTCAGACTTGTTATATGTTAATGACCACATGATGATAATTAGGCAGAACAAAATGGCAGAATGATCCAAAACATGTAAATGCCACTCAGAGATGGTACACCCACTTTAGATCTGTTCATGGCCAAATGCTCATATTCTGGAAGGGTAAGGACTACACTGTACAATACTAGGAACTGAGACAGCTATTGAAAATGTATATATGGAAGTGGATCTTTTAGCTTCCACTGAAGCAGACGGTGAGTAATGTCAACTCCAGCGGTCAAGCTTAATATTTCATGTTGTCCATGACAAAGTCATAGTGGACCATTACCATGTAGACAAGGACAATATAACAAATAATGGACATGTGTCAGTCTCATTTACATCCCCAAATGAATCGTGGAGCACCTACCCCCATGGATACAAAAGTATATGATACTTTACATATATTATCTACACGAACCTTTCAAAGACATCCCTAGGGACACCGTGAGGGTATCTCAAGCATCTGCTTAGAAAATACTCCATCAGTTCCCCAATGCCATGCTTCAGCATTTGCAGAATATATATATATATGTATATATATATATATATATATATATATATATATATATATATATATATATCATATCTCTCAACCTGGAAACATCAAAAATCTGGACAAGGCCCATGAAAATTAGGTACACATCTGTATGCTGATTAACATATAATTTGCATACATAATTGTGCAACCCCCACCCACTCCAATAGAATACCATCTTTCAAATGCAAACTGAAGAACGGACAACCAAAATATGGCACCAGAGTCCCCCTGCAGTGATTCCACTGTCCCATTCCCTGGCGATTTTGCCCCATTTACCATAAACACTTATGTGTGCATACTACTTTACTTCTACAATGATTATTTGGATTTTATTTTTGCATTTTGAAGCACAACAATGCACAAACACTAACAGACATCTGCTAAACAAGGCAATACTGTCTCAATGAAAATAGACTTGGCATTAAAACTTCTCTGCCCTTGAAACTCACGCTCATTGAAATAGCATTGAAACCTACACCACATCCAAAGAAACTGCATCTGGTCAGTGGTGGATAAAGATTAGCTTTGGTCGTTTTCAAATCATTGGCCTCTTGCACACAAAACAAAAAACATGCATGTGTTCTTTTCTTTAATACACCTTCCTGACTTTATTAAGTTATATTCCATATATAATGCAACACACTTGTTAGACAGAGTGCATTTTATTATTGTTTGAACATTTTTCCAGTAGGCTGTACTGTAGGCAATGAAACAAAATGCATGAACCAATAATGACAAAACTGCCCAATTCAGAACATTTCCATTATAGAAGTATACTTCCACACCCAAACTATAAAAAGAATGACAGTAGTGTAAGCCATAGGCATCTTGCACAGCTTCTCGCACTTATTTTCAACTTAATTTTTTTTTGGGGGGGATGGAAAAAGGTCAAAAACCAAGGACAAATTTTAAACATTGTTTGTATAATTTTGGAAAATTGCTAGAATAAAATGTCATTACCACCATGCATGACTTGAATCCAGGACCCTATGCGCTACAGGCAAAGCAACATACCACTATGCCAAATCAGCAGTTTCCTGAAAAAAAGGAAGACTGAAACTTCATGGCTATCATTTAGTGAATTCAGTTCTCACTTCTCACCATAGCTCTCAACTCTTAGAACAAAAAACCTGGACAAACCATCTTCCCACTACTATCACACCTCCTCAACTAACATGTACAAGCATACCTTACCTATGCTCACTGCATGCACTCTCCTTGCATATCTTACATCCTACCAAAGCTCCATCATTCACCCACTCAACCACTACCACTGCACTACTGCTCACACCACCACTCATGTCTCACCCTCACTCAGCTCCCCTCCCACCAACTCAAGAACCATCCCTATGCACCCCCCACATATTCTACCAACTATATTACTCAAACATAAAGCATCCCTACAACTTAACATAGTAACCCTCCCACTATACCTATTATCCACAGAGCACAATCATAAAGTTTCCCTTATAAACAAACACATTCAAAAACTGAGAAAACTAATAACCTCATGCATATCAAAACTAGCCCTAAGTGGAGGCATCCACCCTAACCCTGGCCCTACCATCTCCAACCCCAATCCTCATAATCAGACTAGAAACCACAACTTCTCCCATATTACAGCCAATAGAAAGCCAAGTGACTTCCTTCTACTAAGCCTAAATATTACAAGTGTATCCAACAATGTCCATGAATTCCATGCCACCATAGACTTGTACTCCCCAGATATAGTCATCCTGACAGAAACCTGGCTAAAACCTCACATTACCAGTGAGCAAATGCTCCCTACAGGTTATGGAATACTAAGAGATGACCGGCTAAACAAGAAAGGAGACGGTATAGCTATAATATTTAAACAGCATCTAAATATCCAGATCTTAAAATCATCAGCTCCACAAATAGGCAATGAAGAAATAATATATACCAACCTCAAAATAAACCAAAACAAAACCATCAACATAATTGGATGCTACTTCCCACCTGGCCAAAGCATACCTCCACTAGAAAACCTCCTCAGCTGGTCTACCCACCGTCTCCCCCAAGAAACTATAATTTTAGGTGATTTCAATATTGACTGGCAATCCTGTTCTGGCAACCTTCCAACCCATCATCTAAACCTTCATGGCTTCACCCAACTAGTCCAGTCACCAACCAGGATAAATAAAAACTCCAGCAAGCACACTACCCTGGATTGGATACTAGTCAGTAAGAGCCCCCAGTCATACATAACAGGCTGCTTATCAGATAGCCACAGTGATCACTCCCCAACATTTCTACTCAAAAAATACCTATACCAAGCTAAACATGTCATCTACCGTCAAATACGTAAAAAACTAAACTTTAACCCATTCACATTTATCTCATCCCTCAAAGAATGTAACTGGCATCCTCTAAAGTACCTCAGTCTTGATGACACATTTGAATTTTTTAATACTACCTTCCTGAGCATCCTTAATTACCATGCCCCCATAAGACTTTCCAGAATAAAAGCACAACCCTCACTGTGGCTACAGAAAACCACTAAGTCAGAAATGAAAAACAAGGATAAAGCCTGGGAACACTGGCACAAAACCAAAACCCCCTCAACTAGATAGGAATTCTTAGAACTACGCAATGGAGTCAAAAAGGTAATAAAACAGGACAAATTCCAATACTACCAGTCTGCCCTAGACTCCTCCCAACACAGCCCCAAACAATTCTGGTCCTCCATAAACTCCATCCTCCACCCAGGTAAGGTCAGTACCCCTCCTCCTAACATCCCTCACTCCTCAGAAAATATTGCTACCTCATTCAACACACACTTCACACAAACTATACTATCACTAGCTAAACACAACCCCCTCCCCTCCAATCCACACCTTCAACTAGTAATCTCCCCACTGCCTTCTCTTTTTTTCCTGTACCTACCTCCAACATAAAAAAACTCTTAACTAAACATAAGCCCACCAAATTAGCAGCAGACAACCTCCCAACTGAATACCTACAAATTGCAGCTGATGCTCTGGCCTATCCAGTATCCATCTTGATTAACCGATCTCTGTCAGAAAGTTACGTTCCCACACTGTGGAAAGTATCACATATAATTCCCCTCCACAAAGGCAGACCCTCCACAGAACCAACCAGTTACCGCCCCATAGCTATTCTCTCTCCACTCTCCAAAATACTACAGAGATGCATATACTCTCAGGTCCCAGACTACCTCCTTACTAACAACCTCCTTTCCAATACTCAGCATGGTTTCCGACCAAACCATAGCACCACCACTGCCTTACTCTCCTTTACTAACACTATCCTTCAGCATAAAAACAATGGCTATCTCTCCTCTGCAACTTTCCTAGACCTATCTAAAGCATTTGACATGGTCCCACACAAACAACTTATCTCTGTCCTCAATAACCTATGCTTCTCACAATTAGTCACCAACTGGTTTCAGAGTTACCTGTCTGACTGCCAACAATCCATTGTATGGCAGAATGACATATCTCCCCAACTACCTGTCTCCATAGGGGTTCCCCAAGGATCCATCCTTGGACCGCTACTCTTCTCTGTTTTCACCAGTAATCTAGCCTCTGCCACCAAACATGGCACACTCATACAATACACAGATGACTCAACCATCATCTGCTCAGCCCACTCCCTAACCAAACTGCAAAAAGTCACACAGGAAGCCTTTTCCTCTGTTGAAACTTGGTTATCCGATGCCCAATTATTACTCAACCCAAGCAAAACGAAACTACTCATCTTCCAACCCACCAAACATACTCAAAACAACTCTCACTTTAACATCACAGGAAAAGACACCACTATATACCCAACTGAACACACCAAATTGCTAGGAGTGGAAATAGACAGTAAACTAAAATTTGACATTCACATATCCATGACCATAAAAAAAGTCCACAAAAAACTAGGAGCGTTATACAGAAATAAGCAACTTCTCACCAAAGCAGCAAAGATTTCAATAGCAAATTCCTACCTTATCTTCACCCTACTTTATGCCTCTCCAATATAAACCAACCTAAGGCAATGAGATCTAAACAAGCTAGAGACCTGCTACAACAAAATCGTGAAATTCGCCACAGGGGCATCCTACTGTACTCACCACTATCTCTCATTTGCTGAACTGGGCTGGCTTTAACTCCCTCACCTCCTTCAATGGTATCAACTATCACTCGCCCACAAACTAGTAAACCATCTACTAAATGTCCCATCCCTCCAGAATCTACTCCAACCCTATCGCACCACCAGACCACTAAGATCCAACAACAAAAATCACTTGCAGATCACTAAAGCCAATAACACTGCTGGTGAAGCACTATTCTCTTGCACCATAGCCAAATTATGGAACTCCCTCCCACCCACAATTACCTCCATACCATCATGAACCCACTTCAAAACTTTACTAAAAGCACACCTAAAAACATGCTGGCTATGCCCTTGCAACTCCCACTCTAATATCACCCACCCCATCCAACCACTACCTTTCTTTCCACTCCACTAACTACCTTGATTATAGCAAGCTCAGATGCTGATAAGCCTAGTACTTATTATACAGCAGGAACTTCTTATTGTAACATTTGTTAATGTCTGTTATGTACTTCACAGATAAAGATTCTAGTTGTCTACTGATGTACTATGTACTTCATCTGTAAATATGCTGTAAGTAATTGCTATGTAAATTGTTAATCTCTGTGTAATCCAATGTAACTACTGTCTGTTTATTTTAACTGTGGAGCTTTTCTCCCTGGGCCTCCACTGAAAATGAACCTACATCCAGTCAGACACTCCCGGTCAACAAATATAAATAAATAAATAAATAAATAAATAAATAAATACATAAATAAAACAAAGCTCACAAGTGGTGGTGGCTAGGGACTTACCAGGGACACATTTTAACCATTGCTTGTATAATTTTTGAAAGTTGCTAGAATTAAATGTTGTTCTCCCACCATGCATTTCACTGGCAAGTCTTGAACCCAGGACCCTATGGACCACAATCAGAGCAACATACCACTATGCCAAATCAGCATTTTCCTAAAAAATAGGAAGACTGAAACTTAATGGCTATCATTTAGTGAATTCAGTTCTCACTTCTCACCATAGCTCTCAACCTCTTAGCACATAAAATCTGGACAAAGCCAATATGGGGGAATACAAATTCAGTTCTCACTTCTCACTCACCATAGCTCTCAACTCTTAGCACAAATAGCCTGGACAAACAACAAAGCCAGTAATGGGGGAATACAAATTCTGTTCTCACTTCTCACCATAGCTCTTCTCAACTCTTAGCACAACAAATCTGGGCAAAGCTCAGAAATGGTGGTGGCTAGAGACTTTAGGCTCTTTTTACCCTGTACCAAAGGTACAGGGGTTGAGTCTGGAATACCTCTAGCCACCAGGTGTATTACATGGGGGCATTTACACACACACACATGCACACAGACACACACACACAGACACACACACACACACACACACACACACACACACACACACACACACACACACACACACACACACACACACACACACTCCTTACTTGAGTCCATAATGAGTGGTGCTATTAATCCACTTCACTTGATTCGATTCCCCAAACATGTTGTTAATCCAAATGATTTCCCACCCACTCGCATTTGCAGCCAGACCAGCCGGAAATGATGAAGGGAGCTCCTTGATCTCAACACATGATGACATCAGCTCCAACAGCGTGGTATTTGAAAAAAATTTAAAAACAAAATGAAAAAAATCTGAAATGAAGCGGTGCAACTTGGGAATCGTGGCACCCCTCTATGTGTACCCCATAACTCGGTAAAAATGAGTCATTCTGTATAGTTGGGAGGTATGATATATATATATATATATATATATATATATATATATATATATATATATATATATATATATATATATATATATGTGTGTGTGTGTGTGTGTGTGTGTGTGTGTAGGGTTCCAATGTAGCCAAGTGCAGTGAGCCAACACCATGAGGGAATTCTACACTATCGCCCATTTACCTTAGGTATTAGGGACCATAGTTTGCACCCAAATTAAAATAAGGCCCCAATTGGAGAACTGCAATGGGTATCACTCCCATCAACTGGGAAGTGGTCTGTCATGTACAAGACATCATTGTCAGTTTGTATGCAGGCTACCTAGGCCACTTTTTTATGGTACATGTGTGACTTCTATAAAGAGTTTACAAGGGATGGCTTCCCACAGGGGCATCTTGTGGGTGATGCTGCATATGGCCTGGAACCCTGGCTTATGTAACCAGTTAGAACCATACCCTAACACAAACCAGAAACATCATAAATTGTGTATGTGGCCTGCTGAACACATGTTTTCATTGTATGGATGCACCTGATGGTGTCCTACATTATACCTTGCTATGTGTGATAGGCTACTTGCTGTGGATGTTATGTTACATAATATTATAGTTAGAAGGCAGTTAAAACAGCATGGTGTCTTGCAGGACAGCAGTTCCCAGCACAACAGGCAGAGGCAGCTGAGCCAGGTGACAAGTCAGAGGACGGTCCAGCCAGCAGGGGACGGCCATGCCAGTTGGAGGTGGCACAAAGCTTTGCAATATTGCTATAAAAAGAGTTAAACAGATTCACAATAGCAAAATTGTTTAATCCCAGACAAACTCATTCATATAGCAAAAATGCCAAGTTTTTGTGACATAAAAAATGAGACCACAATAAATAATTTCAAAACTTTTCCCACCTTTAATGTGACCTATAACGGCTCCCTATCAGATGATAGAAATTTCATTTGAGTGAATCTCATTTGACTGAGACCATAATACTGAAATTTCAAAATACTGAAAAATCACTTGACTGAAACCCATAATACAATGCTAAATTTCAACATACTGATTTGTAAAGTGAATGATAAAAAAAAAGAATAGGTGGGGGGCTACGCCATCCACACCACCCACTGTGGGGGGCTGTGCACCTCACACCCCTAACTATATATACTAACTCCAGGATCACACTACAGTGGGGAAAAGGTATATGCCCTTTTCCCCACTGTAGTGCAATCCTGGAGTTAGTCTATATAGTTTGGGGTCTGGGGGGCACAGCCCCCCACAATGGGAGTGTGGGGGGCATAGCCCCCCACCTATTCTGGTTTTATATCGTCCACTTTACAATTCAGTATGTTGAAATTTAGCATTGTAAGATTTCAATATTATGGGTTTCAGTCAAGTGATTTTTCAGTATTTTAAAATCTCAGTCAAATGAGTTTCAGTCATATAAAGTTTCTATCATTTGATAGGGATCCCCTATAACCTGTACAGTTCAATTGAAAAACAAACATCTGTTACAGGAAAAATATTAAAAATAAAAAAGTACAATATTCTGGTTGCATAAGTGTGCACACCCTTAAACTAATATTTTGTTGTGTGCACACACCCTTAAACTAATACTTTTTTGAAGCAACTTTTGATTTAATTACAGCAGTAAGACTTATTGAGTACACACCTGCCATCAATTAAAGAGACTCTGATTAACCCCAAATAAAGTTCAGCTGTCCTAGTAGCATTTTCCTGACATCTACTCAGTTGCCTGTTACAACAAAAGCCATGGTTCGCAGAGAACTTACAAAGCATCAAAGGGATCTCATTGCTGAAAGGTATCAATCAGGAGAAGGGTACAAAAAAATTTCAGCAGCATTGGATATACCATGGAATACAGTGAAGATAGTCATCAAAAAATGGAGAAAATATGGGACAACAATGATGTTGCAAAGAACTGGACGTTCCTCCAGAATTGATGAAAAGACAAGACAAAAACTGGTCAGGGAGACTGCCAGGAGACCTACAGCAACACTGAAGGAATTGCAGGAATTTCTGGAAAGTACTGGTTGTGTACTACATGTGACAAAAATCTCCCATATTCTCCACATGTTTGTACTATGCGGTAGGGATGCAAGACAGAAGCCTTTTCTTGCACAGAAAAACATCCAGGCCCAGCTAAAATTTGCAAAACAATACATCAAGACTCCCAAAAGCATGTGGGAAAATGTCTTATGGTCTGATGAGACCAAGGCTGAACTTTTTGGCCACAATTCCAAAAGGTACGTTTGGCGCAAAACCAACACTTAGCATCACCAAAATAACACCATTCCCACAGTGAATCATAGAGGTTGTGTTCTTCAGCTGGAACAGGGGCTTTAGTCAAGGTGGAGGGAATTGTAAACAGTTCAAAATATCAGTCACTTTTGGCCCAAAAACTTCAGGCATCTGCTAGAAAGCTGAAGATGAAGAGGAATTTCACCTTTCATCATGACAATGACCCCAAGCAACCATCCAAATCAACAAAAGAATGGCTTCACCGGAAGAAAATTAAAGTTTTGGAATGTCCCAGCCAGAGTCCAGACCTAAATCCAATAGAAAATATGTGGGGAGACCTGAAGAGGGCTGTGCACAAGAGATGCTCTTGCAATCTGACAAATTCAGAGTGCTTTTGCAAGGAAGAGTGGGCAAATATTGCCATGTCAAGATGTGCCATGCTGATAGACTCCTACCCATTGAGACTGAATGCTGTAATTAGATTAAAAGGTGCTTCAACAAAGTATTAGTTTAAGGGTGTGCACAAACAATAAACTATTAGTTTAAGGGTGTGCACACTTATGCAACCAGCGTATTGTACGTTTTTTATTTTTTTTTTTATATTTTTTTCCCTAGCAGATTTGTTTGTTTTCCAATTGAATTGTACAGGTTATAGGTCACATTAAAGGTGGAAAAAGTTTGGAAATAATTTATTGTGGTCTCATTTTTTTATATAACAAAAACCTTGTATTTTAACAGGGGTGTGTAAACTTTTTATATCCACTGTAAAATGTCTTGTCCTTTGCTTCTACTGTGATGTAATACACCTGAAATTCTCCTGAAACCATTTGACAACTGAGCCCTACTGGAAATGCACAAAGGTTTACAGCAACATGTATTATAACTGTTCATGTGTTAATGATGCAAACATTTTTTTCACCGCCTCTTTGCCCCCACTGTCTGTCAACCATTTGGTCTCTCCCAGACAGTAGGCCCATTCATAGAGTTGCCCAGAAGGGGGCCAAATTCTTGACTTTATCAGGAATAGTCAGCATTTTTCTTTTTTTTTTTCTTCCTGACAAAACTTGTGCATACCTGTCAGCCACTAGAGAGAGAGATAGAGACTTGCAATGGCCTATCTATGGAGGACATCCCTTCACTTTTGCAAGTGAAGTTTTCTACAAATAGCCCTTACCTCCACTCAGAGCATGAGTAGTGAAGTTTCCACAAGGGAAGCCACACCATACCACTGTGCACCCAAGCATAAATATAAATACATAGCCATTGGCATAAAAAACATGTACAAAATATAAAATTAACATTTAATATTTATATTCGCACTATCGCGAAGTGGAAGTGCAGGGCAGTGGCGCACAAACGGGATTGCAAGGAAAATAGAAAAATATAGAATAAAACTGCAATGTAACACATATCATGAATTCCCCATAATAGTGACTGGCAAGCATGCTACACCACACCATGGAGCAAGGGTTGCTAAGGAGCTGTGACAGTGTTATGCGTGGTAGCTAGGAATTAGTAGGCAATACCATGCAAATGAGAGGAGTAATAGTGAATCACAGATTCCCCGCTGGTGTAAGGATGCACCTCACAGCGTAGCGTTATAACACCGAGGTGTGCCCTTGAGATAAAGATAATATCAAGAAAGGGATGTGTCACCCTTGCTGTAAGCATATTGGAGCATTGCTAATCTGGTTTGCCCATAGCTAAGCAAAGCTGCAGGTTAGGGGTGTGTCGAACTGGCTACAGCTTTGCTTAGCTGAGAGTACACAAGGTAACTGAGTATGCATATGAACTGAGATGAAAATGAGCTTAAACCCAGTAAACGGGTTTGCACGGCGTGCACAGTAGCTGAAAGAGGAAGGATATAGGAAAGAAATAAGGAAATGCTGCAGCAGGGAAATTGGAGTACAAATGACTAATTAACACCTGGAAACCTACAGTGGGCCATTGGCAACAGCTAACAAGGCTGCAATGAGCTACCTGCAGAACAGGAAAGGGGAGGGGCTGTACTGCAAAGAAAACAGTAAAGTGTCACAGCAGAACAAAGCGGATTTGTAGTATATCAGCTACAAGACACATTTTGCAACACATGACTGGGTAGGGAAAGTACAAAACAAGAAAGACAGTAGGCGGATGCATGCCTGATAATGGGAGAGGGTCCAGGTTTAAAAGTGAATGGGCAACAAACTAATAAAGGCAGGCAAGCATAACTCCACAATAAAGGCCCCACACTTGTAGTACTCACTGTAAAACCCATAATTAAGATACACTGCAGATGGAATTGCTGATACACACCCAATGACATCAACAGCATCAATAGCAAAATAGTAAAAAGTGTGAAAGCACCTCACACACAGTTGTGTATTCCCATACACTCTGCACCATTGGTGTATACAGATGGGGAACTTTTAATATGTACATGTTAGAGGCTGCCATAGCTTTGATCCACCAGCATGTGTTGGAGACTGAAGGTGGTGTGGAGGATGATACGCACAACCACCTCAGGCACCAGAGGAGGAGGAGAGTGTTCAGACCCAGGGTAACCTACCAGGGGCTACATGATCTGGAGATAGTAGAGCATTACAGGGTGGACAGGGACACCCTACAGCAACTTGCAGAGTTGTGCCAGCCACGCCTCAGAGCCTGAAGAAACAGAGAGGAACCCATCCCATTGGATACAAAGGTATGTGTAAGCCTGAGAATACTAGCTACGGGTACCTTTCAAAGGCCAACTGGTGATATCATGGGGATCTCACAGGCATCAGTATCCAGAGTACTTCACCAGTTCCTGGATGCCATGTTACCACATGCCAATGAGCACATATACTTCCCCCGAATGCAGGAAGAGTTGGCTAGCAATATGCGTCTCTTCCACCATGTGGCAGAATACCCGGAGGTACTGGGTGCAATAGACTGCATGCACATACACATCAAGTCACCACCCAGTGAGGCAGGGTAGGCGCTACATAAACCACAATGGATACCCATCCATCAACTGCCAGGTCATGTGCAATGCCCAGGGCATTATCATGGATGTGTGTGCTGGCAGCCCTGGAAGCTATCATGACTCCCACATCTGGCATGCCTCACAGGTGTGTCAGTTATTTGCCAGGGGGGACATTCCATATGGCCATCTGGTGGGGGATGTTGGCTATGCAATGGAACCGTGGATGATGACTCCCATCAGAAATGCACACACACACCCATGCAGGAACGCCATAATGAGGCACATGCACAAACCAGAATCATCATAGAGCGTGTGTTTGGGATGCTTAAATCACGGTTCCATTGCTTGGACATATTTGGTGGATCGTTGCAGTACTCTCCACACACATGTGCCCACATCTTCATAGTATGTGCCATGCTACACAATATGATCCTGTGGAAACAGCTGCAGCAGGGACAGAATGGTGAAGGCCCTCACAGCCCGCCACCATTGCCAAGGGCCCCACAGGCACAGAGGTACCCAGACCACGAACTCCCTGAGCCAGCCCCAGTAGGCAGATGAAGGTGTGCCCAGTATGCCCATACCTTGGCAAGGAGGGAACATATAGCACACACACTGACAGTGTAGGTACCTAGGGACTGACACTTTTCTCCACCTGAACACACAATAAAAATGGATGGCACGCACACAAGACTACCTGTAAATTGTCATGTATAGGCAGTCTACTGTGTGCATCCAACATAGGCAGCCCTCAACTATGGCACACACAACTACTAATGGCACAAGTTAAGTCAACACCTGAACAGTAAATTAAGCTATCAGCATGTGCTGATAC
Source organism: Protopterus annectens (assembly GCF_019279795.1). Lineage (NCBI taxonomy): Eukaryota > Metazoa > Chordata > Ceratodontiformes > Protopteridae > Protopterus > Protopterus annectens. Next base: position 1,478,784,512 of record NC_056746.1, read on the forward strand.
TGTATGTATAGGTTCATAGGTAGGTACTTGGCTAACTGCCTGAGGGCATTCATAAGCCTAGCCAAAATGTGTCAGCTTTTGCCACCCCATTGATTCATTAACTACCCCTCTGTGGAGCAGAGCCAATGGCAGGATCCCTGGGGTGTATCTACTGTTCTCCATCCACTCTTCAAGGTTTCTCTTGAAGAGTGTTAGTGAGGGGCTCTGTATAATGTAATTAGGGATGTTGTTCCAAAGTATGGGGAGTTTCTGTGACAGGAATCCATCCCTCCAGCATCTTCCAGTTATTGTTGTGGCAAGGTTCAGCTTACTACAGCGTGTGGCTCACTGTGACATGGATTCCCATAGGTGGAGCATATCCGTTAAGCCTGAGTTTGACATGGCTTTGTTGGCCAGCAGAGATCATCTCTGAGTAAACGAGATGCCACTGAGTGAAGTAGGAGTTTTTACAGTCTGGCTGCATAGGACATATGTTTGAGGCCAGTAATCCTGTTGGCGAGGTACATTCGTGGACCTTCCAGCTGTTGGATGTGTCTTCTGAGGTACATTCCAAATGGGTTATTATACTCTATGACAGGACTGATGAGTGATGAGTAAAGGGGCACTATACCCTCAGTATGTCTAGATGTGAACCCTTTAGTAATCAGATGGCCTGCATAGAAGGATGTCCTAACTACTTTGGTGATATGATTGTCAAAGGAGAAATCACTATCTACCTTAGTCCCCAGATACCCTTTTACCTCATCTGTATTAAAGTTGCTGCCACTTATGTGTTAATATGTGGGTGCTTAATATTCCACAATGGAATGACCATGCAGTTTGTGGCACTTAGCTGGAAGCCATGACTTTGACACCCTGTGTTGGTCTGTGTGAGGCCCCTTGAAGGATGTCTGTGTCAGCTGGACTGTCAAGTATGGCTCCCATTTTGCAGTCATTGCCAAACATGGTCTGCTGTAGCCCACCTGTGTTTGCCTGTACCTCTGAGAAGTATATACCAAACAGTAGGGGTCCCAGGACTGAGTCCGATGGGACACCAGTCATGACTGGTTAAGAGCTGGACCTGGAGACCACTAGTCGTACCATGTGGGTTCTGTGTGTAAGCCCATTGGCAACCCATCCTGTGATGTATGGATGTATATACAGGCTGGTGAGTTTATCAATAATACCTGAGTGGAGAATGGTGTCAAAAGCCTCGGTGATGTCCAGGTAGTATGTGTGAACCACTTCTCCTCTCATCTAATGTCTTGGTGACTGTCTGTAAGATGTCAAACAGGTTTAGTAGGCATGAACTGCACTCAACCAAGCTGAACTGGGTTGGGCCAAGTGTTTGGAGTTTACCAATGTCTTTGTTAATGAGTGCCATGATGATGTGCTCCATAGCTTTGCAGACCAGGTTTATGGGGTGGTAGTTACCATGGTCAGTTGTGTTTCCACCTTGGTGGAGTGGAATAACTATTGTCATGTGCCATTGTATGGACATGTAGCCTGTGGAGAGGCTGAGGATGAAAAGCTTAATTAGGTGGTGGGTCAGTTTGTCTTGTAGTGTTTTTACGATGCAGTCTGGGACATCATCTGCCTCCACTGATGATGTGTATTGCTGTTAGAGAGGGCCATTTCCACCTGTGTGTCTCTGATGTCTGGGATACTGTACTTTTTGCGTATTCTTGTGGGCTCTTTAGGGGGTGAAGTTTGCACTGAATGTATTTGCAAAGATGTTGGCGATATCAGTAGGGTCAGTATATTTTATGCTATATTGCACCATCACAGTGCAAATCTGACATAGCCAAAGAAGGCTTTGTGGTTATCTTTCGAATCCTTGCCTATTTTCCTGTTAATGTTAGCCTTGGATGATTTCATGAGGGACCTAAGTTTCTTATTAATACTGGTCACAGATGTCTGCCCTTCTTGAGATTTGCTGTTTTTCTGGACTACTGTCCTGCTTCTGTTGTATAGCCTGTTTATTGCAGGGGTCACCCAGACTGGTGTCCTTATCTAGGAGGATTGAGTCTTGGTTTACCAGTGATGGCATGATCCATACATCCTTGTAAGGTGCTTATAGAGTGCATTTGTAAATCTGTCTGTATCTTGAGCAGGGTTTTCCCTTAGCGTAGCCCTGTCTCTAGTAGTGTGAATTTAGCTGTAGGAGAGGTATACACTGTGGTTTCCGTGGGTGGGGGAGATGGTTGGGTGTGGAAATAATGAATAGTTCATGGTCAGATCTAACCAGTTACTGGTTTACCTCCGCTGTGGTGCACCTGTCACCCATGTTGGTGATTACCACTTCTAGCATGTTTCCACCCCTTGTTAGAGAGGTTATCATCTGATACAGGGCATATGAGGTGATAAATTCCAGGAAGCGCTGGGCCTGGAAGTGAGTACTTGAGTAAGTTTCCCAGTTAATGGTAGGGTAGTTGACATTGACCTATACCAGGGTGTGCGGTAGGACTGTCATGTTTTCCACTGTCTCCTGATAGGTGGAGTGATGGTCCTGGGTCATGGAGGGTGATTTGTAGCAGGCCACAGTTTGCACTGCAGTTGTGGCTGATGTTAGCTGCACATGGATGATCTCAGAGGTATCATGCTGCCCCACTAACATGGAGGTGTAGGTATCCCTAATGAATATGGATACACCCCCTCCATGTCTGTGTCAGTCCATGTTCTGTGTTTGAAATGTGGAGCCTTAAAACAGATCTCAGTTACTACACAGATGTTGACGTTGTCCATATTGAGGAGTGCTGTGAGTGCGTGCATGTTGTGATCACAACCCCTGGTGTTGAGTAGCACAACCCTCATTGATTCTGCTATTGCGCTGTTTACGGAGGTGGGATTCACCTTTGAGACTTCCCTAAAAAAGTCACCATGGGGGCACCAATAGCCTTGGCCAGTATTCCAAAGCCTAAGGCTGACACATAAGCCGGTATGGTAGTGTTGCATGCATGTTTCCCATCTGTGCTTGTAACTCATCTTTCCTATAGGTAACCTACTGATAAGCAATAGAAAACCTCAAACTTATAGAAGTCTTCTAGCTTCCAAGATAGGCTTTTTGAATGATTAAGTATCAGTGTTCTGTATGTTCTTGCTGTACTTAACTTTTTTCTGACTACATGGTGATATTTCACTGCATATAGTGATCTGAAAGCTCTGTTTATTCACATATTATGGCTGTGATGGCCTGCACTTTAGAGGTTCACAGATAGGTAGTAGGCTATCTGCCCAAAGGCAATTAGAAGCATAGCTAGAGTGTGTTGGCTTTCTCCACACCATTGATGAAGTAACTGAGCCTCTGTCAAGCATAGCCAATGAAGTTATTCCAGGCAGAATTGCCGGAAGCTGTTGAAGACTGGGGTGGTGGAGGGTGATAGGAGCACTTAGTGATCTAAAGAGGGCATGTTAACGTGAAAAATCAACACCATTCAATTTTCCCTACAGGTCTTGCAGCTATAAAACTGGAGGTGCTCCCCCACCCCCTGGCTGTATGGTTCTGGGACACATGATCCCAGGTGTGTATATTCTGTTACCCATTCACACATCGAGGTTTCCCTTGAAGTGTGTCATTGAGGTGCTATGCCTAATGTAGTTAGGAATGTAATTTATAGTCTCTCATTTCATTTATTATATGTGTTTATTTCAAGAGTAAATGAAGCTCAGTGGGTTTGGACACCTCCGCCCTTTGCTTAGCCTAGCTTACACATAGAAATCTTCTAAATAGGAAACAGGCAGAAGCAACGTTAATGTCAAAAGTGTAATGGTTACAGCCTTTGCATAGTATCTGTGCATTTGAGGTCCAAATCCCAATAAAGTCAGGGATGTTTATCATGTTAAAAAGTATACCTTAACCATAGCTTGCATATATAGGTAGTGTTCATCGATATAATAAACATTTGAAACACCCACATAAACCGACGTGTACTGGAGAGTAAAGTCAGCAGATAAAGTAATGTTATGTTAGCACATAGTGAGATGTTACTTCACTGAAATGTATATATCCTGAGTAGTTAGTGGATGTGGCTGTATTTGCATGCACAGGTTATACATTTTAATGTTTGTTTAACTGTTTAACTGCTGCTTTAATGTCACACAAACACTTTTGAACATGCTTACAACTGCTTAAATGAGCCTAATTCTGGAGTAAAAAACATTTTTAAAGCATCGCAGGTGTTGAACCCTGGGCACGATAGTCATGGGACTTACCACTAAGCTATCTGAGCTGTATACATGTTGCATGGTCTTTAGACTACACCTTATACTATAGGCATTCCAAAGTACTGACCAAAAATGGGACAGTCACTTTGTGTACATATGTACAGTACATTGTAATGTACTGTAGTTTGTGACTCACCATATACAAGTCTACATATGTATAACTGTTACAAATTAATACTATATATATATATATATATATATATATATATATATATATATATATATATATACATGTCAGTGATGTCTGCACATAGATATAAATATACAGCTCTCTCTCTCTCTCTCTCTCTCTATATATATATATATATATATATATATATATATATATATATATATATATATATATATATATATATATATATACAGTTACATCTATAGCCATATATATAAACATCTATGAACACACTTTGTGACACAGAAGCAATCCAAAGGAATCGAAGTGTACACAAAACACATGCAGCTCTGGTATTGTAACTATTAATATTAACCTAATTCACCACAGAAGGGATGGTTGTTGTGTATGTGAAGATTGTGGTGGGGGAGGAATGATGGGTAATGAAATCATGCATCAAGGAGTGCCTGGGATGGATGTTCAATAAGTGAACTGGAGGGGTATACATGGAGTATGGGGACAATATAAAAACAACACAAAACAAGAACCATTCTCATCCATAATACACCCTGTCATGTCACATTGCAACATCTAATTCCACAAACATATGAACATTAACATGTATCATACATATGTACTCCAACTGATTGTCACATTTGTTTTCAGTAGTGAGGAATGCCTGTAGTAAAATGTATACTCTAAACACCATAGCATTTGTACATGTCTAAGATTCCTTAATGGTAAAGTCAGTGACTGTGGTATTCATGGTCCCGGGCTCAAGGGCTGTTAATTAATTTTGAGGGCCAAGATAAGGGCTGTTGGATGCAGGTGGATTAAAGCACTTTTAAACAGTTGTAAGCGGGTTTGTGCAGGTTTGCGCGATGGTAAGCAGCACTTAAACATGGTTAAATGGATAAGTGCTTCACAGGTTTAACCTTTGCTTAACATCATGCAGTCCATGTGCAAACCTGCTTGCAACCACTTAAATGTGCATTATTCACACTTTCCCTACCAGTGCCTACTCTGATAGGTAAAATAATAACCCCTTCCAGGATTACAACCCACAACCATGAACATCATCCTCAGAGTAACCTATCACTAAGCTACCTGAGATGTACCTATTCCAGTTGTCTATTCAGACAGGTTAAAACACAAAAGGGAGGATTGTGTGGAAATAGGACACATCGCCATGTACCCAATGAAAGGTGTATGCTATATATATATATATATATATATATATATATATATATATATATATATATATATATATATATATATATATATAGAGAGAGAGAGAGATACATAGATACATGTCGATATATAGAGATATACATATATATGCAGATATACAGATAGGTTAAAAACATCTACACATCTATGGTGGTACAGATAAACATATGCAATAATATATATTACATATCTATATGCATATATATATATATATATATATATATATATATATATATATATATATACACACACACACATACATGCATACATGTGTGTACAGCATCTGAAGTGTTCATATCTGAGTATAACATGGACCATAGCTATCACACATTCTGCCCCCCCCAAACAATATGAACATAACATATGAAGAGTATATGCCAATACACTATTACAAATATGTTCTATAGACACAGTCACCAGCACAACTACAATGACTGCAAATATCCATAACAGAAATACACAGACAGCTTTCATTTAGCAAAACTTTTTTACATTCCGATGTATTGCCAAAAGGATTCAAGGACTAACAGTACCTGCATGCTATACAGGAAGCATTTAACAGTGCCTTAATGAATCAGCCTGCAATTACCATAGTATTGGTCCACTAAGGGATAGGTGTTCACATAGAGAAAGAACCCCCCCACACATATAGAAGATGTATAAAAGCAGTTCCTACACACCTGCATCTGCTATGTACATCCACAAACATCTCCCAAACACTCAAACTAATCACAACAATACATACTTTCATACCATAACTAATTATTCACCCACTGTATGACATCTGCTGAAACCTTAACATACCAGGACACAAACACACTAACATGGCCCTATGTGAAATAGCTGCTGTTATACAATGGAACAGCTGCTGATGTTATAGAGTTTGTTTGAACTATTCCCGTTTCAGAGGGTTGAAAAGTAATTACACCAGGAAGTGTTACCGATTACTGATTATCAGCACAGTATGATACACATTAACACCAAACTAAAGATGTCTGGTAAGCACACTGTAAACCCCCTAACATTATATGCATAGCCATGCAGCCTTGAGCTGGTCAAACACCCTGGCCAGACTGAAACATATGCAGACGTATTAGGTACAGACAAACCCTGCACAAGTAGCAATGTTCAGAAATATAACAGCAGTACTCACATTTAGACCAAATTCTCTAGGCACTACACACAGTATACTAGTCTTTGTCTCCATACAGCTGTTGCAATAGATTTCAAACAATACGTCCAGGCTGTCTTCCTCAAAAGTAAGGCAAAGGGACAATGCCCAAGTGGAGTACTCAATTATACTCCACTGTTGCCATGGTATTGGCTAAGGCAGTAGCTGCACAGCTGATGTGCTTGTAATTAACTACTTAGGAACACCAATTGGTTATCAGGATAGCACATGTTACGGATCCCTAACTATAAAAGGATGCCTTGTCACACATTCAAACCATCTGTATCTACCTGTAGAACAGTACAAAATACTGAAACACAAACCAAAAATGAGTAATATACCAGTCAATAACACCTCCAGTTACTAAGAAGGTATGTATAACATTTAGTATGTCTGTGTTTGTAGTACCTGTTCTGTAAGAATTACAGTGTAATCAGTGCATATAGTGGAAATAACTATCTTGTAGCAATGTATTTTTGAGCAGTAGAAATGCTTGTAGTATTCTATGTGTGTACTGCTGTAGGTCACAAGGCAAACTCCTCATACACCACAAGGGATGATATATATGGGCTTGGAACTCACCAATTCTCTTCCAGCCACTGTCAGTGTCAGGGTTGGTCCAACAAGTATGTGCTATAACAGGGGATAGTATATGTCAATATATTGTAACAGTAGACATAAGTATGGGTGTATAAGTAAGATGAACATGTCAAAAGTGGGCCTACTGTGCAAATATGGTTTACATTGTGGGATATTGCGCCAATAAATGTGTAATGTACAGTATTTTAGGCAGATCTGTATTCCATTTTACATAGCATTTCTGTTATGTTATGCAAACATTAGTTATGTCTATTGGCAATTACAATACTCAGTAACAGGATACATATGACTTGTATTCATCTGACAGTTTAGCAGCATGATAGCAAAGATAATTGGAAGAGCTAGGTAACTATCCATGCACATAACACATGTAATATCCACCTCTCTAGTATCGTTTGCAAGCAATAACAGCTGTGCATGTGTACATGTTATGCAAATATGTAGTGACCCTTGTTACAGGGCTGGGCCAAATGGCTATGTGCACACCTACATAGAGTGGATATTGAGAGTAGAGACACACACTGGTTGAACTTGCAGGTTTGTGTAGCCTAACCTTTCATTGCCAACCTAACGCCCACTTGCAAATACTGTATGTAAGGTAGTGCACAGTACTGGTAATGAAACAGGTTGAATATCATTTTTAACTCCAGTGTAACATCTGCAGTAGGAGTGTAAGATGTAGGAGACTGCTGCCCATGTATAATAGCTGCTTCATAGGTGATGGCTTACACTATCTGATTATATCCTGATCATGTTGATAGTGGCAGCAGAGTCTTTTGATACATTACTGTGTTTGGGGAGTGGGTATCTGTGCCCAACAGAGCTCATGGTTCTGGTGGATATGTGAGCATCATCTGTAATCAAATATCAGGATGTGATGTGCTCCTCAGAGGAGGATTGCTGCTAAAGGTATCTACCATTTTTCTGTAATAGCCAGTGTTGTCACATCCATAACACAAGTAATTACTTGTGAGCATCACTATCTAAAACATCTTCATAAGCAATAAGTACACTAAATACAGTACTTGGTACTTTTAGTACTAAATGCTCATGCAGGCATGTCCACTAGTCAGCTACTGGTGTTTACTAATGTCAACTTTGTGTATGTGGCCATCCTGGGGGAATGTAATCTCTATGCAATGTACACTGCCAAATCCACCTAACACCACACCCCACACATTGTCTGGGATGCAGCTACAGGGGTAAGCTGGAAGGCAGTCAGGTCTACGTCCATGACTGGACTGGACAGTCATGAGGTGTAGGTTAACACATGCATCTCATCATCACAACTAACACATACCCTTACCAGAACACAGTAAGGTCACCCACACATACTACCAGAAATCACACACATTCACAGAGGCTTCTAAGAATCTGGCCAAGCAAGTGACCTCCCAAGCTGGAATAGACAGACACCAAAATACACAAACTGTATGACATAGTTTGCATAATTGTGCCACACCTCAGAACACGTGGCCAGAAACATGCCCAACAGTACTCATTTGGGAATGCAAACTCTAGCACTATGTTACACACCAAGCTATATGAGGGCAAACATACTGTCAGCTGCCTGTCTGCCATGATTAGCCACATACCCATACACTCAGACCACCTTTTGAACTATACACATGGCCCTGGAATTTTCCATGTCGTTGTGCAGAACCTGTGATGCAGTAGCCTGGACTGCATGGAAAAAGGCATGTAGGAACTGTCAGGTCTTGTAGCCCATGCAGGTATGTCCCAAGGCCTGGGTAGCATTCTGCCATTGACCAGAATGATACTGCAGTACAGGGACAAGAGGATTGTATTCCACAATTGTCTAATGTACTGGTGCAATGCAAAGGGTATCCAGTATCTCTCTGCCTGTGATAACATGGATGACAGACCATGATGCTTTGCTAGACAGGTCCTCCACCTGTCACCCCTGGAAATCTGGATACTGGCTAGGGCTCATGCGTCCCCTATAGTGCCTTCATCATGCAAAGTTCAAGTGAAAGTCCACTGCTGTAACAGGGACAGCCAAGCAATAAACTGCGGGTCTTGCTACTCAATGATACATTTCAGAAACTCAATATGGACTCACTTATGTCAATCCCTAACATGGAGAACATATCTGTGCAGTGGCTGAGACATGTTTTAATGCTTCAGAGAGCACACCTGCATGACCATGTTATAACACATACCTCACTTCTTACCCATTATCCTTTACTGGAACACACGGGCCACAGGTGTGTCCATATTCCTGAAGGATATGTACACCCCCACGCTAGTTGCACTTGCATAACTTCAGATACATTATGCTGAGCAACTACCTTTGTGCCAAAGTTGAATCCAAATTGCACCTTGCGACAGATCACCCACCATACCTCAGAATTCCCAACTGTCATACTGTGCTGCAATGGGGAATAATAGGTTTGAGACAGAAAATCATAATAATGGCTACTCTCAACTATTCCATTATGAACTGGGAAGACCCCTCATGTACCAACACCTGCGCTCAATGCATGTTAAATTTCATCAACACCAATGACCTGGATCACCATAGTCACAAACAGGGCTAACAGTATGCTACACATAGTCAGTCTCCAAAGCCAATGTTATGCTCCTTAAGAGCGAAGTGGTGACTGTCATGGCACCCATGCAAAAAACCCCTCCGGGTTTTCCCTAAAAGGGAAAGGAAAAAACCCCCGTGGAGTATTTTCAAAATTCCATGTTCCAAGGGTATTGGAAAAAAGGCAGTAGTTGACAGTGAATTGCTTGTAATTCTATTGGAACCCTTGGTTTAAAAGGAAACTTTACGGGTTTGAATAAAAAAGGGCCCTTGTAAACCTTAAAAACCACTTTTCATGTAGGGGTCCAAAATAGGGCCAAAAAAAAGGGAAAATATATGTCAAAAAATATTTAAAAGGTAAAAACATTTGTATGGGTGTATGAAAGTAACCTTTTCGTGGGTTACGTGAAATATTTTTGCATTGTAAAAATTTTAAAAACTTGAAAGCAGTTTTTTTGGCAGATTTTTGTATTTCCATTTTCCCAAAAAGGAAAATTTCCCCCTGTTTTTGGGTTAATCAAACCTTTAGTTATGTCATTGGCCAAACAATATTCATAACGGGGGAAAATATATTGTAATTATTGAACATTTTAGACATATGGAAAAAATTGGGGTATAATAAGAATAAACATGTAAAATCCCCCTTCTAGGTTTCTTTGAACCCCAATAAATGTGAATTGTACATTTTTGGCAAATTGTATTCCCTTTTAAAAGGGTTTTGGGAAAAAAATTTGGCTTTTGGGGCAATTAAAATAAGTGGAAAATTAAAGGTAAGACAACACGGGTTAAAAAATTTTGGGGGTGGGTAATTTTCCCTTTGCCAAACCTTAAACCCCCCTTAAAAATATGTTTGAAGGAAACAGCGGGTAAGGGAAACATTTTTGAAAATTTTATTTTTAACTCCAAAAGGGGTAACACCTCATGGGAGGGGTAAGAGTGGGAGACCCCCGGGTTTTAATTGCGGTTTGGTGTCCCAAACCCCTTTCTTGAATTAACCCCTTAAAATATGTTGAAAAGGTGGCACAGAGGTTAAAAAATTGATACTTTTTAACCCCTGTTTGGGGAGTGGGTATCTGTGCCCAACAGAGCTCATGGTTCTGGTGGATATGTGAGCATCATCTGTAATCAAATATCAGGATGTGATGTGCTCCTCAGAGGAGGATTGCTGCTAAAGGTATCTACCATTTTTCTGTAATAGCCAGTGTTGTCACATCCATAACACAAGTAATTACTTGTGAGCATCACTATCTAAAACATCTTCATAAGCAATAAGTACACTAAATACAGTACTTGGTACTTTTAGTACTAAATGCTCATGCAGGCATGTCCACTAGTCAGCTACTGGTGTTTACTAATGTCAACTTTGTGTATGTGGCCATCCTGGGGGAATGTAATCTCTATGCAATGTACACTGCCAAATCCACCTAACACCACACCCCACACATTGTCTGGGATGCAGCTACAGGGGTAAGCTGGAAGGCAGTCAGGTCTACGTCCATGACTGGACTGGACAGTCATGAGGTGTAGGTTAACACATGCATCTCATCATCACAACTAACACATACCCTTACCAGAACACAGTAAGGTCACCCACACATACTACCAGAAATCACACACATTCACAGAGGCTTCTAAGAATCTGGCCAAGCAAGTGACCTCCCAAGCTGGAATAGACAGACACCAAAATACACAAACTGTATGACATAGTTTGCATAATTGTGCCACACCTCAGAACACGTGGCCAGAAACATGCCCAACAGTACTCATTTGGGAATGCAAACTCTAGCACTATGTTACACACCAAGCTATATGAGGGCAAACATACTGTCAGCTGCCTGTCTGCCATGATTAGCCACATACCCATACACTCAGACCACCTTTTGAACTATACACATGGCCCTGGAATTTTCCATGTCGTTGTGCAGAACCTGTGATGCAGTAGCCTGGACTGCATGGAAAAAGGCATGTAGGAACTGTCAGGTCTTGTAGCCCATGCAGGTATGTCCCAAGGCCTGGGTAGCATTCTGCCATTGACCAGAATGATACTGCAGTACAGGGACAAGAGGATTGTATTCCACAATTGTCTAATGTACTGGTGCAATGCAAAGGGTATCCAGTATCTCTCTGCCTGTGATAACATGGATGACAGACCATGATGCTTTGCTAGACAGGTCCTCCACCTGTCACCCCTGGAAATCTGGATACTGGCTAGGGCTCATGCGTCCCCTATAGTGCCTTCATCATGCAAAGTTCAAGTGAAAGTCCACTGCTGTAACAGGGACAGCCAAGCAATAAACTGCGGTCTTGCTACTCAATGATACATTTCAGAAACTCAATATGGACTCACTTATGTCAATCCCTAACATGGAGAACATATCTGTGCAGTGGCTGAGACATGTTTTAATGCTTCAGAGAGCACACCTGCATGACCATGTTATAACACATACCTCACTTCTTACCCATTATCCTTTACTGGAACACACGGGCCACAGGTGTGTCCATATTCCTGAAGGATATGTACACCCCCACGCTAGTTGCACTTGCATAACTTCAGATACATTATGCTGAGCAACTACCTTTGTGCCAAAGTTGAATCCAAATTGCACCTTGCGACAGATCACCCACCATACCTCAGAATTCCCAACTGTCATACTGTGCTGCAATGGGGAATAATAGGTTTGAGACAGAAAATCATAATAATGGCTACTCTCAACTATTCCATTATGAACTGGGAAGACCCCTCATGTACCAACACCTGCGCTCAATGCATGTTAAATTTCATCAACACCAATGACCTGGATCACCATAGTCACAAACAGGGCTAACAGTATGCTACACATAGTCAGTCTCCAAAGCCAATGTTATGCTCCTTAAGAGCGAAGTGGTGACTGTCATGGCACCCATGGAGATGGACAATGCATGTGCAAATGCTGAATCCTATACAAATGAACTTTAAGCACTCACATAAGTGCAGTGATTGTGCCATTGAAACAGAACCAAGATTCAACCAAACACAAACAAGAAAGCAAACTGGTGGTACCCTGCCTTAAAGTGTACCACAGAAGGTAGTAACTGTTGCAAGAGTGAACACACAAGAGTGGAGGTGATCCCTGGACAGCCTCAGTAAGATGCAGATACACCATATAAAACCACACAAAGCTACTGTGAAACTAATCAGCCACATATTATGTGGCCAACCACAGAGCATTCTATAGCTGTTTCATGAATCGTAATGGCAACAATAAGACCTGCCGTGCTTCACAGCACTATGGCATGGGAAGTACTGCACCTACAGAAATAGCACCTGTTCATCCTGATAGGGTCTTGGAGAACATAATCCCACTCCCACCTCCCCCCAACAGGTATACATATTTATATATCCATGTACACTACAGAGCCCCTGTAATAACAACTACCCAGGTGCAAGCTGCACTCTCTAAAGCCATATCTACAGCTTTCATGGGACCTGTCAACATCCCAGGGTGTATCCTACAGAAATGTCAGAACAATTTGCTCTCCACTTACACATCATGTTCAATCTTAGCTTCATGTCAGGAATGGTGCACAGCAATAGTTATCACACCCCACAAAGGGAGAGACACCACTGATAATGGGAAATAGTGCACTACTTCCCTGCTGAGTCTGGTCTCTAAGGCCATGAACCATGATCAACTTATTTGATGTAGTCAGTACAGATGTAGATGACAGTAAGGTTGATTCACACAGCATATCATGACCTTGCCATGTCTTAGGACACCATCACCCATACTGTGTTCCAGCTACACTCAGTAAACTAGGTGTATATTCCTATGTCAAAGGAGTAGTTGGCAACTGGATTGCTGGCAGAACCAACACTACAGAAGGTGTCTGACTAATACACGCACATCAAACTGGTGCTAGCTATAGTAATACATGGTTAATTCCTGGTACTCCCCCTCTTTGTTATCTATACCACACAGACTAACAGAGAAGGCATTTGCCTATTGATATTTGCAAATGACTATGAACTAGGAGCAATAGTTGGCTCAATGTGTGCTGCAGTCAATATACAGAAGGGCATTTGTGGGCCAATGTGTGGTGTGTGATGTATGGCCACAATATGACAGTTAAGTATTGCATTGTCATCCCCTATGTTAAAAACCCAGTACCCATGAACTAACACCTAGACAGCGATCAGCATAACGGAAACTGTGTGTGTATGGGTTGCAGCTGGATAGTAGTCTTTCCTTTGATAGTTACTTCACCACACCAGACAGGTAGTTGTACATGGCACCCCTAATCATGACAAGGTGCCGTCCATGAGTATAGAGATCATTGTTCAGATATACTCAACACTCAAGTGACCCATAATAGATCACATATCTCCTTTAAGGGTTATTGGCCATGTTCAGATGGCCTACTCTGGCCTTCCCAATCCCTAGCTCCACTATGTAGCATGATGCCTGCCATGAATAAAGCCATGTCCAACCCAGAGATGTTGTACATGCTACACTTACACATCCTGATTTCAAATAAACACATACTTCATGGACATCCACCTTTCTAGTACAAGGATCACAATATGCCTGACAGATCTCTGTCCTTTACACTTTACATACTCCTGCCATGCTATGCATCACTGTCCAGTGAAGCTGCACATTGCCCCTCTTTGTGACATGGGGTGAGGACCACATGACAAATATGTCAGTAACCCTGTGGATCAGTTCTGTGGCACTGCTTCAACTGGCCACTGAAACTTACCTGTCTGTTGGCTACAGCTAGGTAACTTTTCTGCCTAGGCTCATAAATGGCCCAGGCCATATAGCCTACTAGTTCACTATGACCATACATGCTATAGTTGATATCCAACCCTGCAAATACCATCAGGCTAGCCATTGTCCCATGTGTTTCACATGTACAACACTGATAATACATGGCAGGATGCTAAACATCTGTACAATGTCATGTAGATGTATATGGCAAAATACATACATGTACAACTTTCTGTGAGCAAGTCTGCAGGGTCACAAGTCATGTCCCTTAAGGCTGTGTATGACTATATATGTGACATATACACAGCATTAAGGTCTATTGCATTAATGTGAACACATCTAGGCATGTGCTGATAGGTAAAGACACCAGTACAGGCAAACAGACATGCCCACATCAAGACATCCACATGGAGTATGAGCAATGTCATCACTTCACACATAGATATATGGTGATAACATCAAATCACCAGTAAGTGTCAAATGTGTGTAAGTTAAACATGTCAGTGATGTTAGTGTCATGTAGATTTGCAAAGACATATTTGTAATCTTAATAAATGTGATACACATGTATGTTCAGCTGCACTTCTGTACTTCTCTGTGAGTTACTGTGACCTGTCTCCATCATTATGTCTTCCAGGTATGCCGCGTGCCAGGCTGCCACCATACACCCGCTTGGAGGATGAGGTCCTCATACCATACCTCCTCAACAACCATGTAACACTCTTCAGCCATGTGCCACAGGATGCACAGCAGCGGGATGCCCAGTGGGAGGAACTCCACAGCAGGGTAAATGATGTTGGCGGCCACAATCGCACCTATCAGCAGGTGCTCCAACACTACACAGACCTCATAAGATGAGCAACACAGCATGCTAATGCAATCACCAGGGAACAAGGTGCAACAGGTGGGGTGCCACTCACCCAGCCCCCACTCACACGTACCGAGGAGCTACTGGCCAACCTGGGGACACCTGCAGACCTCCATCCACAAGCTTTAGCTGGTATTGTGGAGGTGGGTGTCTCTCAAACACCGAGCCTGGAGTTGCCTGGTAAGTTACTGCACATATAACACAACTATATTTCATATAGTTACATGTGTTACTGTACAATATGTAATGTAACATCATATGCAAGGCATATATGCACACATGCCACATACTATAATCTGCTACTCTATGTATGCACAGATGTGCATAATCCATAGTATAGTCTATTGTACTGGCTTATGTGCTAACATGGACATTGCACCCTGTAGCTATCACACAGGTTTGGATAATGATCTTACTGCTGTGACACTCCTATTTAGGTACCTCTAGCATTTTGCAGTGACAGCAGCCTGTTGCAGGTGAGATTGTTATTTACCGGGCTTGATAATGCACAGATCATAATAATTGCATGCTATCTGTATGTGGCCATTTAACACACGTACACATAATGTATGGTGGTCCTGTTAATATACACTGGTCAGACCTGCAATGCATCACAGTGGTTACCCACATGGAATGATTGAAGACTATATGAAACACCTACACTAAACCTTACAAACTGACATTGCCAGATGTGTGGACAGCTGTGAATACAATGGTGGAGATGTGGTTCACTGTAGGGACAGGTACTACAGATCAGCATTACACATGTAGGGAATACAAACGGTACTATACAGATCATATGTGTGCACACACTCTAAATGTGTTGGAGCTGGAGTATGACCAGCCCACAGGATTCACCCTTGTGGATTATACCCATGTTATGAATGTCACACAATGGCATATGCTATTTGACATGTCCATGACATGTAGTGGGCTGACTGCAACACTGCTCAACTATCCTGCAAAACATATCTCACATCGCAAATATACTAACCTTTGTCTGCATAACCCTGTCCTCAGTGGAGCACATGGCATATATGGGTGTATGTCATATGGGATAACACTAACATGTGACATAGATGCCCATTACAACCATTGGACAAAATATGTGTACACATGGCCATGGAGGATGGCCAGAGACATGAAGCAACACACAGAGTAGAAGTGATGTACATGTGTGTACATCCTGCTGTACATTGGCACTACACAATACAACTATGGCCTTTGCATAATGGTGATATTGCAGATGTGAAACACTAAGCATCATACAGGCCTGTGCACAGCTTGTGTAGGCATGACATCAAAACCACCACATAACATGTCTTGAACATCTTGAGTGTGTCGCGACATGAAAGCATTCACCTATACAGTCTCCAAATACATACATGTGTTGCACAACATACACATACAACTACAGCAGGCCACAGATACAGTACATTCACCTTGCTGTTGTCAGACATCACTGTCGTGCTTGCTCCTCATCTGTGTGAGGTATTTATTTATTTATTTTTTATTTATTTATTCATTTATTTATTTATTTATCATTTGTTGACCGGGAAAGTCCGACTAGGTTCCACAGAGCCTGTTTTCAGTGGAGGCCTGGGGAGAAATGCTCCAGATGCATGTCTTTGGTATACAGATGGCATGTGGGACATGGAATACTGCTAAGTTAGCCATGTCTGGGCATAGTTTCCATGCATCAGTAATATGGTTGCAGATGTGCAGGGGTGTCATCTGTATACCTACAGTGACATGTGTCACACATTCCACATTAGGGTTTAGTGTGTATACACCTCAGTGACGTGGGCCACATTCCACAATAGATATGTACTGTATCTAAACACAGTCATGGCTATGAACTCTGTCTGTAACTCACACTGTATAGCAATAGTGAAGCCACATGATGCCCTGCAATGGCTATGCACATCAGCTCACTGTGTAGTATGTCACTGCATATTTGTAGGCTGGACTGACAACATTGCGTCAGGTGAAGGTCCATGTTAGTATAACACGTCCCTGCATTGGGACACCATTACCGTACTGTATATTTGAAAGGACACCATTGTGTTACACATGTATGCATGTCATTCAACATGTCAGCAGAAGACACGTCATACTGCATGTGATTGGCAAGGTCATATGCCACACATCAGCCTGGTGTACTGTTAGCCTGTGCTGGTCTGTGGCACCAGTGCAAAGTAGGGACAGCCATGTCACGCATGTGTGTACAGCCACATGCACATTGTCTGTAGACTCAGCTCAGGGTTAGGCAGAATAAGGTTGAACAGACATGCACTGCTTTGGGGGAGATATGCAAGCTAGGGCTCAGGCAAACATAGTATTCACTCCACATACCCTTGTATACATGTCCTCCTCACACATAGGGGCAGTGGCCAACACAAAGCATCAGTGGCAGATGTACAAAGGTCAGCAATGGTCTTTTAACATGTGGGGTGTGTTGCACAAAACATGGCAGTGCGGTGCAATGATGCATAGTGCATGCATTGTGTTGTAGGTATGGGGCATAAGCTACTTACACAAATGGTGTAACACAGGGATGTATGATTACTACTATAAATGTGTAAGGTGCATGCCTTCTGCTATAACACATGCATGCTGTTGTGTGCAGCTCAGGGATGTATGATAACTACCACTATAATTGTCTAAGCTGAATGCCATCTGCCATATCACATGCATGTTGCAAACTGTGGGGTGTCATAGCATGTGTCCGTCTGTGTGTCTGTCTGTGTGTCTGTCTGTATGTGTCTGTGTGTGTCTGTGTGTGTGTGTGTGTGTGTGTGTGTGTGTGTGTCTGTCTGTGTGTGTGTCTGTGTGTGTGGTGTTCTGTATAACTTGTAATGTACAGTTCTTGTCTGCCCCCACAGGTGTTGATGTAGGTGCGTTGCCCTCCTGTGGTCCACCTGATGTTAGTGTCCCCACAGACTCTAGCAGTGATGATGAAAGTATGATTGAGGCACAGGCAAGGTTGTCAGGGGCTGAATCTGTGCCATTGGTTGCCATTCCACCTGTATCCCCCTCATCCCCGCACACGGTTCTCATGCCTACACATACTCCCTCACCAGTGGCCATAGATGCAGGACATTTGGCACATAATAGCATGGAACAGGGAAGTGTGGAGACTATGGAAGGTGTACCTGCACACCATGATCCCAGCCAACTGACTGGTGATGTCCCACATAGGCATGTGCTGCTCGTAGGAGGACCACCAGCCAATATACCCCTGCAAGACAAGGCATATCAGCTGGTGTCACCAGACGCATGTTTCAGGCTGTAATGAAGGCACAGGCACGTGCTGTATGGCACAACAGAGAAGGTCTGAGGCTTCAGAGGGTTTCTGTCTATTCTTTAACTGACAACATCCAGGAAATTGCAAATGCTCACCATCATCTTGCAGATGTCTTGGATAGACAATTGGGTCACATGGTGGGAGCCCTTGACCATGGCATGTCAATCCTCGAGCGTGGAATGTCTGTGCTGGAGCATCTGGTGGGAGTGAGACATTGGTCACATGGACGTAGGGCAGCTACATCACCTGTTGAAAGTCTACATGAACATGCTACTGCACATGCCCACTCCCATAGTGACGGTAGCAGCAGCAGTGCAGCTGGTGCTGTGCCGTCCACACTAGGACACAGCAGGTCATGTGCACGTGGTCCTGGTTCCAGTGGACATGTGTCATCAGACAGTACCCAATCAGGACCTCTGCCTGTAGTGCCCATGCAACCCCTGGCAGGCGCAGGTCATGTGGCCATGGCTGGACACCGTTAACTGTGGAACCTGCCCTGTACAGTCTGCAGCTGTCAATAATACCCCAGTGTAGGCCAGCCACATGCCAGACCTGTGTGCATACATACACACACACACCAGAAACAAATGTAGGGCACCTCAACACACACATGCATAACATCCACACACGCCCAGTGATATCAAAGGCCATAACCCACACACATAATGTCATTCAATGGTGCAGCCTAGGCCTCTAGCAAACATTATCACCCTGTGCATATGATGATGCCTGTGCCGCATCCCTGTCATCCACACCGTCGGTGCAGGGACATGCTCATATGGTCTGATGCACAGGGTGAACATACTAGGAAGACAATTGTAGATTAATATTGTTGAGTAGTGTTTAACAGGCAATGGACATACCATATAGTACAGTTTTAGAATGCATTTGGTATGTTTGACAGTATGTATCATGTGTAACAGTAACTGCATGTTGATCTTGATGTTCTGCCTTCCGCTTTCAGGTATAATTGTATGTGCCAGGGATGTCAGTGTTTGCGGTTAGTGTCCCATATGTAAATGGTGACTACTCACAGGTCTGTATGACAATACCTGCATGCACTTTGCAGCTTCCACATCGTAGTTGTAATCTCCCACGTTTCAATTATATTTATTGATCTAATGATCTAAGAGCATGATAGCTGTGTAGTAAGCTACTGTGTTCATAGCCGTCACATCCATGGTGGGTGACATCACAGTGTAGTTACCTGGAGCGGGGAGGAGGTAAAAGAGTGGTATAGCAGATGACAAAGGTAAAGGCCAGTGGAAAAAGTGGCTTCTCATTGGGAAGCAGTAATACTCGCTCTCATGACAGGATGCAAACACAGACACACCCACACACTCAGTGATTCACAGACATAGTAACACACCCACAAACTCAAGGATTCCACAGACAGAGTAACACACCCACACACTCAGGGATTCACAGACAGTAACACACACCTGACACACAGTTGCCAGTTTTGGGATGAGAACCCCTGCCTATGTGCAAATCATCATTATAGTACTACGCAATTACAAGATGCGCCACAGAGATTACTCATGTACAGGTAGTCAGAATGGCCTATGATCGAAGACATCAACAGGGATACTAGATTGCAGTGAGTGAATGTGGGGTGGGGGGGGTTCATCAGTCGGCTATGTAACAACAGGCCTCACCCCAGGGTATACACATTTACAGGCAGTTAGAATGCCCTTCTAAGACTGATGACATCAACAGGAATACTAGATTGCATTGAGTGAATGGGGGAGGGGGCCTTAACATTTCACTATAGTAAAATACAGCCTCACAGGGCAGCCATACACACACACACACACACACACACACACACACACACACACACACACACACACACACACACACACACACACACACACTGTGGCATTCACAAAGATATACACCTATGTCACACACATACAGACACTTGACATGAGTGAGAATCAACCACCTGCCTATGCCTTTCTTTCTACACTTCACTCTGCACTGATGTCTACCACAGTGTTCAGGAGAGTGAAAAACATTTGCGATGTATTCCCCACCATACGTGACATATATGGACACACACACACACCCACACGTGCCAGTACTGTGAATCAAACACCTGTCTATCTCATGATAGGTATTACAGAGTTACAGCACTATCTCACATGCTACAAAGCATACTGACTCTTTCCTTTGCCACCTGTGCTGATATATGCACAATATATGCACAGGGGAGGTGTTATTGTTACAGGTGTCAAGAGGTTTGCCTTCAGTGTCACCCTTACTACATTCTACGTTGTGTGTATTCCACTTCAATTAACAGAACCATAGTGTAGCAGTTACACAGGTTATTGTAGGAATGGTTGTAACACACATGTGAGCTGTCCTCAGTAATCATTCATCCGCAAAGTAGCCCCACCACTTAGTAGTCATGTCCAAACATCTGTCCATACCTAAAGTACAGCTTACTGTACTTTGAGCATATCACCATATACAGTTGGCAATGTTGAGGCTGCATTGCAACAGCATGATGTACTAATACAACAGTCACCTTCAGACATCAGACACTGCACAAGCATGGAATATAAACACACATCAATAGATGTACACATATGCAGTCTCCATCAGTAAGTGGACTAGCAGGTCAAGAGGATACATTCCACACTTTCCCTACACCATGTGTAAAACCTAGCCGAGCATTACACTATAATGGATGCTGTATTCTTGTACTGGTAGGACACACAAACACTTTCACTGAGTAGCCAAGTGTACATTCATGCCAACAGCACATATCAGCGAGACAGACACACAGCAATATTCCATGTCATGATCCCACAAACTGTTACTTGACAGTTCCATGGTGAAGCCAGGGCACTGTAATGGTCAACAGTGAGCACTTCATATATGCCACACACACCTCATGATTACTGGAAGAGTGCCAGCAATGTGCTCTGTTTGAGCTAGGCATTACACTCATTCAAGCATGTGTGAGGTCTGTGGCTTGCAAACATCTCACCCAACACGTTCTGGATATTGTGGTAATAAGGTTAATGTCCAATGGCTTGCAATTGTTGACATGGGGTATATGTAGGAGCTGTAACTACTTAGGAACATATAGAGCATAGCTGTATTTCCCTGAGTCTGTCAATACAGGCCATGTGTGTAGGTCCTATGATCCTGTTATTTGGGTATGTTTGTAGGCATTGCATTAGGTGGACATGTCTAGTGACATACATGCCACATGGGTTGTTGTATGATATGATAGGTGTCATGGGTGACCAGTAGAGAGGAAATATTACCTCTGTCGACATAGATATCAAACCATATGTACTGTTATCATTCAGCAGCCATGGACCTATCTGCCATGTGCATGTGTGTAATGAATGATGTAGCCACCTGTATGTAGAAAGAACAACAGCTATGGTATTTTCATTTATGTTGTATGAGTGTGGGATGTACATATCCAGGGCAGGTACATTTAGGTCATATCCAACCATGAGGGTGTTGTTTACTGGTGTACAGCAACAGTCAACTGTGTTAATGCTGACAACATCAGAGGGACCCTGGTATGTGTGCAACTGATCTGGTTACAAACAGTGATATAATTGCATTGCATAGCACATTATGCAACTGTGGCAGTACATGGGTACTTTGCACAGTTGATGTAGGGCTAGGTACAGTCCACCAATTGAAGGTTATTTGGTGTTCTATCATACTATGTCATACTACATATATGGATGTGTGTTGGTAGTCTGAGGACATGGTGATGGATGTATGAGAATACACCCTAGAATACAGCTTTTGCCACAGTCACCTGTACCTGACTCATCTGTGATGACTTATGTCAGAGTAGTGGTCTTTACTTGTGAGTAGCCTTTATGAATATGTGGACACCACCACCTGGAATGGTGCATACCAGTGTTATGGCCGACATGTCTGGATCTGAGTTATATGGTTGGTAGTGCAATTGTGCACTATAGAGCTTTCAGCCAGGTGTTCCTCACTGCACAGATGTCAGTATTCTCCATTGCAGGTTCTACACTGAGCAAATGGATTACGAAAGCCACACAGCTAGCACTGGTTAGCATAAGCTAAGCTAAGATGTTGTGTATATGACGTTGTGTATATGACCAGTGTCAGATATACTTAGTGTAGCGGTCCTGCTAATAATGACAACTACTAACACAGCCGGGAGAGGTCATCTTGACACCTGCACCTCAGTACCATTAGACAATGGGGCTCAAATGGATTACGAAAGCCACACAGCTAGCACTGGTTAGCATAAGCATCCAATGCAATTGTCTTGTAGGTGTCAGGGTGTTACTTCTGTGTTTAGGACTTTTGCCTTGGAATGTCACTATATGGGTAAATGCGAACTAGGTATTATCCACACTCCCTTGAATCATGGATGCATGTGCTGTGTGAAAAAGGCTTGTCTTTCAGTCATGACATCCTGGAATGACAGACACTGGACAACCTCATAATTACAGCAGGACATTGACTCATTGTTTTGGTCAAGCAGTTGCCACTCATACCATGACATCACTGCGAGTGGCAGTAATGTGGCTGGTATCAAATGCTACATCTATGGTGACGGACACCAGCAGACGTTGTGTATATGACCAATGTCAGATACACTTAGTGTAGTGGTTCTGCTAATAATGACAACTACTAACACAGCCGTGAGAGGTCATCTTGACACCTGCACCTCAGTACCATTAGACAATGGGGCTCACATCTTATGCTTGCACATGACACTGTTCCAAGTATAATGCCACTGTCCACAATGTATGCCTTTCAGGGCAGCAATGTGTGTGACACATGCTGTAGTTAGCATCCACCTGTGTGCCCCATTTAACCTACTGTCTGTCACTTCCACACATGCATGATTGTGTATACGCCACATATATATGTCAGTATGTCATGTACATGTATGCATGTGTATCACACAGCACAGACACAGATATATCATTTACTGGCCACATACAGGTATCTGGTAGTAAACCTGTATGATGTGCATATATACTGACAGTTAAGATGTACATAGCTGTAAACCTGTGTGTTTACAATATGGGTCCATTACAACATGTTCTGTACATGTAAGTGTATGCGCATGCACACTGTGGCTTTCCGTGGTTAGAATCAAAGTGCATCACAAACAGCCCTGTGCTACTAAGTGTATGAGCATGCCCACTGTCAGCTTGTGTAATTGGAGTCAATGCATCCAAACAAGTCCTGTGATTCTATGTGTATGAGCATGATCACTGTAACCCTGTATAGAGGTAGTAGTTGTCCATACCACAGATGGGCATACTCCAGTTCAGGGCTTGTTGTGCTACAACTATACCTCTCAGGCCTACCTATGTCTTATCTGCAGATGATGTGTCATGTTTGGCATACAGGTTGTAATGGACTCTTACTTTAAACACACAGGTTTACAGCTATGTACATCTTAACTGTCAGTATCCCTTTTGTTGTCCTCACTCTTAGAAAAGCATTCTGACTCCCTTGAAATGTGTAATCTCTGCGGTACATCGCATAACTGTGTAGTACTGTAATAATGATCTGTAGATAGGCAAGAGCTCTGATCCCACCACTGGCAACTCTGTGTGTGTGTGTGTGTGTGTGTGTGTGTGTGTGTGTGTGTGTGTGTGTGTGTGTGTGTGTGTGTGTCAGCAAATCGCTGAGTGTGGTTGTGTGTGTGTTTTTGTGTCTGCATCCTGTTCATGACAGCTTGTGTTGCTGCTTTCCAAAGAGAAACCACCTTTTGCATTGGCCTTTATCCTTGTCATCTGCTAAACCACCCTTTTCCCCCCACCCACTATGTCACCCAGCTCAGAAGTAGAATCAGAGTAAGTGTAATTGTATGGTGTCTGTGGCACATACCCCAACTGCATACCACTCTACTAGTTACCTTTACATAGGTAAGATGTGTATGCACAATACTGGCAAGTGTGTGTTTGTGTGTGTGTGTAACTACCCTGTAGCCAGGCATACACATGTGTTATGTCTTTTAACATTCTGCACACCATGGTAGTCATCTGTAGTGAGTGGAGTCTACAAATTATTACATAGTTAGGAATAAAAAAGAATAGACAGTCAAGAATGACTATAGTTGGGTATGTTGTTTTCCTGTGCCACTGTCATGCAGTGACATAGAAGTGGTCACCGGGCTGTATGTCCATAACCATCATTCCCCCACCCAAACTTCATAATCCCTGGGTATATTTCCTTAGCCATCCTTCCCCACCCCAAACTCCATATACACAACAACCATCCCTTCTCTGGTGACCTGATTATGATTTAAATGTTATAAAACAAGAGATGCCTCTGTTTTGTGTACACATCAGTTCCTTTGGATCCCCTCTGTGTCACAAAGGGTGTTTATATATATATATATATATATATATATATATATATATATATATATATATATATATATTAATATATATATATAAATATATATATATATATATATATATATATATATATATATATGAATAGCTATAGCTGTGTCTGTGTATATGCATATATATATATATATATGTGTGTGTGTGTGTGTGTGTGTGTGTGTGTGTGTGTGTGTGTGTGTGTGTGTGTGTGTGTGTACACATCCCGTAGGTGCATATATGTCTATGTTGTTTCACAGAGTACAGTACATTCAAGGGTACTGTACATATGTACACAAAGTGACTGTTCCATTTGTTTTCAGTACTGTAGAATACCTGTAGTAAGATGTGTATTATAAAAACCATGAAACATGTATACAACCCAGATGGCTTAGTGATAAATCCAGTGACCTCGGTGTGCATGGTCGAGGGTTCAAGACCTGCAAGGCTTGTTGGTAATGTCATTTAGGAATAAATATGACACTTTTATGCAGGTTTGAATGTGTTTTCACGACAGTAAGCAGTGGGTACACACAGGTACAAGACATGTACCACTCGCAGTACACTTGAAATGCCCTTCTTTGGCAAGCCTGCTGATGTCACCCACCTAGAAATACACCTCTGGGACTGCTGCAACCCAGTAATCTATGTAGTGCATCCTGTAACTGTGTAATGCTGTCATGTAATAAACTAGTTTGATAGGTGTTCTAATCCCAGACATACTAACTGTGTGTGTCTGTCTGCTTGAGAAGGAAACAATGCTTTTTAGAGTACGTACACTCCTTACGGTTCACATGCTCACCTTTGGCAACCCTGCTGATGTCACCCACCTAGAAATAAACCTCTGGGACTGCTGTAACCAAATAATCTCTGTAGCATGTCCTGTAACTGCATACTGCTGGAGTGTGATTTAGAACTGCGGTAGGGATCCATCCACTATCATGGCAGTTGTGTATGTTTTCTGTGTGTTTCAATGTCTGTGTAGAGAGCAATGCCTTATACACTACTCACTTGCAGGACATTTACAATGCCCTACTTTGGTACTTCTGCTGATGTCATACTTTGTAAAATACACCTCTGGGGAACAAGTTCCCTAGTAATTCTCGTGGTGCGTCCTATAACATCTCCATGCAGTAGTGTGATATAGATCTTGGTCATGGGTTCTAACAATATACATGTCGTTTGTGGACATGTGTGTGTCTCACTGTTTTCTGAGCAATGTATTTTGGGCTACTCACTTGCAGGAAATCTGAAATGCCCTACTTTGGTAAACCTGCTGATGTCATTCCTAGTGAAATACATCATTGGGGATGGAGTAACCCAGTAATCTCTGTAGTGCATGCTATAATTGCGTAATGCTGTAGTGTGATAAACTAGTTAGGTAGGAGTTCTATTGCAAGATATGGCAGGTGTGTGTATGTGTTTGACAGTCAGAGCCTGTGTGGAGGTGGCTGTGAATGTCTAACCACTGGACATGTTGAAGAGTGGGTTTTGTAGTTTTCCTATATGGTGGCCATTTTATATGTCACAATGTCCACCTCACGAGGTTTACAGATTTCAATCAGCCAAGAGACTGGG
This sequence comes from Protopterus annectens, assembly GCF_019279795.1. Classification (NCBI taxonomy): domain Eukaryota; kingdom Metazoa; phylum Chordata; order Ceratodontiformes; family Protopteridae; genus Protopterus; species Protopterus annectens. Next base: position 1,478,811,254 of record NC_056746.1, read on the forward strand.
TTGGCAAGCCATACCCCTACATCTGGCAAAAGGCTTGGTGAACACAGTAAGCAACCCTACTATTACCCAGACTATGGTCTGAACCCATATGTCATGCACAAACACACTTGCCTAGAATATCCCGCTATGTTGCCAGTACCCTGCACATTGATGACAGATAGTAGGCATGGTGTGATTGCAGTGGGCCACAGAGGGCATGGCACCCTGTCCAACAGTACAATAGGCACATAATTGTGGACAATGCACCTTCACTATGTTCCCCATTGGACGCCTGCAACATATGTGGTGCCATCAAATGTGATCCACAAAGGACATACAATGCCTTACACACATGCCCTGTATGGACAGATGCCACTGACACCAGGGAATACCTGTATCATGCTATCATTGCAGATGCAAGGTCAACCTGCTGTCTATTAGCAGGTCCTGCCACACCAGGCCAGTATTGGCACAGGTCAGTATTGGCACATCTGATGATAACAGTCAGTGTACACAACATGTGCCAGGCAAACCAGGTACACTTAAACATGTCACTGTGCATTATTGTGGGACGTGCCCATCTCAGGCATTGTCCATGTCAAGGAAAATCAAACACAGACATGGCATGCATTGCAAAGCAATGGCCACACACAATAGTAACCAAGATGACAGGACAGACCATACAATACCTATCTGTGTGAGACATTGCAGACACTACACCCCTGAACCACACTACATACCATTGTCAGGTGGCCTGATGCCAAGGATTACCCCTCACCCAGCCTTGTACAGCCATCTTGCACAGCCAGCCACTACACACCAATGAAGCAATGCACACATGCATGTCAGTACTGGAACCTTGTGTCTGCATGTGGGGTATGATTTTCCCAACCAGTCACACCCAGTATAACTCCCATTGGTATACTGACTGATGTCAGAAACGCTCACATGCCCTAGCCCATAGAACCTCAGGATATCCCCTGTGGTGCATGTAATATCTGTGCATTACTGCAGTGTGGCAAACTTGTGCATTTGTGAGCCTGCCAAAGTGTGCCAATATGTCTGAGTCCCTTAGAGAGTGTGGTTGTGTTGACAATGACATCTGTTCATCTGGACAGCCATGTGTGCTATACCTAATGTATGTCTACTTTAGTTCTGTTGCAGATGTCACTCACCAGCACACATATATGTTCTTACAGCACACCAACATGTCAGCTATGTGGCACATGTAATAACTGCATGCACTTGTAATAGTAATGGCTAGTCAGTGAGGGGGTGTAAACCTCTGTACTGGTAGGTGTGTAACAGAAGATGCTTAGGTTTTAGTCTCCCAGCCCTTTTCTGATGTACTTTGCCTCTGTCTGTCTGTCCCTCCCACACACTCTCTGGTGGATGTGGAGATGTACACCTGCTCAGCAGCAGCTTGTGTTTTGTAATTGATGGTCATGATCAGGTGATGGCCTCTGCACCTATTGCAGTCCTCTTCTAGCTGATTGCATGTGGAACAGCTGTGGTGACATTCCCATAGCCAATTGCATGGAAACACAATACAATATCTAGGAACATCATGTTGGTATTTGCCCATGACAGTTGCTGTGAGTGGAACCTGGATCTGGTGTTTGGTAAACAGCATCACAGATGAAATTGGGATATTCCTCAAACAACATACATTGTGGAAAATAGCCTAAAGACAGGAAGGTGATGTGCCAGACATGACTACAGCATGTAAGTGTAGCTCAGCTTCATTCAGACTACTGCCATTTAACAGGTTGTGTGTGGTAATGGCTAGTCTGCATGTTTTAATAACTGACAACACAGTGTTCTGTTTGTGAGTAAACCCCCATCTGTAGGGTCATTTGTGGACCGGTCAGTGTGTGGAACCATTTGTTTCTTGTGTTACTCACAGAACACACATCTGTGAACTGCAGAAGCATAGTGTGAAGATTGCAGTCAGTACAGGGTGACAGTGATGAGAGTTACTGACACTGCATCCCTGATTGGACATACGTCACATGAAACAGTGGTATGACAGTCACTGTCTGAGGTTATCACAGTGACATGCCAATAATGGGCCACTGTTCATAGCTGCAGTCGCAAGTCATCTACGCTTTGGACAGATGTCATGCAGTATATATGCATGTGTTGTGCTCCCTCTGCAAATGTATGACATCTATTGTCTTGGGTTAATGGTAATATCTATGCGTGCTGTTATAAGTAATCCTGAATGCTGTTGATTATTACTAAGCCTTATCTGTGTTACAACTGCAACACCATAGGCTGTATGCGATTGCAGGTCCCGGCGGAACCACCTGTCCCACTTCAGCTGGCCATGGCACCGGGCACCAGCACATCTGGGGCTCAGCCTTGGACCTCCACCTCTGTTGGCTCTGCACCACCTTTGGGTGGAACCGCCACTGAGAATGTGGCTTGCACCCCCCCCCTGGGAGCAGGTCCAGACAGGAACTTGTCAGCCATCGTATGGTCCAGGCCGTGGTGCATAGGGAGCTCAAGAGGGGGTTTTGAGGCCAGCTATGCCAACTCAAGGGCAGAATGGCACAATTAGAGGGTGACCTTGCCCCTCCTAGACAGCCCCCAGCACGGCTACCTTTGGGGCTGTGAAGGTGCAGTGGTGGCTGCCCATGGGTGGGACCTCTGTCCCACTGTTTCCATTTGGGGGCTCATGGCCTTGTGACTGCCAAACATCCCTCCTCATCTAAGGTGTTCCCCCCCACATGTGTCATATACTGCCCCTGTATGCTGTCTTGTCTGTCATCCTACCCAACCTATCCTCCATGAGCATACCTACTCACCTTCCCCAACATCCTACTCTCACCTCACAAAAATGGAAACAAAAGGCCAGTCTGTTCCCAGAATAACTTTTGCCCCAGATATAGCTGTCCATTTCACACATGTGTCCACTGGACACATGTAACCTTTTTAATTTGATCACAACATACTACTGTTGTCCTCACCCCCCCTCTCTCAGGCACACGATCCTGGTATGCACATGACTCCTAAAGGTTCCAGGTACACATGATGCAGACGACCGCAGTATACACACAATACTACCAGTCCCTCTATGGTTACCCCATTTAACTTTTTAATGATGATGATGTTGCACACAGCACCTTGCAAGAGTACTATTCTCACATTATGATTGGACAGGAACTGTTTTGCTAATGTAAATAAAATGCTCAAAGTAATGTATTTGGGCAATGTACAAATGTTTGCGTGTATTAATGACACATGTCTGTCTGAGGGAGTCTTGATATTACATAGGACAACACCACTACATAATACAGGAGTTGCTGGTGTTTTCCTTTTCATTCTTTTTTAATGCTTTGTTGTCACGTGGTTTGTTCTTGGTATATATATATATATATATATATATATATATATATATATATATATATATATATATATATATATACACATCTGGATATAAACACACACACATACATCTACATAATGAAATACATTTCCTATACTGTTGAATGACTGTGCTGGATGATATGTTTGTGATAACATCAGATGTGTGTATATCTGCCATGGCTTAGAGGTAAATCACATTGGCTGTGGTGTACAGGGTCCTGTTTTTGAGCCTTGCAGAGGCCATTTATTTTGTTGCTGGGCAGAATAAGGGCCATTGGATACAGAGTGATTAAGGCACTTTTAAGTAGGTGTGAGCGGATGTGCATAGGTTTGTGCGATGGTAAGCAGTGGTTACTTTTGGTTACAGTTCCTTACATGATTGCTTAACCTGTGTAAGCAGCGCTTACCCCCACGCAAACAGGCTGAAACCCGCTCACTGCTGCTTAAAAGTGCTTACTTCCACTTACCCCCGTGCTAATTTCTTTAAAAGAAAAGAAAAAAGGGGTGATAGGAAAGTGGTGAAAAAGAGGCACAAAGAGGGAAAGACAGTAGGCAAGGTAGCTGGGGAAGTGCAGGAAGGGTGTAGGGAAGGTCTATATTAAAGCAACGGCTATGCATATGCAATAAATTTGGTGGTACATTTGGACATTCAGAACCCTGAGAGAGGGGTGAGGACAACAATAGTATGTTGTGATGCCAATTAGAAATGTTTACATGTGTGCAGTGGACACGTATGCGAAATGGACAGCTATGCATGGGGCGTGCTTTTTTGCGGGAACAGATTGCCCTTTTTTTCTTTTATTTTTAGGTGAGAGTGGGATGTTGGGCAGGAGAGTAGGTATGATCAGGGAGGATAGGTTGGGTAGGATGACTGACAAGACAAACAAGACATGTACAGGGGCAGTATATGACACATTTGGGGGGGAACACCTTGGATGGGGAGGGGTGTTTGGAAGTCGCAAGCCCATAAGCCCACAAATGGACACAGTGGGACTGAGGTCCCCACTCATGGGCAGTTACCACTGCACCTTCACAGCCCAGAAGGTGGCTGTGCTGGGGGCTGTGTAGGATGGACAGGCTCACCCTCTACTTGTGCCACTTGGCCTTCAAGCTGGCGTAGGTGGTCTCGAATCTCCCTGTCGAGCTTCCTACACACCATGGCCTGTACCGTACCACTAGTGACAGGTTCCTGTCCACTCCCGCTCCCAGTGGGGGGCAAGCCCCATCCCCTGCAGTGGTTCCACCCGAAGGTGGTGCAGGGCCAATGGACGAGGCAGTCCCAGGCTGGGCCCCAGATGTGCTGGTGCCCAGTGCCATGGCCAGCATGTTGACGCATGTTTAAGGAAGATATGGGTTAGTAGTAGTCAACAACATTCGCAATTAGTTATAACAGCATGCATAGGTATTCCCATTACCCAGGGCACCAGATATAAATAGTTGCAGAGCAGGCAGAACACATGCATATATGGGTAAACAGTGGCCATTACAGCAACATGCAGGTTTCATTGATAGCAACAGGCCACCAATATGGCAATATTTTAACATGGCACATGCATAGAAACAGATGTGAATATTTATAAAACAATAGGACATATGTCCCAACAAAGGATAGGAGTGTAGACATACCAAATGCGTTGTGTAAATCAGTTATTTTTGCACATATGGTAGGGGTGAGAGAGAAAGAGAGTTCAATTAACAACTAATAAATCCTTGTAGTTTTCACAACATTCTTAGTCACTGCAATGGTCTGTCCCTTACATGTATTATTACACTACCCAATGGCGTTATATTGTACAATGGTATGTTTGTAGATTAGTATGTATGTATGGGACCTGTGTTTTATGTACAGGCTTGACAAGATGCAGGTAATGCAACATGCTTTGAGACTGGTCTCATACACTTTGGGTGAGATGCTGGGATGACAGGTATGTTTGCCTGTACATTCTCTATGTACAAGTCTGACTATCAGTTATATGTCATTGACAGCTGCCTACATTTCTTGGATCATCACACTAATTTGTCAGGGGAACAGGGCAAAAGGCAGGTGATGTGGGCCAATTATCAGGACATACTGGGCAGATTGGAACAGTTGAGGGGTATGAATATGCATACCACTCTCTATATGAGCATTCTAGCAAAATCTGTACAGTTGTTAAGTGTAAATATGCATACATCTTTCTCTCTGAACATTCTAACAAACTGTGTGCAGTTGTGTGGAATGATTATGCATACAACTTACTAGCGCCCCTGGGATCCAAAGCCCTGCTGTGTGTGACAAAAACATTACAGTTAAGATCACTGTATGCTATCAGGCAATTGTTGTGAGGCTTTGCAATGTATTTTGTCTAATATGACTCACCTGTTTGCACTTCCAGCACTGTTATACAGCACTTCATACACATTTTATCTGCATACCACAGAGTGGGTAACATTGATTACTACAACAGTACTATTTAATAACTGCAACAGTACAACAACATATGACTGCAGAGTAAACAGAAGCAAAGCAGGGATTACACTTTTATTCGCAGCATATTACACAATTCTGTATACTGGTACAACACTTTCTGAGGCTCTTACATTTATTTGTTATGACAGTACATGCAGGTGATTTACTAACCTGCCTCGCGACACATCCTTTGCAGCCTAGCATCATAGGCTTGCTGGTTCACAGCATGCTCATCTGCAGCTGTCAGAGAAGTACAGTGATATTTAGCCATACCTATACATAGTATACACAAGCTAGGCAATTATTAACTACATAGTGGAAGGAGTACTTAGTTCTGGGGCATTCTGCATCTGCCTTGCTTCCTGGATCCACTGTTCCAGGACATCCCCTTCTGCCACTTCAGGTCTGCATGGTGGTGCCTGACCTGCTCACCAGTCCATGGGATACTTGTGGCACTAGTGAGGTCACGGGCGAGACTGTCCCAGGCCTGTTTTATACTGGGATCCCTGATACTGGCCCTGCAATAGTCTCCTATCGTGGTGCTTTACCCAGAGCCATACCATGAATTTGGACTCCTGAATGCCCCAACACTGTGCTCTAAAGTGAGTGCCTTCTCCCACTCCAGCCATTCTGCTTGCAGGGGGATGTTACAACCAGTTATGAGCCATATTCCCACCTCTTTGATTTATGTAGGGCCGGATTCCCGCACTTTTCTGTAATTGGCCGGTTTTGAAAAGGCTAAGCTTTGGGCACACCTGTTTACTTCATGTTGGCACTGCTTAAAGAGGTGTACCTGTGGGCATATTGTATTGGCTTCCCTACATATTGCTTACAATTACTTAGTTGGGCAGTGCTGCGGTTAGCATTGCTTATTGGTTATCTAGTATTATATTTGCCTTTTGTCAATGATATCTTACTCATTACAGGTTATATATGTGTCTGGTAGCCGTCATTCATGTGTACATACACTGTATGGGGTCTTGGGGACTTTATATCTTTATTACAGTGACACCTCAACTCTAAGTTTATTGCAGTACTCCAATTCACATATTTATGGTCTGTGGTAGGTTATAGCACATTACACTGCACATAAATTCAGTTCACATATTTGATTTGATTTCCCTGTTGTGAGGATTAGTTTGCTGATACCTCTTTTATACGGATTGCTATCTTGGCGTACTGGTTTACTACTATGACTATGATGTATAGGGTCCAGAGTTCTAGTCTTGCAGAGGATGGTTATTTTGCTGCTGGCCAGAACATGAGCTGTTGTGTACAGAGTGATTAAGGCACTTTAAAGCAGTTGTAAATGGGTGTGCACGGCTTTGCGCGGAGCTAAGCAATGCTAACCTCTGGATACAGTTTCTTACACTCAGTCTCTACATTGGTTCACCAGTGTGATACTCGCATACCAGTGCCCAAACAGGCTTACAACCGCTTGCTCCTGCACTTGCAAATGCACTGCATTTGGTGTTTGCATCTGACACTCACACCCCTGAGTGGGGGTGAGGACTACGATAATACCTTCTGATGCCTATTACATCGGCTTACATGCCTACAGTGGGGTGTTGTGACCATGTGTTTGTAGGTGTTATGTAGTGGGTTATGCAATGACACATATGGTAATACCATACTTAGCCTTTTAAACTGGACTGTGCTGCGGTGGGACCCATATCGAGAATGGCTGCCCATTAGGCGTAAGCATGCCGGTCGACTGTATGGAATCCGCGGCTTGGCCAGCATTTGCTTCATACTATTGGTGTGTTCCTCTTACAATCTGCACCTGTCTGGCAAATACCTGGGAAATGACACCATTAAATACAGCCAAGTAATTGGGTTTAGGACCCCACAACCTTCAGCCCAGTCATGCTAATGCATACCTATTATTCTATCAGCTTTCTAAGGTTGTAAGTGGAATATGTGCTTTCCGTCCCTATTAGACCTCTCAAACAAGTGGGGGCAAATTTCAACTGAATCAGGGACAAATCAAGAAACACTCAGGGACAATCAGTGACACTTTTAAAATATTACTGCTATTAACTTAAAACATTGACAGAATCAGAGCATGTGAATTAATACACATTTTCTGAAGTAAAAGGAGTTTATAACACTTAATTATTGTCATTATTCATTAAGTGTAATTCACCACCTTTCCTGCAAAAGTGACTAGTTTTAGGAGGGATTAAGAGGGACACAGTTAAAATTTGAGTCAAAATCACGGACATCCCAGAAAATCATGGACAGTTAAGAGGTATGGTCCCTATTTGTTCCTCCAGTGGTTTATGTCCTATCCAGTGGATTTGCTCTTAGGGGTTGAGAGGTATGGGCGTAAGCTCTGCCCATTTTGGAATATTACTTACATTCCTGGGGCGGTCCTAATACAACTGCACCAGCCAACACCTGCATGCCTAGGCCCATAATTGCATACCCATTGTTCCCCCACCTGCCCCTCCTCTACAGCACTCATCCTTACTGTTACACCACTACACACTGCCCACTCTCCACGTGTCAGGACCATGTCATATGTTGTGTCGACCTATGGTTTATCAGGCTTGCATAACCTACTGGTCTGTGTACGTCTACAGCCTGGTTAGATGACTCATGACAGGAACTGACTCCAATGATCAGTAATTTTTGGGGTGTCCCACAAGGGACATTGATGTCTTTGTTTCAAGATTAGACCTGGTAGGTCTCTCCCACTGGTAGTATCCTGCCTGTGGTCTGGGAAGCAGTGGTGTGTTTATTTTTATTATGTGTCTGTATGTTTCACCAGTCTTGCTGGGGGGGTGAGTTGATGCTACGTGTTACACGTTTGTTGATTGGACCCCTCACCCCCATATTCACAGCCTGTGAACATATGTAATTCGTAACTGCTGTATCAAATCCTAGCTATATACATTATATTTACACACACACACACACATATATATATATATATATATATATATATATATATATATATATATATATACAGATATATCTGTATATGTATGCATACATGTATATATTTATATATTGCTGTCTATATATATCTAACGACATATGGGTGTATGGGTGTCTGCATATGTATATATCAATATGTGGGTATGTATATGTATTCTGTCTCTGTATGCATACATTTGTACTATGGAGAGGGAGAGGTATATCTCCATGTAGCTATGGGTAGATATACACACACATACCTCTACATATATACATCTACATCTGGTTATTCCGTTCCTTGCCATGTAGATTATACTTTGCTGCAGTGGGACTCGTAGCGGGTGTGGCTGCTCGTTGGGCGATGCCTCTGCCCAATGAACACTTTTGCTTACATCCCTGGGTCTGTCCATATAGACCCACATCAGCCAACACCTACACACCTAGACCCATAACTAGCTACCCATAGTTCCCCCACCTGCACCTCCTCTACAGCACCCATCCTTACTCTGGGTGCTGGTTGGGTCTGAACACACCACTACACGCTGCCCACTCTCCACTTCACGGGACCCATGTCATACGTTGTCTCGACCCATGGGTCATCAGGCTTTCCCACCCTGGCTAAAATGTTTGGCGTATCACCTTCTTTTGGGTATATGTCAATTTTTGGGGCATCCCACAAGAGACGCTCCTGTCTGTGTTCCAAGATTAGATTTCACGGGTGCACTGTGTACCCCCCGGGTTGACCCCTGCCTGTTGTCTGGGGACCAGTGGACTAATTACATTGTTTATGGGTTTGTTTGTATGTTTCCTCTGTCCAGCTTGGGGGGGGGGTCATGCTACGTGTTGCATGTTTCTTGCTTGGGTCCCTCACTTCCATTGGAATAGCTTGTGAACATATGTCATTCTTGTGTGAAGTTTCCAATCATAGCTGTATATCTGTGTATATCTACACACACACACACACACACACACACACACACACACACACACACACACACACACACACACACACACACACACACACACACAACCCTACTACTCCTCCTAGCATTTACCTACCATATCACTTGTTACAACTACCCATTACAAAATAGCTCTTCCTTCACTCATAAATCCACATCCGTTATCTCTCTGATCCCTTCTACATACTCCCTAACAATAAGCCCCACCCTATTCAACACCACTGCCACTACTTATACACTTCTTAAACCCATTAATACCAACCCCAAATCCATTATTACCCACAAACACATAATAATACTGCAAAAGATATTGAAAACTCTACAAAAACAACAACGTGAACTATTAAATGATGGAGATATCCACCCTAACCCAGGTCTTTATGATACCAATCCTACTACTAATATAAAACCTCCCAAACTAACCCAAATCAATACCAGACCAGCAAATAGTCTACTCATTCTAAATCTAAATATCAGGAACATCAACAAAAAGATACATGAGCTTCATACTCTGATCTCACAATATCTCCCAAATATAATCAGTTTGACAGAAACATGGCTAAAACCAATTACCAAGGATACAGAGATCCTACCACCTGGATACAGCATCCTTCGGCAAGATAGACCAATGAAGAAAGGTGGAGGCATTGCTCTACTTTATAAAAATACACTATCCATAGCTAAAACTGAGTTGAATTTACCCCCTCTGGACAAGGCAGAAATACTCCTAACTAGGTTCAAAATAGGTAACAACAAAACTATCAACTTAGTTACAGGCTATATCCCCCAAGGCAATAATATCCACATCATGGAAAATTTACTCCAATGGCTATCACAAACCATGCCACAAGAAACTATTCTATTAGGGGACTTTAACATTGACTGGCTCACATGCTCTTCCCAGGCTCCCACTAATCATATCAACCTACTTACCTTTTCTCAACTAATCAAAGAACCACTAGAATCTACAAGAACAGTAAAAGAGAATCACTTTTAGACTGGATTCTACTAAACAAAATCCCTTGCTCATATTTAGGAGGTACCCTTCCTGACTCACTAAGTGATCATCAAACTACCTTCCTACTCAAATGTAACTCCCACCACCCCCAAACCCCTATACTTCAAACAATAAGAAACAAAAAACACTTCAACTTACCAAACTTCTTACAAGATCTACAGCTCTACAACTGGTCGCAACTGTATTATCTACCCCTAGACGAAGCTATCAAACACTTCAACTCTACCTTCCTAGAGATACTAAACAGGCATGCCCCTCCAAGAACTACCAGAGTTAAATCCAAAACTGTTCCATGGTTAACAAGGCAAAAAATAAAAGAAAGGAATAGAGCCTGGACAGCCTGGAGGTCCAACAAAAACCCAGCAACACAGCAAGCATACCAACAGATAAGAAATCTTACTAAGAAACTAGTAATGCAAGATAAAAGAAATTACTTTATCACCCATCAAACCTAACATTCAAACAATCCAAAAAAATTCTGGGCAGGCTTAAACAGGTTACTACACCCTGGAAAAACCACTATCCCACCCCCAACAACAGGCTTAACAAAAGAAAACATAGCTGAATCATTTAACTCATTCTTTACTGAGATTGTACTTGCTCTTGCCCAAAACCAAACCTATACAAATACTACTAGTGCCCCCCCAAACCTTACAACAACCCCACATTTAAGCTACAACCCACCACAACCTCCTATATAAGAAAACTACTATCCCAACTAAAACCAACAACACTAGGAACAGACTCCCTCCCCAATGAATTCTTAAAACTAGCAGTAACTGAAATAGCAAAACAGTCTCAATCCTAATAAACCGATCCATCTCAGAAGGTTCAGTACCCTTGATCTGGAAAACTGCCTATATATTACCCCTACATAAAGGGGGGAATTCTTATGACATATCTAACTACAGACCAATAGCAATATTATCCCCACTTGCTAAAATATTAGAAAAATGTATTCACTATCAATTAATGACACATCTTATTGATCAAGATCTCATATCTCTTACACAACATGGGTTTTGGCCAGGACATAGCACAACCACCGCCCTGCTAGCATTCATAGATACCATTAATCACAACAGGAATAATGGTAAGTTTTCTTCAGCCCTCTTCCTAGACCTATCAAAGGCATTTGACATGGTCAACCATGAAAAATTAATCTCCCATCTTGAAAGCCTAGGCTCAGATAACTCATCAGTCTCCTGGTTTAAAAACTACCTCAACAGTAGACAACAGGCAGTACTATGGAATAATAACTTGTCTCCACTCCTACCTGTAACACTCAGAGTACCTCAGGGATCTATACTGGGCCCCTTGCTGTTCTCAATTTTTACAAATAATCTCCACTCAATCGCAAAAGGTTCAAGCCTTATGCAATATGCAGATGATTCAACTATAATATGTAATGCACCTACTTTACCAGACCTCTACAAAAAGACACAGGATAACTTTCACTCAGTGGAAACATGACTCACTGAGAATGGCTTGATACTCAACCCCCAAAAAAACAAGTTCCTGCTATTTCATCCCTCAACTACTACTGCCCCCACCTGCACCTTTACTAACCAGTCTAATAATGGTACTCGCATATCACCTGAAGCCCAGACAAAACTACTAAGTATTACTATTGTCAATAAGCTCAAATTTGATGTACACATCAATCTGGCCATTAAAAATACTAACAAAAAGCTAGGTAGCCTCTACAAACATAAAGCATTCCTGACCCATAATGCTAGAACTACAATTGCACGTACACACCTTCTCTCAACACTACTGTATGCCTCACCCATCCTGATTAACTTATCCAAAACAGAAATCAATAAAATGACAACCTGCTACAATCAGATAGCCAAATTTGCTAACAACAGCTCCTACAGAACACATCACTGCCTAAACCTAAAGCAATTGGGCTGGATGGAACTACCTAACTTACTTATTTATAATCAGCTGGTTACTACTCACAAGATACTCCATCAACAAAATATATCACCCTCACTGGCTAACATTGTCCAACAATATTCCTGTCCTAGGCAACTCCGCTCAACTGACAAATTACAGTTAACTGTTACTAAATCCAACTACCATGCTGGAGACTCCCTTTACTCTTATTATGTGGCCAAAATCTGGAACTCCCTGCCTACATCCTTATCCCTGATTATCTCACTACCTACATTTAAAAAAAGCTATCTACAACTACCTCAGTAACAAATGGTTATGTCCCTGTTCAACTCCAGACTAATGCCGGATCCACTCCAGCACTATTGTAACCATTGTCCTAAACTAGAGTCCTATCTGTTACTTGCATATAAATGTACACCACATCAAAGATATGATAACATACATATAACAGTCTTAGTATGAACAATGTAAAACTATTTAATGACTATTGTAAAATGTATTTGTCTGTAGTTTATACCTATAAGTGTCAATAACTAGATACCCTTATGGACCTAGACAAAATATGTACCCAAGTTTGTCTGTATGTTCTGTAAAAATTGTCTCTTGGAGCTTTTCTCCCCGGGCCTCCACTGAAAATGGACATCTATCCAGCTGGACTATCCCGGTTAACAAATGTAAAATAAATAAAAAATAAATAAATAAATATATTTTTTATTTATTTATTTATTTATGTATTTATTTATTTCAAATTTGTTGACCAGGCTAGTCAAACTGGATATATGTCCATTTTCTGTAGAGGCCCGGGGAGAAAAGCTCCACAAAGAACAGACAAAATTCAAAATCAGATTACAGTTACAAAGCATTGAACTTCAGTTATAGATAAATTAAAGTTTAGTTAAGATAAAACACACCACGTCCCCTATTTTCAAATTTGAGTTTTTTGTTTTTTTTTTTTATAGAGGGAAAGTATCAAGAAGGAAGAGGGAAATTCCTAGAATGGGGTCTAAGTAAGGAGTTATTTATATATATATATATATATATATATATATATATATATATATATATATATATATATAGATAGATATATATGTCTGCAACTATATTATATATCTATGTCTGTAAGGCTAGGGTTGCCACCTTTTCAGATGGCCAAAGTGGGACAATTGTGGTACAAACATCAGATTTTGCAGGCCAAAACATACCCACGTCCAGTACAAGGGACAGAACTTCACTTTTTTGCCTAAATAAAAGCTTATTCTTGTAGCATTTTAGTTGCTTATTTTGTTACTTATAAAATTTAGGTGCTTCAGATACAGAATAACTGTTTTATGCAACTATTACATAAAATATAGGAAATAATTTTGCACTAATATTTCAGGGAAGTTGCCATTCTAACAATATTTTTGCAGGACACAACTGCCTAAAGAGGAACTGTCCCTTGCAAAATGGGGCAGGTGGTAACCCTATATAAGGCAATGCATACCCTCATGCAGATGCGCTTAAACATGCTTACTGGTGCTTATTTATGCTTAAACCTGCTTACTAGTGCCTTATTCATTATGTCACTTACACTTCGCTCGAGTTCACTTTTAATTGTTATTATGCAGGTTATACAGCAGACAGATGTCGAAATATGTTCATATACAGATTACCAATGGAAAATGGTATGTGCTGCAGTGGTTTTTGGAATGGGAATGTCTGTTCATTAGGTGGATGCTCTAACCACTACACTATTGCTGTGCTGCTTCAATTGCATATATACCCATATACCCATGACTCCTAGCACCCCAAACACCCACCCCAACACTACACTAACACAGCAGTCATCTATTCTCCAGTTGGATACATGGTGTATCCACACCACTACACATTGGCCACTCCCTACTCCTGTAGACCCATCCCATGGGTTGACTCACTCCACGCATCCTCAGACATCCCAAACTTTTAGTCCACAAACATAGGTGAAATGAGTGACCAACAGGACACTATTCGCAATTTTTGGGTTGTCCCACCTGGGACACACATGTCTTTATTTCAAGATTATACTCTATAGCTCATTACAACATTACTCCCGTTAACATGACACTACAATAAATTAATAGGGATGACTATGTGGTAACACACATGTTACACATGAGAGCTAATAATGTACGAGTTCGGCAAAATTATTTTACAATTAGGACCGGTTTAGTGATTGGCGTTGCCGTAGCAGGCAGATCACTGGAATGATTCCATGTGTGAGAAAGTCCTCACATTTGATTTTTTGAGAACAGCACTGACTTCGGACATTGTACACACTTCTGCATTTTAGCAGTTTCATCCCTTCCCTCTTATGCACATACTATTATTCTATCTACTGACGAGGTTTGTAGGGGCACTTTCATGTTATTTATGTCTGAAAAAGGAATGAATGTGTTACAGGGAATGTACTTCTACATATAAATGTATGCATGTGTGTATGCATATATACTTATAACGAATTCGCTGACCTCCACGAGGCGGGCCAATTAGAACCAGGCCATCCAACCCTGACACGCCTGGATCCATAATTTCATACCCATAGTTCCTCCACCCCACCCAAGTTCGACATACATACAAACCATCCATTTTCTGGTTGCTATCACAGCCATGACACACCTCCACACATTGCCCTCTCCTCAGCATTAAGGGCCATACACGTATGTTGTCCCAACCCATGTATTATCAGGCTCTCCCACCATTTAGTCCTTGAACATACCTGCCCTTGCTTGTGTCGGAGGTCCAACCATCCTAACCATGTTTGGGTAGACCCACCAGTAGACTTAGCAGATCAGCAATGTTACTCCCACTGGTAGTATCCTGCCTGTGGTGCGAGTAGCAGTGCTTTGCCACCGCTGCCCAGCTGTGTATGACATACACTGACAGCACTAAATAATACTGGAGTTGCTGTTGATTCCCTTCTCATTCTTTTTGCATGCTTTATTGTTACGACGTTCATTCTTCCTAGATATATATACATATATATATATATATATATATATATATATATATATATATAAAGAATGAACGTCGTAACAATAAAGCATGCAAAAAGAATGAGAAGGGAATCAACAGCAACTCCAGTATTATTTAGTGCTGTCAGTGTATGTCATACCCAGCTGGGCAGAGGTGGGCAAAGCACTGCTACACACACCACAGCTGTCTTTATATATCTGTATATACACATGCACATACATCTACATAATTATATACATTTCCTATGCTGGGCATTGCTTACATCCGCGCAAGCGCACTCAAACTTGCTTACTGGTACTTATATATGTTTACTACTGCTTATTTGGGCTTACACCTACTTACTAGTGCCTTATTCATTAAGACACTACCACTTTGATTGCATGACATTAGTTAAACATTTCATGCGGTACTCCAGTTCACATTTACATGTTATTATGTAGGTTATACAGCAAAACGACATTCCACATGGAAAATGATATGTGCTATAGTTGGCCTCAAACTGTGCATGCCTGCTCGTTAGGCGGATGCTCTAACCATTACACTATTTACGTTAATGTTAATTCCGCATGTTTTTCCTCTATTCAGTTGATTTTGATGTGTAAGCTACGCTAAGCAGGGGGTAGTGATGCGCAAACACGCTATGCTTCGCTTACACTTTTGATACTGAAGCAATACAAATGTAAAATAGGGACACGGGAAATCTAATTGTGAAAGTTCTAGGGACGAGGCTCAACATTCCGCTACATACTTGTATGTTTACTACTTTGATTTTATTTCAGTGTTTGTGGACATTCTTGTATGCTTAGCTTACATTTCAGTATCCACGGACACTGAATTAATTGCTTACTATTAGAGACGAGCTCTAATAGTAAGCATAGTAGGTTGTGCAATTGTGGGGGTATGTTTCCACCTCCGTAGAGTACTTGAACATGCCCCCTGCACTCGCACACTTTTCCTGTGCATGTCAAGGGTGCGGCGGCACGCCCTCATAAATATTCATACGGCGCTGCTGCACCAGCTGTAATGAGGACACTCGGCGCAAGGCTAAAACCGCCCTTGCACCGAGCTTCATGAATTCCGGGGATTATTTAAGAAAAGTACGTTTTTTTTTTCTTAAGTAATGTCATTGTATAAAAGCAATAACCGACGTCGTAGTTGTGGTATATTGAATATTTACCCACGGTTGCCTTTGTTTAATCACTCGGGCTTCACCCTCGTGATTAAACCACACCAACCATGGGTAAATCTTCAATATACCACACCACGTCATCAGTTATTGCTTTAATATAAAATAATACAACGATATACATATAATATATATAAGAAATGTATATAAATAAAAAAATTTATATAATGGCATTATATATATTTTAATAACACTCAGCAGTTGTCACTTTCTAAGGCTTTGTCCCTTTAGAATATGTCTTAATGGGACGTTTTCATTGAGACCACTGCCCTGATCTGCTCTTAACCTAATCATCCAGTTAACCTCCCTCATTTCAGTAAAGTTTCTAATATCACCACCTCAGACACTGGGTTTTATCCTGTCAATCACCGTGAACTTAAAAGACTGTCTCGCATCAGTGGTCATAACATGTTTGGACAAGGCATTGTTGGCGGAAGCACAAGGGATACTGTATAAATGCTTCCTAATCCTGTCTTTCAGAGGTGTAGCTGTCTTTCCTACATAAAATGCTTGACAGACCATGCAGCTGGAAAGGTAGACCACATGTGGAGTCAGACAGGTTGCGTGCACCTTAAAATCAAACCTACATCCATTATCAGGATGTTGAAAACACCCATTACTGTCTACATAGTTACACAAAATACATCCTACACATACCAATGTACTGGCTCCACACTCAGACACACCATGTTTTTGGTTATCTGGATAGCATAATAATCTTTTTAGATTTTTCCTATTCTTATATAAGAATCTGGGAGTATCACCTACAAACTTCTAGTTGTTGGGGTCAGTTGTTAATATGTTCCAGGGTGTCTTGATAATATTCATCGTCAGCCTTGTGTCAGTGATGTAAGTTAGAGGAAAAGAGATATTAGTAGGTCTAATGGGAGTTGATCTCCTACCATTGGAATCAGTGGAGTGTTCAGAGTAGTACAGTCTGGCTATTCTGGATCTAAGTGAAGGTATGCTACAAAGTATATATTTATTTATTTATTTTATTTTTCATTTGTTGACAGGGAGTGTCTGACTGAGCCAAAGCCCTTTTTCAGCAGAGGCCTGGAGAGAAAAGCTCCAGGCATATAATACAGGAACATTTAACAACAGTATTTAGACATTCAGTATTAGAGAAAGAGAGTAATCCAGGAATTATTTGATTTAAAACAATCATTACATTTCAATAATTAGAGAAAAAGAAATAGAACAGTTACTTAGGTATTCAATCATCTTTACAATAGTTATCAAGCTATATCATATGTAAACCTAACTGGGTAGCATACAGTTTAGTAGTGGGGTCAGACTGATAGTAAAGGAAAGTGGATTGAGTTACGATCTAAGTTAGTTACTTTGAAGCTAAGTAAGGAGAATTTTGGTCAGGTAGGGTGTGAGAAGAGGCAGGTCCAGTATTTTTAAAGTAATCCTTGGTGGCTATTTTAACTTTTTTGGGGTTTGTCAGAATTTTTATTTCTAGAGGGAGTTTGTGCCATGCAATAGAGGAGTGATAACTATATAAGTTGCTGCCAGTTTTAGTTTTTGGTTTGTAAACATTTAGTAAGTCTTGGGTTGTGCTTCTGAGTTGTCTGGTAGGAGAATAATGTGAGATGAGCGATGATAGAGCTGGGCAGAAAGATGACTGATATAGAATAGGGTGGATCATTTGTAGTTGAGATTGGAGTAGCAGGTGTGGTAGTTCAAGCCAGTTTAGGAATTTAAAGGAGAGACAATGATGAGATTTGTATGAGTGTTGAGCTGTGAATCTGGCTACCTTGTCATAGGTTGTTTCAGGTTTGCAAAGTAGAGAAGAGTTTAGATTAGTACGTATTTGGGAGCAGTAAGTTAGACAAGGAAGAAAATAGGCATGAGTTAGAGAATGGCTAGTTTCAGTGGTGAGGAATCAATTTCCTCTACAGAAGTCCTAGCTTCTGGTGGGTTTTCCTGATGCAATTTTTAATATGTAGATCAAATTTTAGTTGGTCATCTATGGTGACACCAGGTAGTTTTGTGTTGGTATTGACTTCAATAAGAGTATTGTTTAACAATGTAATGGTAAAGGAAGATTTGATGTGGTTAACACATTTAGGGAGAAAGAGAAGCAGTTTAGTTTTGTTAGGGTTCAGGATGAGCTGGTGTTTTTTGATCCAAGTCTCGACAGAGTTAAAGGATGTCTGGGTAGTAGATAGGAGTTCAGAGGGAAAGTTTGCAATGGTGAGGAATGTAGAGTCGTCTGCATATTGGACAATGGTAGACTGGGGGCAAGAGGAGTAGAGTGAGTTGTTAAAGATATTAAACAGTAGTGGTCCAAGTATGGATCCTTGGGGAACTCCAGTTTTTATTTGTAGGGGGGAAGAAAGTGCTGAGTCCCATCAGACCGACTGCTGTCAGTAAGTGCGATAGCTGTAGAATCATGCTACTCTATCAGGAGTGAAGTAAAGGTCAGTGAGTTTAAGTAATGGGGAGTGTGAGACAGTGTTAAAGGCCTTAGAGAGGTCAAGGAATAAGCAGGATATGAGTGTATGATTGTCTTTGGCTAAAGAAATAGTATTGAGAAAGGATGGGAGAGCAGTGGTGGTACTATGCTTAGGACGGAAACCATGCTGGGTTGGAGTGAGAAGTTTTTCTTGTAGGAGATGATGCATTGCTTGTTTGTGTATACATTTCTCAAGTATTGTTGAGAGAGGAGAGAGTATAGCAATAAGTCTGAAATTAGATATATCTGAGGAGTTACCTCCCTTGTGAATTGATAGCTGGATCTTAGATTCAGAGATGGAGCGTTTGACAAGGATAGATACAGGCACAGCCAGGGAATTTGCAGCAGTCTGGAGAAAATATGAAGGGATATGATCAGCCGATTCTGAGCATGATTTGAGTTTAGAGAGTAGAGCTTTAATATAGGTAGCAAGAACAGGTTTGAGAGAGAGGGAGTTTGTTGGGTCAGCAGTTGGGGGTGGTTCAGAGAGGTTAGAAGAGTTGCAGTTAGAGGAGGTGTTGTTAAATAGCTTTGAAATAGATTCAATAAAGTAAGTGTTAAAAGTATTGGCAGTCTTCTGGGGAGTCATCAGGACATGGATTTGGTGAAGTTGGGTTGCCAGGGTGTAGTATATGGTTAATAGCATTCCAAAAATTTTTTGGGCCTGATTTTAATGTTGTTGGGGGATTATAGTAGAAGCTTTGTTTGTCATTGCTGATGAGTTTTTTGTTTTGTTGCAAAGTTCTTTGTACTTTTGCAAGTCAGCAGGAAGCTTGGGTTGTATCCATATTTTCCAAGCGCTGTCTCTGTTTTTCATAAAGGAGCGGGTAGTTTTAGATAACCAAGGTGAAATTTTAGTTTTTATTTGAATTTTTCTATGTGGGGGAAGTGAGTTTAGAATGGTAAGGAAAGTTGAGTTAAAGGCATTAACTGCCTCATCTAGTGGAAGCTGTTTAAGGAAGTTCCAGTTAACCCTAGACAGAAGGGTTTGGAATGTTTCAGGGTTGAGGTTAGAGAGCTTATGACAGGTAATATATTGGTGTGGTTTGGAAAGATGTGTGGTATATCTTAGCACTTTAATAGGTGAGTGATCACTAAGGGAGTTGGGTAGAGTTTCAGGATTTTTGTATTTGCAGGGATTAGAAACTAGTACCCAGTCATCAGGGAGCTTGGACTGTGTGTTTTAATGGTGTGAATAGGTTGAGAGATAAGTTGAGTAAATTTGTAGAGATTTATATGATGCTGAGAGTAAGGAGTATTGAGATTCAACCAATTAATATTTACATCTCCTAGGAGGATAGTTTCATTAGGGATGTTTAGGGAGAGATATGAAAAAAAGTTTTCCAGTAGGGGAATGTTGTCCCCTGGTGGGATATATATGGCTATTACTATAATGGTATTATGGCTGTTAACCTTCAGGTTTGCAGCAAGTATTTCGGCAGGTGAGAAGTAGGGAAAGGTTTGTTTGGTTTGGGAGAGAATGACTCCTGGCACTGCTTTATTCCACTGCTGTCTGCTGTTACACATTTTCATTTTTATTTGCAGTGGTTTATTTATCTCAATGAGTGTATTTCTTTTTTATTATCTTCATGTTTTACTACACTTGTTGGAAGCATGGCTGAGCAGTTCTCAGATGACTCAGTGAAGTGCAATTCCCAGAATTCTGCTAGAGGGCCTGGCACATGACATGATAGGCTCATGCAATGCCTATTGAGGAAGGACAACCCCCTAATGTTACAAGAGGAGGTCAACAGAAAGGAAATGGAAGGTGAACCTAGCATGGATGTTGAAGCATTTATTAGAGCAGTCAGCTATCTGGAATACAATCTTCTTAAACTTAAACACCTCTAGACCTACAATAGCATTTTGAGGTTTGTCTACATAAAAGAATTGTACCCAGAGGCTTAAGGATCCTGAAAATGCCAGCTTATGGAGAACAGTATCAAGACCTGCATGCAAGGTGGCAGAAGCTTAATCTAGAGGTGAGCATTAATTATTTGAATCTGTTAATTGACTTTTTTAAGCCTGAGGAAGCAGCCCTTTCCACAAAGATTAATGAGCAATTGAATGGCCTATATGGCTGCATCGCTGGGGGCATGGTTGACTCATCAGTTGATAAACCTATTGACACTGCTTTACTGTTTGAAAGAAAATTTCTTCAGCAAAAGTGGCTTAAGATTGAGAGGGACAGTAGGAATTTTAACATGGGAAATGTTATTACTTGGCCCAAGAACAGTATCCCTCCATGTAGTGGCTCTAAATTAACCTCTAATCAGACTTCCAATAGTAATGAGCATACTAATATTTCCATGGGTGTAACAAGAACAGCATCTAGGAATGACACTACAGTTTTTTTCTACTACTACTAAGTCTCATAATGGATTTTGCAATAAGGAACCTAGATGCACAGTAACTGAGAGATCTGCTGATAATCATTCTTCTATGAACAGTGATGCTGATATCAATGGGGTGAATGACCTACAAGGGTCTATAACCCTAGTACTAGGCAATGATGTGAGAAGTAAAACACCAACGAGCCTTAACAACAGCATGAATGGCAGAAATGTCAGGTCCAGCAATAGCTGTATCACTTTCCCTTTATCCATTGGCAAGGACCAACATTCCAACAGGAATCACTCGCAGAGCAGTGGAAGGACAAATAGGAAACTGCCAGTGGAACAGAATACCAGTCAATCACTCAAGAAGATGTGAAACCAAATCACAACTTGATTGTTTAGAACTTGTCCAAGAGATGTTTCACCCCACCCCCCATGAGTTAAATGTACTGGGGAAGGGACTTTCTTTTATACCTGCACAACATGGAGATGTGACAGATACTGTTCTAGATATTAGGATGTTTGCACGGAATGTTTCACTGAAAATACAGTTTGGTGGTGGGGATACTGATGGTGCTAATATTAATATTTTCAAGAAAGCAAGCCTGTTTATGCCTAATCTACACCCTCTTCTAAATGCATTCATTAAATTAGTAGAACATGATTTGCATCAAGCCTTTGAGAGCTCCAAACTAATCATTATAGTAACCTTACTCAGTATAAGAAGACAGCTCTGCATACATTATGAAATGACATGACTATATCCATTAGACCAGCTGATAAAGGTGTCTTCATAGTAGTGATGGACAGGTCAGACTATTTTAATTCCATGAAAGAAATATTAGGTGATAATCAATATTACACTGTTATCACCAATAAAGACATAGATTGTCTTATAAGAATTATTAGGAGTACCTTGAGTAATTGTTTACAAGATAAAATAATCAGTCTTGACTTGTATAACTATTTTTTGTAAGTGAGCCATTGATTCCTGTCGTACAGGGTCTTCCAAAGATCCATAAGTATAGCCACAGACCACCGATGAGACCCTATGTTGCTGGCCATAGTTGGAGTATGGACCCCTTCTCTATATTTGTTGAGAAGCACCTACGTCCATTCTTAGATAGGAATGAGGTAGTGCTGAGGGTCTCCAAACAGATTTAAGAGCTCTTTTTGACTATATTAAAATGCAACCAACAGATTTGAGGTACCTGCTGGTCACTACAGATGTACAGCCACTGCTAACCATGATTCCTAACCAGGCTGGCTTGATTTATGTGGGTAGATACTTGTCTACGTACAGTGCATATGATCCTTCAGTGTGTCACCTGATAGATCCTTGCATGAGAATGGTACTCGAGGATCATATCTTTGTCTTTGATGGTGGTTATTACCAACAAAGAGATGGCGTGGCTATGGCCACCTCCAATGCCAATAGCCATGCCAGTATTGTCATGGCTCAGTGGGAAGAGAAGTGTATGTTTTCAATGCCGAGTTTTCATCAATATGTCCTATTCTTTTGTAGATTTGTGGATGACCTGTTCCTTGTTTGGACAGGCCGTCCTGATGAGTTAGTCAAGTTTCATCAAGATCTGAAGTCCTCTACCAGTTTTTTGAAATTTTCTCTGAACTGTTCTGACACAAGCTGAATTTTTGGATGTCCTTTTAACCAGACAGGTTGATGGTTCCCTCTGTACTGGTATATATAGGAAACCCTGTTATAGGAATTCCCTGTTGCATTGAGATAGCATGCACCCATCACATGTGCTTAAGAATATAGTTAAGGGACAGGGGTTGAAAGCTTCTGGCTGAATGGGACAGATGATGATTTTAGATCTGAGTTGTTATGCTTAAACGGCAAGCTGACTGACAGAGGCTATAAAGAAAAGGAGCTTGATGATATACTTTGTAGCATACCTCCACTTAGATCCAGACCATACTACTCTGAACACTCCACTGATTCTAAAGGTAGGAGACCAACTCCCATTAGACCTGCTAATATCTCTGTTTCTCTAACTTACACCACTGACATTAGGATGACAATGAATGTTATTAAGAGACACTGGAACATATTTACAACTGACCCCAACATCCAGAGGCTTGTAGTTAATACTCCCAGACTCTTATATAAGAATAAGAAAAATCTAAAAAGATTATTATGCTATCCAGTCAACCAGAAACCTGGTGTGTCTGAGTGTGGAGCCAGTACATTGGCATGTGAAGCATGTCATTTTTATAACTATGTAGACAGTAGTGGGTGTTTTCAACATCCTGATAATGGACGTGGGTCTGATTTTAAGGTGCACACAACCTGTCTGACTCCACATGTGGTCTACCTTGCCAGCTGCATGATCTGCCAACCATTTTATGTAGGTAAGATGGATCGATCTCTGAAAGACAGGATTAGGGAGCATTTATACAGAATCCATTGTGCTTCTGCCAACAATGCCTTGTCCAAATATGTTATGACCACTGATGCAAGACACTTTTTTAAGTTTATGGTGATTGATAAGATAAACCCCAGTGTCCGAGGTGGTAATATTAGAAACCTTACTGAAATGAGGGAGGTCAACTGGATGATTAGGTTAAGAGCAGAACAGGATAGTGGTCTTAATGAAAAGGTCCCATTAAGACCTAGTCTAAAGGGACGAAGCCTTAGAAAGTGATAACTGTTAAGTGTTATTAAACTATATATAATGCCATTATATACATTTTTTATTTATATACATTTCTTATATATTATATTAAATTGTTGTATTATTTTATATTACTTTTTATAGTACTTGCTTCAAATTGATCAATGTTGGATCAGCACTGAAAGTGTATTGACACATTTTTCAGGAATGTTTGAGTGATTTTACTTCCTATACAGGTTGTTTTATTAGTTTTTTTTTTTTTATGCATATGCTATATTTATGCTTGGTGTAATATAATGCTTCTAGTGATTGGTTCAACCTGTTTGCCTCACTTTGATTGATGTTTGCATATATAAGCATGCTAGTTTGTTCATTGTCTGTAGAAGGTCTGATGAACTAGATGTGAAATCACTTACCTTTTTAATTTTATGAGTGAATAAACATTTTTTATAAGTCTTGGCACTGTTTTATTCTGCTGGTGTTTGCTGTTACACATTTTTATTTTTATTTCCAGCGGTTTATTTATTTCAACAAGTTTATTTCTTTTTTATTCTCTTCATTTGTGTCTGAAAAATGACCAAAGGGGCCCAAATTGCTAACCTGAAAACAAATAAGTTAGGAAACAAATAAATGAGCAGCTAGCAATCCAGCCATTTATATTAATAAATAAATGCACATATGCATGCATACATACATAAATATATACATCATATATATCATTATTTTTGGAGCTTTCCTCCTTGAGCCACCACTGAAAATGGGCTCCTACTCAATCAGACGTCCATGGTAATCAAATGCCAATAAATAAATATACATACATACCTACATGTAACATGAAGGCAAGGGTTTCATTCTTGCTTCTAGTTAACAAGAAAAAAAAAGAAAAACTCTCCTTTACAGAAGGAAAGTCTAATGCCTATTTTTGTTCAAGTTTTTCTGAAAAGTAATGTGAAATATACTTTTTAGCGTAAAACTAAGAAGTGCCAAGGTTGGTGTTCTTCTCAGTGCAAGCAAAATGTTAATTCATTCATGTTACACAACAGAGAGCACAACACATTTTTTTAGATAACATATATTGTCATGTTTAAGACAAAGTACATTTTGCTCATCAATATATGATGTTTCATAGAATTATTTTATTATTTAAAATGGAACGTTAACTGTTATTTCCATATATTGATGGAATACTTTGAATAGCGTCTTAGCAGTGAGGCTGTATCAATCATTTCTGTAAAGCAACTATACTGTATAGTGATTGTTGCTGAGAAAGGTTATAGTGACTTAAATGGTGAAGCAAACGTTTCATCAGCACTTGTCTGGCTGTTTCAATACAAAAAAGATAATCTGTCTTAAATTTCAAAAGACTTCTGTTAGGCAGTAACTGTAATTTGAGAGGATAAGAAAGAATATACTGTCAGGCCCAAGATAACAACACCATACTTGATGGAATTATCATACAGTAAAAGTAAAATATAACTATCCTGTATCAACTTATTAATACAACATGTAAATCCATACATCCAAGGTATATTTGTGAGCTAGTTGAAAGTAAGATACCAAAGGATAGCAATTCTTAGTAAAGTAGGCCTAATCTTTGTCATTTGACCTGTTTCTGTCCATTGTACATTAAGTACTCATGGCATTGATTAGCCATTTAGCTGTGCAAAGAGTTTACTGACACGTCTAAAGAGTGTGTTTACTATTTATTATGCCTCAACCTTTGGGGCACTTGTTTAACATCTTGTTTATAGGTTGTGTATTAGCACACTGCAACAAAGTAACTGTCACCTTGTCATTTAAACAGCGCATTGATTTCTTCTACAGAGGGCTACCTACCACAATAAATGCAGCTGTAGTTCAAAGGCTTATATTAAGCATCCACAGCCTGTGTTTTCAACAAGATAACTAGCAATAAAACATGTCTGTTGTTCAAATATATTTCAGAGACAACGATCAATAACAGTGTTGATAAATATCACAGCACTGGATGAAATATTTTCTTTCAGCTTTTAAAAGAAAGCCATTCCAAAGTACTTCAGTTTCTTGGTCATTAGTGCAGCTGATAATAAGCAAATGAATACTTCTCTGATGAAATGTGCTACGTGAATTTTGTTGGAATGCAGTGCAACAGTCAGTGAGCTTGATAGATTTTAGAAGATGCTCCCCACAGGGTGAGTATTTCAACAGGATAAAAAGTTATGTTATTGTCATCACTAAGGGCTGTAAATTCTCACAATATGATGGTAAGTAGCCCAAGACAATCCATTGTTCTGCTTTTTAAATATCAGTAATTAGCTTCAGACTGAATGCTTCTTATCTTGCTCAGTGCAGTATTACATGTCATGTACAAGAAGCAGCATTCATTTCACACAAAGTAGCATAAATGATGATTCAATGATAAATGTCACCGATATGTATACATTTAAAAACCTTTTGCCTTGCTTGTTCACTTAGTTCCTAAAAACAAAAATATTAGTGTTTGGTATGGCTACAAAACACACAGTAGATATGACTGCCTGAATTAATTTACTTTTTTATTTTTTTTTATTTCTTTTGTTACCTCACACTCTGGTGACCACCATCTCCTCACAATCTGTTGGTCCACTTATTCCTTATGGGGCTACAGCGGTTCCCAGCCTATTTGTTCCCCATGAGGTAAGAGACAATCATTGAGCCGTTGTCCTGGAAACCATTAGGGCATTTTTATTTTTGTGGCATAACCCCACTCCCTTGTGGTGCCATGGGCTTCCACACCACTGCAGAGGGACTCCCTATGCCCCTAACATCAACATGTCCTTCTTCCCTGTGGCCTGTTCCCATAGAAACAGTCAATACCACTTCCCTGAAGCATTAGATCACCACAAGGAGAGGTGCCAAGAAAGCTAACCAGTTCCAGTCAAAAATCTCTTTCTTACTACTTCTTGGCTCTTCCAGCTTCCTGAGCTACTACTCAATCTTGGGTCACCTCTGTCACAATCAGGGCTTTATCTTTTGTGTCACAGGGCTAGGGAGCTGAAAATAATGTAGAGCTTTGTTATAACATATGCTTTTAGTAGCGTAACTGAGTGATACCATCTTAATAATGCTGCAAGATTTATACTGTTCATATCTTGCAGGGATAAAAAGGATATGACTGAGTGATTCAAGATTAAATTCAATATATTGTCACTGTCACTAAGTTAACAATCTTTCACAAAGTCTGTATTTTTATGCTTAGAATATAATTCTGTCTCTTTGTAGAACAGAAATAAAATGCAATTTTAAAAGTTGCAGATGGTGGTGTTCCTGCAGTAAATTTTATGATGAACAGTAGAAAAGCTGTCAGTGTGGTACAGCACATATGGCAGTGTTATTGGCATGTTGATGAACAGTAGAAAAGCTGTCAGTGTGGCCCAACACATATGGCAGTGTTATTGGCATGTTGATAAACAGTAGAAAAGCTGTCAGTGTGGCCCAACACATGGCAGTGTTATTGGCATGTTGATAGCATAGACTGAAAGATTAAGAACCTTTGTAACATTTGGAAGATGTCATTTAAATCTGGGACACATTTCATTCCTTGTGCTCAGTAAAATCCATCTACTGTAATGTAATGGCACTAGCATGAAGCTGAACGTAAGGATACAGAGAAAAAAATTAACTGTTTTGAGGTAAAAAAATGTTCTAATGATCTTTATGTGTAAAATTGTATAGGTTAAACAGTAAGAACAAAATCTTGCAAAACAGTTCAGGTGAAATCAAGAGCACAGAAATATTGACATGGAGAATAGCTCCAGTCACTAGGTATATACAGAACTGGCAACTCACATCTTGGCAGAATCCAGAAAATGACTTTTATTCTTTGAAAGAAAATACCTCCCCCACAAGAAAATTATTTTGATTACTTTGTTTATGGTTTAGAAATGCTGCTAGGTAAGATAAAGTAATTTGGGGATAATATAATGAAGAAGTTACACAAGTGGTTCAATTATATTAGACTAATAGATATTTAGTTCTTCACATTTTTACTGGTCCCCTTCAGCAACTCCATCATCATACCAATCAAGGTACAATCTGCGACCTGATGGCCAACATTTTTTATAGAGAACAATGTGTGATAGCCAGGAGTAATCCAGGTCATGTCTTGTCATCTAAGGTGGAAGTCATCTTGTTTTCTAGTTAACAAGTTACTGCATAAGAAGTATTTCACCTCCCCTGCACAATTCAGTAAAGATGAAGGCCGTCACTCACTTTCAGAGGACCTTTACTTTCATTTTATCTTTGCAACAGGGTATCCTTTCTTCAAACTGTAGTCATTTACCAGTTTCTTCACCTTGAAATCAGACACCTATCACTTATGGAAAATATACATCTAGATTAAAATCCTAACTTTTCATATTTCCACTGTCATGTTTTTCAGAGCAAGTAACATAACTGTCTTTCTTCAGTTAATTGACATATGTAATGACTTGTTTCCAGCTGGTAGA
The DNA here is from genome assembly GCF_019279795.1 of Protopterus annectens. Lineage (NCBI taxonomy): Eukaryota > Metazoa > Chordata > Ceratodontiformes > Protopteridae > Protopterus > Protopterus annectens. The sequence continues at coordinate 1,478,839,940 of NC_056746.1, forward strand.
TGACACTTTAGTTGTACAGTAAAGTTTCAAACTGTACTAACCCTTCATATGATTATGTTGGGGTATTTGTTTGTTTATGGGATGCTTATTATTGTTGTTGATTCTACGATGAAATGCTGACTTCTTGAAACTTGACAAGCTGATATAAAGGAAAAAAATGCTGAAAATACCAAAGGGTGACTTTTTCAATTTTAGTTATTTTTTGCTGGGGGCAACCCCCCCCCCCCCCCACACACACACACACACACTGCCCAAACAACTCTACAGTTGCAATAACTCTAAGAAGGGAGAAATCTCCCAAAAGAACTGAACAATTGCTGGTGCATCCTTAGACATTGAGCTAGTAATTATTTCCTAAGGAAAACATGAAATTTGCAACTATAGGGAAGCCTACGATTGTTAATATATTGTTATTACTTTAAATGCTTTAGCATGTAAATGGCTACAAATGTATCTTGTAGCTCAATAGAATAAAGTAATAAAGCCAGGATTATCACCTAAATGATCTAGATTTGATTGCTATTTCTGGACTTGGATGAGAGAATTGGAGAACAAGGATATGGGTAAAGCTGACGGTGGCTCACTCATTCAAGGTGGATGGATGTGATACAGTCATCTGCAGTACTGAGCCCAAGATGAAGTAGTGAGTATAGAATGCAGCACACATGTGGCTCTGTCACCTGGCAATTAAGCAGTAACCTTGCAAGATAATGCAATGAAGCATGCACATGCTCATTGCATAGAGGAAGCACAGAAGATCCTAGTCTGTGCAAATGTGTGTATCTGTTGCCAGGGTGAGGGAGTTATGCCTTATGCATACAACCCTAAATTGATGGTCTCCATTGATCTGGTTTTACTCTTGGGGACATGATTATGCTGATTAGAGTACTGGTGGAGGGCTCATGACCTGTTGATGGTCAAGATAAAAATATTTCTAAAATGAGCTTTGGGTATTCGTCTTACCTCAAAAAAATAAATAAATAAATAAAACTCTCTCTCTCTCTCTGTATATATATATATATATATATATATATATATATATATATATATATATATATAAAACAACTACGAAAAACAGATGCAAGGCCAGAATAGGGTACTACATTTCAAACAAGCTATAAAGAACCACAAAGTCCAGAACAGAACTCCAAGCAACCCTCTATGGAACCTGAATGGCTAAGTAGATGCTGTAAAAAATAAATCCACCATAAAAAATGCAGGAAACTGCTTGTTTACTTAAGTTTTTTGCTTCAGTTCAGTGCAATAGGTTCATAGGTTCATAGTTTGGTACTGGGCTATCTGCCCGAAGGCATATATTAGCCCAGCCACATTGTGCGGTATTCACTGCCCCTTTAGTAGTTCCTTAGACCCTTGTACTAGCAGCTAGTACCCTTGGCCCCTATCTAGTAGTGCTGTTGGTGTGATCCCCGGTGTGAACTTTCTGTTACCCATCCACTCATCAAGGTTTCTCTTGAAGAATGATAGTGAGGGGCTCTGTCTTATGTAGATCTGGACGCTGTTCCATAGTAAGGGAAGTCTCTGCGAAGGGAATATATCCCTCCAGCATGTTCTATTCACTGTTGTGTTGAGGTTTATATCCCTAGAGCATGTAGCTTGAGTAGACTTGGTTTTGCTAAGATGGAGCATGTTCAACAATTCTGGGTTGGACATGGCTCTGTACGTTAGACAGAGATCGCCTCTGAGAAAGCAGTATGCAACAGAGAACAGTCTTAGCTTTTTCAATTGTGTTGCAGAGGGCAACTGTTTGATGCCAGTAATCCTCTTGGTTAGGTACCTCTGTGGTCTCTCCAGCTGCTGGAGATGTCTAGCCAGGTACATTCCAATTGGTGCATTGTACTCAATAATGGGTCTGATGAGGGAAGAGTAGAGGGGCACCATTACATCCTTAGATCTTGATGCAAACCCTTTCATGATCAGATGGGTCACATAGAAGGATTTTCTAACCACTTTGGCAACATGGTTATCAAAGGAAAGCTATCTACTTGGGTCCCTACATCCCTTATTTCTTCTTCAGATTTCAGGGGATTACCTCCTATGTTGTAGTTTGTGGGTACTCTGTTTTTTCCAAAGGGGATTACTACACATTTTTTTGCATTTAGCTTGAGACCATAGCTTTGACACCATGCGTCAATCTCATTTAGGCCCTTCTGGAGGATCTCCATATAGGCCGGAGATTCTATTATAGCACCCAGTTTGCAGTCGTCTGCAAACTTAGTCAGCCACAGCCCTTCAGTGCTTGCCTATACTTCTGAGAAGTATATGCCAAACAGGAGGGGCCCCAAGACAGAGTCCTGAGGCACACCATGTGTTACTGGTCTGGATTCGGACATAGATCCCGCTATTCTTACTTTATGGGATCTGTCTGAGAGCCAGTTTGTGATCCATCTTGTGACGTAAGGGTTTATGCCCAGGCTGGTGAGCTTATCAATAATACCTGAATGGGGCATGGTGTCAAATGCTTTAGCAAGGTCAAGGTAAGCTGTGTGTACCTCCTTTCCCTTATCTATAGCCTGAGTAACAGTCTCAAAGAAATCCACCAGGTTCAGGAGGCATGATGTTCCCTTGACAAAGCTGAACTGTGTGGGGTCCAGTGACTGGAGGTTCCCAATCTCTCCATTTATGAGTTCCATAATGATTCACTCCATAGCCTTACAGATCAGACTGGTCAGGCTTATTGATCGGTAGTTCTCAGGGTCAGTTGTGGCCCCATCCGTATGTAACGGGACACTGTTGTCGTGCGCCATTCTATGGGCACATATCCTGTGGAGAGGCTGAGACTGAACAGGGTATTACGATGCAGGGTTAATTCCTTTTGGAGCTCGCGTATGACACAGCCTGGGCCACCATCTGGTCCCATGGAGGCAGTGTTTTTAGCTTTAGATAGAGCCTTGTTAACCAATGTATCAGTAATAATTGGACTTACACAATCCCTGGAATGGTAATAGGCCCTGTAGGTGGTGAGGGGGGGTGGATTTGCACTGAACCTGTCAGCCAAGATGTTGGCAATGTCAGAAGGGTCAGTGTATTTTGTTCCATTTTGTACTAGCTCAGAAAAGACCTGAGCATTGCCATTTAGGTTTTTGATGTAGCCATAGAAGGCCTTATGGTTATCCTTGGCATCCTTGGCAACTTTTTTTTCAAAATTAGCTTTAGTTGACTTGATGAGGGCCCTCAGTTTCTTACTAATGCTGATCAGGGATAATTTTTCTACTTGAGATTTGGCCTTTTTTTGTATAAGTCTCCTCCATTTATTGTAAAGTTTGCTTATGGCCGGGGTCCACCAGACTGGTTTCTTCTTGCTTGAGGAAGGAGTCTTGGTTTTATTTGGGATAGCATGGTCCATGCAATCCTGAAGATGCATATAGAGTGCCTTGGTGTAGGATTCCGCATCCTGGATATCATTATCCTTCTGCAAGGGAATAGTGAAGCTTTCCACTTCGGATGCAAGTAGTTTGAAGTTTGCTTTGGAAAGGTTTTTGCAATAAAGTAAATAACTCACAACAGAAAACAGCTCACAGTTCAAAGCTATAGCAGCATACCGGTTTGCCTTCTGGCGTCATCAGTACAGTATTGTATCTTATTTTTCAAAAGGACTTAAATAATGGTTTAAAGTGACAGTAACCACACCCTACTACATATACATCAATGCATAATGTAGAAACTAAACATTAACAATATGTAAAAAAGCCCAATATAACAAAAACATATTCATAATAAATATATGACCATCAGTCAATAGATACAACATGTAGAAAAATATAGTACATACACATGCACATGAAAATAAGTGCATATGTATATGAATATAGACATAAACATGCATATAACTGCCATAAATTATCAAAAATAATCATATTCTACTAAATATTCATTAAGTCCTGGTTTATAAATAGCCCCAAATTTATCATCCAAAGGCTTTCTTTGTAATCCAATAATTTATGCTTAGTCAGTTTGGATAGATTATTCCCTTTCACAACATCCAGACCTACAAAGATTCAGTGAAAGGAGTTTTCAGTATTTTGAAAATTAAGTATTGTGGTCTCAATCAAATGAAAGTCAGGGTGTGTGTGTGTATATATATATATATATATATATATGTGTGTGTGTGTGTGTGTGTGTGTGTGTGTGTGTGTGTGTGTGTGTGTGTGTGTGTGTGTATGTGCATGTGTGTGTGTGTGTGTGTTGGCCATGAGAGTTATAATCCCTTACAGCAACAAGCTCCCTGTTTATCCTTTCCCTTTATCTTACTGTCCATTCACTTTACCCTAACTCTTATCCATAGGTTCACACTACTTTAACTTTCTTGTATGAAGTCAGATATGAAGTACTCACTCATTCAGCACCTCTGGCAACTCTTTCATCTCTTTGATCTATCTTTCCTTTTTAATCTTCTTTGAAAACTGAGGTTTGACTTATTTCTTTCTGTCTCTGAGGTATGAGGTACAAAAAAATGTTAACCATCACCTTCCTGAGCACCATTTACTTAAAGCTTTGGTGTCACTGCCTCCTTTTTTGTCCTTCTGCATGCTTGTCTGTACTTTTCCTCCTCCACTTAACCCCACTAACACCTGCTTCATGTATACCTCCTGTATTCCATCATTTTGGGAAAAATCAGTAGCCTAATACTCTTATGCAATGATATATTAATTCCTATTCCTTTTTTACTATTATTTTTTTTTTACAATGAATATCCCTAATTACACCATGATCAACCCATTCAGACAGATGTTAAATCCTATCAGTTTGTATCAGTCTCCTACATCCCATCACATCCCATCATGACAATTTGTCAATATGTTCTAAACTTGATGCGTGTTCACCTGTATAATCTCAAGAATGCAAACTGAAATTCAAATGTATGCCATTATTTAGTGACTTCAAGTCTTAGCAATTCATCTAAAAGCTACATATTTTATGAGGGATAGACGAAAAATATGCAGCAATAATCTGGATGTCCTGAGAAAATCTGAACAGTTGAGCAGTATGGAGATAAGTGTAAACATAATGGACTACTTTACAATCCCCTGTGACAGTGCTCACTTGGTGTTTTTGAAAGATGGGAAACACTTACATATTCTTCTTATTTAACTAGTAGTGCAGGGAGCAGATAACACTCCATGCACTACAAATAATTCTGATCATCTCACCAATCATAGCCCCTTATTATTTGTTCTTGACATGGATGCCAAGATTCACCTGTCAAGGTGAATTTCTTGGCATCCATGTCTCAGACACATAATAAGCAGATTATGAGCAGCGACCTGATCATAGTCATCTACTCTCTGTATTTGAGACATGGATGTCAAGAAATTCACCTTGACAGTGAAACTCAAGAGATGAATTTTGTCATATGTGATGAGAAGTCATAGTAAGGTAAGTTATGACTATAGACATCTGATCACAGTTCATTATAGTACACAGTGGTTTATCTTCTCCCATGCACTACAAATGTTGGGGAAAAAAGTATAGAGGAATTATGAGTGTTACAGGATAGAAAGCTGTAACATGTACTACTGCCACACAGACAGGGTCCACCACACAAGAGAAGTAGGAAGCAGGAACAGTTCAAAAGTTCTTAAAAGCATTATCAGGGGATGATTCAATAAAGCCTACACAATCATTCTGATCATGTGCATATTGCAGTGCAATGCGCTTATGAATGCAAATAGTTTTAGATTCAGTAAACTCGGTGTAGCAGTGCGCACTCACGAGCAAACATGGAAACTTCTGTAGTATGCAAATTACAGCTTAAGAAGCTGAATTGTATGCTAATAAAGCAAGTTAACATGGTGGAGTGATTCAACAAGCTATAAAGAAACTGTGTATATTTCATACTCGTGTTGGCCATGTATTCTTAAGTTTTCTGAATACAATCACAGAAAGGAGTCTACATGGAAACAAGAGTAAGTAAATGTCCATAGATTTGTACGGAACAGATGGTAGCATGTAACCACACAAACATTATGACTTTGTCAGACATGTTGGATGCTAGAAAATTATATTAACAATGGCAACAATTCCTTTTTACGTGACATGACATCAATGCAGCTTTGCACCCCCATCCCCAAATGAACAATGTACTCATAACTAATGTAGACAGCTAAAAGTGTAAACTCCATGAAACATATTATTCAAAACCTGCATTCCTCTGTGCAGATATATTCCTCAGTAATACCTTCCCTTTGCTGTACAACATCAATTTCCCTGCCTAAATGGTTACCAATGGTGTGATTCAGGGCTGTCGGCACGGTGAAGATGTAAATTATGTGAAAACTCATTAGAATTGTTAAATCTGAAAAACTTGTAACAATGTAGGGATGTTCACTTCACATAGACACTTCCACAGTGTTTGTGTTGAATGTATAGCAACAGTGAATAACATCGGGGGGTGTCAGGTTACACTTACAGAGGTGTACATTTAGGTCTGTGAAGTTTTAAAGTGCATGTAAGCAGTGAACATTTCACAAGTTCTGTTTCATCCTCTTTATTGTTTGCTAAAATATATCTTCTTTGTCTGCTTTAAGTTCAAATTTATTTTCTAATTTTTGCCCTTGTTTGTGTGATGTGGTGCTTATTGCAACCACAGGAAACAGTGGAATGAATGGCAGGTTTCTTGATGCATGTCACATAACTATTCCTGTGGCAGTGTGTGCATGTGAAGAGCTAGAGGACAGAAGGTCTTGGGTTCTAATATAGGGTATGCAACCTTCCCTCCACTTTTTGAGCTGCATGATTGTATGATATTAGATTCATGGAGAAAAGTAATAACAAAACCACGTGTTCATCTTATTTCAGTATCAATGCATGCAGTGACATGTAGGTGTGCATCACACACTAATGAGGACCAACTGATATATTAAGTAAAGCAGCAGATGTTTTTCATAAGTGTTAATTACAGCATAAGCAGGTGATTTTCAGTACATTGGAGCTATTCAACAAGTTATAAAGTATTCATGTAGCCTACATGCTGTTTTTTTTTCTGCATACTACAATACCATCGGAGTAGTGACAAGGAAATTCTAGGCTTGAAATAAAATTGTCTCAACTGCTGCATTTTCAAGGTAAGTCCTAAACCTAGAATGTATTCTTTAATAATATTATGCCATATCCTTGTATATCTTAACTTGGTGAAGTAATGAAGTAAATAGTGGTGGATTTGTACAGAAAGTGCCTTAAAATGTGACAGCAGACACTTATTTTACTTATATGTGCCCATTACTAAGGTTTTTTTCTTTGTACTTTTTCTGTGATGTGCCACATAGCACAAATGTGAAAGCGAGTAATGGCTGTGTTTATCTGGTTTACATTACCACCTATGAAACAAATGGCAAAATTAGTAACAGGATATATTTAATTAATGCCCTTGGCCATAGTGAAAACCTGGCCTAGAGTACAGATGGTACTTGGTTCTAGTACAGGGTATACAACCTTTCTTTTACTGCTGTCACATTGCAGTTTACAGCAATGAAGTGCAACACAGACAACTGTTTCCTCAACATTCTTGTGGTAACAGGTGTAAGGGTAAGACTGCCTTACACATGGTCCTGGGTTCAAATACACTATATTTATATTCCATATAGTATTATTTTTACTGATAGATTGTATTATAACATTTATGATCAAATGTATGACTGTGCACATCTTACCCATGCACAAACAGTTGTAACTCACATGCATGTACACTTTAACTATCATGCAAATTCATTGTTCACTGCACTATGGAACTGTACATATGATGCTTTCTTATTGGTGTTTATTGTCTGTTTCCTTTGTATGACATAAATCAACATGTGGAAACATTGCAAATTCAGGCACATTCTAAGTACATGTCATATATTCACAATACATACATGTGTTGTCCACCCAAACAGTACAACCCTGGGGGCTCAGTATTTTTTACAGGTTCCCTATTAGATGAACAAATGCTTAAAATGTCTAGTACGACATGCTTGACAGCTTTTAAGTGAATATTCATCTAAGTGAATCTTAAGAATGTCAAAACAAGGAGTTTAGAAAAGTTATAGTTGGCCAGCCGTCAGGAAGCCAACAGCTAAAGTCAGAATGTTCACCATGTCTAGCCGTTCTTACAGTCCTCCAATGTGGTGCAGTCTTGTCATTCACCCTGTGTAATGTTATGACAGTCCTCCACTGCGGTGCGATCTCAGAGTTGGTATATTTAAGTTATGAGCTCCATGATGATCCTCTTCATAACCTTGCAGACTAAGCTAGTCAGGCTTATGGGGCGATAGTTTCCAGGGTCCGTAGAGGCTCCACCTTTGTGGAGTGGGACCACTGTTGCTGTACGCCATTCTGTGGGCACATATCCTGTAGTGAGGCTGAGATTGTCTAGCTGTTTTATTTGAGGGATTAGTTCGTCTTTTGTTTGTTGATTTGTTTTTGTTTTTTGTTTTTTTTTTAGGAGGTTTTAATAGTGTACAGTACATTTTAACCATCAGCTGTTGGCTTCTAAATGGCTGGCCAACTATAACTTTTCAAAACTCCTTGTTTCAACATTATGGGGTTTTGCTTAAATGAACTTTCACTTAAAAGCTGTCTAGCATGTTGTACTTGACATTTTAAACGTGTTCATCTAAAAAAGACCCTTTTTTTACACACATATATCAACCACACTACAAAGTATATAATGTTGTGTGCTTCCTCATGAACAGGGCCAGTTGGTGGTTCTGACAGCCTTGCTCTGCTAAACTCAAACATCCAACTATGCTCAGTAAGGGTACTTGTATTTTTACACAGCTAGGTTTCTACACATCTACTACACACTCTACAGTTAGGCTACTGACTTCATATGAACTTATGAATCTATGTGCCTATGCAGGCCTCCCAACCTGTTGTTCCCTATATGGCCTTCTGATGACATCTACCATAAGTTCACCGGCAGCCATGCAAAAGTCAGACTTGTGCCATGGTGCTTGCATAAAGTACTGAGATCTGTAGTCTGTGTACTTAGGAACAGGTTCTGCTCTCACTGAAGTCAAGTGTGTGTGTGTGTGTGTGTGTGTGTGTGTGTGTGTGTGTGTGTGTGTGTGTGTGTGTGTGTGTGTGTGTGTGTGTGTCTACTCAGCAGAATAGATATGCTGCCCTACAGTTACTTCTTCAATGTCATGGCTTGCCAGTATTTTGATATCTGCACCTACCTACACATCTATTTCAGGCAGGCCTCCCACCTTCTACTCTCTAACATGCACTGCTGATGTTATGCGCTATAAGATGACCTGCAGCCATATAAAAGTCAGTCTTGTACAGTGGTGCTTGCATAGACTACTGTGTTCTATAGTCGGTGTACTTAGGTAGGGGTTCTATTCTCACTGCAGTCAATTGTGTGTGGGTGAGCTGTTACTTAACATTACAGAGAGGATTTTACACCAGCATGTGGAACACTGTTATCACCATATGCTCAACAGACAATGCTGGTGTCAGCCATATCAGATTATTTCATATGCAGCCATCACACCAGGGCAGAAACAGACACTGGCATGGATCCCAGGCAGATGTCATCTTAGGTTCATAGGAGGTTACTGGGCTATTGGCCTTATGGTTTTTATAAGCCTAGCCATGTTAAACCTCATTACATTATTGACCAAGTTGTATGGTCTGTATTTGCAGCACAAGTCTGTGATCAGCAATGACTGCGCTTATCCCAGAGGGACATAGGTGACACACCCAGAGTAAATTTATGATCTCCCATCCAGTCGTCTAAGTTAAACTAAAATAGAGTCATTGAGGAGCTCTGTTTTATGAGAACTGGGAGTTTGTTCCAGTGGCATGGCAATCTCTGTGAGATGTATCTGTCTAACCAGCATGTCCTGTTAATGTTGCAGGCTAGGTTAAGATCCTGAGAGTGAGTGAATCTTATCCCATGTGACTTGTGGATGGGCAGCATTTCCATTAGGGCATGGTCCAAGACTGCTCTGTAATCCAGGCCAGTTGGCTACCCATCTAGTGACATGTAGGTTAATTTTTCAGTTTTGTAATTTCTCCAAATTTTTGGGTTTCTAATACCATGACAATAATGGACCCCATTTCCTAAGTCTAAGTATGATTAACGTTCATAAAATTAGTATTGTTGAATCTTTGATGTCAGCCAGAAGTGCTCTTCTCAGCACCCACATTGTGCCCAGTAATGACTCCTTCTGCAGTTTGGACAGAGTTACATGCATTGGTAACATATCTAAATATGATTGTAGATTCTTTTTTATAAGACCCATTGCCCCTACTACTACTGGAACTGTCTGGGTATCTTTCTTCCACATTGCTCTCATTTCTGCCTAGAAATAATGATGTTTTATAACTTTGTGTCTCTGTGTATGCAAGACACTTTAGTCATTGGGTGTAGTGATTTCAATGATCAATGCTACTTTTTTCTTCTTTTCATGGACCACTAGATCTGATTTTCTCACATCTGTCTTTTGAATGGTTGGTAATGGGTGATCCCATGTGATGTAGACTTCATCATGTTCTATCATGCTTTGGGGCTCATATTTCCAGTGTTTTTTCAGCTATTTCAGTATTATAATGTTTACACTATCCCCAGTGCAGTAGTCTTGTCACAGTATTGTGTCTTTCAGTATGCAGTCCTTCTGCCATTAGTATGTCACAGCTAGCAACAAGGTGTGCAACCATTTCCATTTCTGTTTTACAAAACCTGCATTTGTCTGTTTCTCCCACATGTTCAATGGACTTTATAAACCAATGTTTATGTAGTCCACTATCTTGGGCAGCCAGTATTAACCTTTCATCTTTTGGTTTGAATTTGCCTCTGCTTAACCATTCCTGTGTTCAATCCTGATCAACATGAGGCTGTTCCAGGATGTTTCTATACTTTCAACTATATGTATTTTCCACATTTCTTGCCTTCTCATCTGATCCTTCACTTTATTCTTTCTTTTGTTTTTTGGCACATTCAGTTGCTGCCTGATTTTTATCTACCTCTCTTTTGATTTCCTTTCTTACTTGACACCAATATGTTTCTGCTAGACTAGGGAAGTCATCTTAGATTTATTCTTCTCATATTTTAAAACTTTCACTATATTTGGGTCTTGTAAGGTCAGCAGATATGTATGCAGTCCCTCGATTGCAGATCTATACATGTAATTAATTTCAAGGATGCCTATACCTCCTTCAAAGCAGGGAATATATAATCTTGGTATGCACTGATTTTTATAAATCATTTGATGAGCATGAAACATCCTTCTTGTTTTCTTGTCTAATGTATCCAACATCTTTTGGGAACAGTCAGTCACTCCAAAGCTGTAAGTTAGGACAGGAAGAGCAAATTGGTTTATAGCTTGAACTTTGTTCTTAGATGTCAATGTTTTTTTTTAGGGTTAAGTCTTCTAAAATATTCCTTATTGACTTTCATTTACATTTGTTCATGTTTTATTGTTGATCTTTCATCAGTTCCCAAATATGTATACACTCCTTCTTGCTCAAGTTATTTTATATCATATTCTTGCCCCAAACTGATGTTTTATTGGTGCTGCAACTTTCCTGCTTTAAAGATTGCTTTTGCACATTTATCAAGACCAAATGACATTCTTATATCATCTGAAAAAGTTTTGAGTACTTGCAGTTGTGCTTTCAGTTCCCCATCTGATGAGCTATGCAGTTTTAAATCAATGACAAAGCGAAAGTGAGAAGTCTTTACACTTTGTTGCTTTCTGAGAGCTAAATTATAGCCACGACCATTATCTGTTAAGCAGACAGCTTAATGGGTTAAGAGCAAGCAAAAGAGCAACAGTGACAGAGAGTCACCCTGGAATATCCCTCTTTGATTTTTTATCCCTGGAATAATAATTTGTCCTTTATCATGGCTTAACTGCAAAGTGGTCTGCCACTGTTTCATGCTATGATGTAGTTTATCAGTGTAGGGTGTAACTTATACATTTTTAAGCACACTTTTATCCATGAATGTGGGATACTGTAAAATGCTTTTCTGTAGTCTATCCATGGCATACTTAGATTTTCCCCCTTTTACAGTTCTCCACTAAGACTTTATTTAACAACAAATGATTCTTTGTTCCATATGACTTTCTTTTATTACTTTTGTTCTGTTGCCATAATTGAATTTTCTTCTAAATGACTATAAACTCTGTTGGCATCAATTCCAGTGTATAGTTTATATGTCATCGGAAGGCAAGTTGTTGGTCTATAATTTGTAGGGTACCTTGAGTGTTCACTCTTAAATAGGAGCATTGTTGTTCCTGTTATTTGCAAGGCTGATGTCTGCTTGAGGTGCACCTATAAATAGTTCTTACTCATGGCTAAATCTTCATGCAAAGATATTCATACCTTTTGCCAGAAATTAGGTACTGCATCTGGGCCTGGATTTTCCAATTAGAGGCTTTTCTTAACTTTGATTCAATCTCTCTGGCTGTTACTTCATCCCATTTCATATCCTGTACATTTGAACATCTTATTCTTTCTTTTTCTTCTTCTGTCCATTTAGCATATTTGTTATGTTCCACAGGATCTTTATAAATACTTTTCTAAAATGTAACTATTTCTTCTTTTTTTGGTAGTCTTTGAATTCCTTTTACCTTTTTCCAGAATTCTCTATAAAAATTTTTTGGGTCATCAATAAATTGCTGATTTTATACTTTTTTCTATATTTATCTGTGTATATTCTAAGTTTTTATGTCTGTACTAATATTTTTAATTTATTATTTGCGATAGTGCATGATAAATCCTGATCTGTTATAATGCTGTGCATTGCGTTTATAATGTCTTATCTTTCTGAATATTTTTGTTGATCTGTTCCCTCTTCTATACCCTTCTAATAGTGGCACTTCTTGTCTTAACTGCTTTATAGTTTTCTTTATTCGATACTTCCATGACGGCATTTGAATTTTCCCCATCCTTTCCCTTACTACCCTGTGTTCCTGTTGTAGGACTTTATCTGTTATTAATTTGGCTGCACAATAATGTATCCTATTTACTTCTGTTATATTGCGTGACTCTCTCTGGACAGTCCTAATTACTGCATTCATTTGTTTTATCAAATTTCTAACTTTTTGGGTTTTATTGACCTTCTGGAGTCTATGTCTTTCATTGATCTTAATATGTCTATCCATCTCTATTAAATCAAGTAACTCTTCTCTTAGATTATTTTTTTTTAAACTGAGGGCACATTCTTTGTTGTCCATTTTCTGCGGACATTGTATGGAAAGCTCCAGAGCTTCTTCCCATGTCACATCTCTTCATTTTCACCTTGTGTCATCCGTTACTCTTCCATATGGGAACTCACTGGCCTATCACTCCAAGGCATTGACTGTGTCAGCGTTGCCACAGTTTTCTGTTCTTTCCCTTGCTGTATAGCTTCAACTGAACCTTTGTACTAGTTTCCTATGGGAAGTTCCAAAGTATCTTCATATGTCAACTAATTAGATGCTTCCTGTTCCACTGGTTTTTCCTTAATTTGGGTGTCCATTGGTCTATCCTGTTCTGTTGTTATCTGAGTTAAATTTTCTACACTAAATCCTTCACGTTGCAGGTAATCCATAACCTCAGTTTCTATTTCGTTAACTTCTCCATTACTAATTCTCTATTCTACTTTTCCTCTTTGTTTTCTTTCTTTTTTTTTTTTTTTTGTATTGTAAAATTGTTCATACAGGGCGACGGTGGTGGTGCAGCAGTTAGCATTGCCGCCTCACAATAAGAGGTTCTCCGGTTTGATTCTTGGCTGGGGTGCCTTCTGTGTGGAGTCTGCATATCCTCCCTGTGGTTGCGTGGGTTTCTTCCGGGTGGTCCGGTTTCCTCCCACATCCCAAAGACATGCAGTAGGTGGATTGGACACTCTAAATTGGCCCTAGGTGTGAGTGTGTGCATGTGTGTGTGCCTTCTGTGGAAGGTTGGGCACTGGGCTGGCAACTCGACACTGTAAAACTCCACTGCCAATCATGAGTGGACAGATGATCTGCTGTAGTGACCCCTAACCGGGAAAAGCCAAAAGAAGAATTCTAAAATTGTTCATATCCGGATGTCTTTGCCTATATTTATCTTCAAATTTCTTTGGTGCTGCTCTTTCTGCATTGATTAGTTTTGTTTTCTCCTTTGCAGAAATATTACACCATATTAAATCCCTTTTTCTTCCCCATGTCCATATTTCTTCTTCAGATGTCTCCTGCTCCTCTTGTTTCTCCTTACATTGGTGACTAGTTGTTCCATCATGCTGTGATATGACCTGTGTTAGACTTTCTACACCGAATCCTTCACTTTGCAAATATTCCATAACTTCAGTTTCTACTTTTTTAACTCCCAGCTGTGTGTGTTTCTCAATGATGCCTGAGTGGGGAGTTGTTTCAAAAGCCTTGGCTAAGTCCAGATAGGGTCTATGTATAATTTTGCCTTCATCCAGGGATTTGGTGACATTCTCAAAGAAGTCCACCAGGTTTAATAAGCATGTTCTATCCTTAACAAAGCCAAATTGTGTCAGGACAAGAGTTTGAAGGTCACCTATGTCTTTGTTGATAAAGTCCACAATGATTCTCTCCATGGGCTTGCAGATAAGGCTGGTTAGTCTTATGGGTCTATAGTTCCCAAGGTTGGTCGACTGAGCCATTTTGTGCAAGGGAATTATTGTTGCTGTTTTCTACTCTGCTTGGACAAAGTCAGTATTTACACTTTGGTTGAAGAGGGTGAGAACTAGTTTCACTAGGTCCTGTTTCAGACAATTTAGTAGGCACCCTGGGATGTTATCTGGTCCCATATAGGCTGTGTTATTAGAAATGGAGAGTGCAGTTATGACTTGCTCTTTGGAGATATTAGGTAGAGGACTGGCAACAGGTATGCTTTGGGGTATGTCTGGTGGGGACAAGGGGGGTAAAGTTTGTCCCAAATATGTCTACTAGCAGTTTGGCGATGTCCTCAGGATCAGTATGAGTGGTACCGTCCACCACTAGTTCAGCACAAAGCTGACCCTTCCCTTTTAGATTTCTGATGTAGCTAAAGAATGCCTCCTAATTATCTTTAGCTAAGGATGCTAGTTTAGCTTTGCACTTGGCTTTAGAGGACTTTACAAGACAGCTAATTTTCTTGTTCAAGCTGTTGAGGGTGTCGTTCCTTTGCCAAGTCATTTCCTTCTTGTTTTCAGACATTAGTTTCTTCTACTTGTTGTATAACCTTTTTATGCTTGATGCCCACCAGGGTGGCTTGTTTTTTCTGAGGACATTGTTTTGATTCGTTCAGGTTCAGCCAAGTCCATACATTTATATAGATGTTTATACAGGCCATTTGTGTACACCTCTGTATAGCAGTCATTGCTGACAGTGGTAGCAGGGGGATTGCAACTATTTATGGCATTGCTTAGGAGGCTATAGTTTACTTTGCAGAAAATTTTCATCCTTTTTACTGTTGGAGGGGGGGGGGGTCATGACTGTTAATTCGAACAAGACTGAATTCTGATCCGACCTGACCAGTGACATAAAGGGGGGTCATGTAGAGATGCTCTACCTTGGTCATTACTAAGTCTAGGACATTTAAGCTCCTTGCAGGGGTGCAGACTACCTGTTACAGAGCATTTGTACTGACAAAGTCCAGGAACTTTAGTGCAAGTGTGTTTGTGCTTGTATGTAATTCCAAGTAGATGGAAGAATAGTTGAAATCACACATGACCAAGGTGTTTGCCTGTATAGTAAGTGACTCACATAGGTCCAAGTAGGCAAAGTGGTTCTCGTGGTTCATGGTGGGGGCCTATATTTATTTTTTATTTTTATTTTATTTTATTTTACATTTGTTGACCGGGCTAGTCCAGCTGGATAATTTCCATTTTCAGTGGAGGCCCGGGGAGAAAAGCTCCACAATTAAAACAAGGTTAAACATTTAAGCAATAATGCATACATTTTAGTGTAGTAGAAAATACAGCGGAAAAAAACAGGTAAAAAACAAATAGTCTAAGCTATATATTCATATTTTTTTTTTTTTTTTTTTTTTTTAGAACAGTACAGTAATTTAGTCATTTGAAATAGCAGGGAAAGATAGTGATTTTTACGTAGGGAGGTATGGCTGAAGAGCGAAGAAGTTATTTAGTCTGGATTGGTACAGGAGCAGAGCCAGAAGTTGTTAAGATGTAATAGAAGTTGTTTTTTGAAAAGTTGAAAGGAGTCTAGTGAGGTAATGTGTTGGGGGAGGTTATTCCATATTTTCCCTATGGAGTTTGAAAATAGACAGTTGCCTGCTGAATTTGTAATTCTAGTTGTGGTGACTTGTATCTTTTCGGCAGATCGCAGCTGTTTCAAGTTTTTGTAGGGAGTAAGGAGGTTACTGAGAGCTGGTGTTTTTGTTGGTTGATAAAGAATGTTATGTGTAATTAAGAGTTGTTGATAGATAAGCTTGTTAGGTAGTTCTAACCATTGTAATTGTTTTAAGTTATTACAGTGGTGAGTTCTGTACTGGGATGTATATCTAACAATAAGTTCATAGGTTCATAGGTTGGTACTGGGCTATCTGCCCGAAGGCATATATTAGCCCAGCCAGGTTGTGCAGTATTCACCGCCCCTTTAGTAGTTCCCTAGACCCTTGTACTAGCAGCTAGTACCCTTGGCCCCTATCTAGTAGTGCTGTTGGTGTGATCCCCGGTGTGTACTTTCTTTTAGCCATCCACTCATCAAGGTTCCTCTTGAAAAGTGCTAGTGAGGGGCTCTATCTTATGTAGATCGGGACCTTGTTCCATATTAAGGGAAGTCTCTGCGAAGGGAATCTATCCCTCCAGCATGTTCTATTCATTGTTGTGTTGAGGTTTATATCCCTAGAGCATGTAGCTTGAGTAGATTTGGTTTTGCTAAGATGAAGCATGTTCAACAATTCTGGGTTGGACATGGCTCTGTACTTTAGACAGAGGTCGCCCCTGAGAAAGCGGTATGCAACAGAGAACAGTCTTAGCTTTTTCAATCGTGCTGCATAGGGCAACTGTTTGAGGCCAGTAATCCTCTTGGTTAGGTACCTCTGTGGTCTCTCCAGCTGCTGGAGATGTCTAGCCAGGTACATTCCAATTGTACTCAATTATGCGTCTGATGAGGGAAGACTAGAGGGGCACCATTACATCCTTAGATCTTGATGCAAACCCTTTTGTGATAAGATGGGTCACATAGAAGGATTTTCTAACCACTTTGGCAACATGGTTATCAAAGGAAAGCTGACTATCTACTTGGGTCCCTAGATCCCTTATTTCTTCTTCAGATTTCAAGGGATTACCTCCTATGTTGTAGTTTGCGGGTACTCTGTTTTTTCCAAAGGGGATTACTACACATTTTTTTTGCATTTAGCTTGAGACCATGGCTTTGACACCATGCATCAGTCTCATTTAGGCCCTTCTGGAGGATCTCCATGTCGGCCGGAGACTCTATCAATGATATAGAAAGGCAGTTTACCTACAGTTAGTTGGACTTGGATTAGCGCTATGGAGTCATACTGTTTAACCCGTCTTGAGGTGTAATTGTGTTTAATGAAGATGTATACATCTCTGCCTTTTTTCTTTCATGTTTGTTTTCAGGTCTGAACGTGTGGAAGGCATTTAACTTTACATGGCAGAGGGGTTCTCTGCAGCCTAGAGCCATGTCTCTGTGACTGCAGACACTGACATCTTCCAAGGTAAGGAATACTTCAGTGAGTGCAGTTTTTGATTTAGACTCATTGCATTAAGCAGCATAACCTTGAGCTTGTCTCTAGTAGATTTTTTTTTTATGTCAAGAATTTAATTGTTCTGACATTGCCTAATAAAGGCACTATGGGGAAGCAATCACATTTTCTAGTAACTGAAAGCCAAGAAGCAACAGATGAAGATCATCTCTGGCAAAGCAACATGGTCTGTCAACAAAATCTCCCCAGGCTGACAGACACTGGATCCCTTGGATTGACAACAGAAGCTAAGCCAATTGTTGAAGTCAATCATGTTTTGTTTATATTGAGGCATCATCCTGGGTGAAGGTGGAATGCTGTTTAGGGCTAGGGACATACGTGCCTGGGACACACAATCTGATATCCCAGTCATGTCTCTCTTCATATAGTAGAGTGAGGTATGTCTCAAGTCATTCACTCCAACATGGACTATGACAGAGTCATAAAGGTACTTGTTGAGCGACTTGAGTGGATTCATGATCTGATGGATCCCGGCACCTGACAGGCAGCTGACTGTGGCCTTCTCCTTGTCAAGCCTGGTGAGGGGGACATCTGTGTGTCTCACTATGGAGTCACTTATGACCAAGACATTTGGTTTTGCAATGTTTTGCCTTAGGGGTTTATTGTCTGAGACTGTTGTGTGGATTATCATGTGTAGTGGATTCTGTTGTGTCTGCAGTGTGTGCAGTAGGTTTGCGTTTGGGAGGTCTCTGATCTTTAGGTAGGCTTATAGTGAGTACCTCCATGTACGTAGGCTTATGTGTTGCGAGTTTGTTATGTGCTGTGCAAGAGGCGATGTGTGTGCGCTGACAACCTGTTTGATACCTGGTTTGTTGTTATGTGAAATATTTGATTCCAATTCATAGTATAGCTACAGCTCTCACAAGTTGTATTTGTTTGTTTTAGAAGTAACTGTCTGTCAGTATACATGAGGCTACTGCTACATTGCATCAGGATGCCCATGTAAATCAGGCTGGCTGGAGAAATGGTGGGAAACTGTCCATCCATTATGGCAGGTATATACTGCAATAATGAGTGGGGAGTGGGCTAGATGGACCAGGTTGTGCTGTAAGACTAACAAAAAGCATCTAGTCTGTGGATGGCTAAGGGTAGAAAAATGTGTTAGTTCTTCACAATGCGCTACTGAGTTGCTCACAGGGCAGCACTGTAATCTCTGAGCAGTTGCAGTAAAGTGAGTGCAAACCTAAACAAACACAATGCTGGAATATAAGTGAAGTTAATTACTTTTAAAAAGTAAACAAAGGGAAAGGCCAAGACTGAGCCTCATTCCAGCAATACCCAACTCATATATGTTCCTGACTGCACACTTCTGCCACAAGGGTGCAGGGGGCCTTCTTAATGTAAGATGGCTGGTTTTATTGCTCAAGTGATAACAAAAAGTCTAGATTCAGCAAGCCTGAATCTAGCCTATGCTATGAAATGCAGAAGTACTAGAAATTTAAAGTGCATAAAAATCACAGTCACAACAGCAAAAATAGTTCAAATAAAGCAGCAATTCAGTAGAATACTCCATCAAGAGTGTAAACGACAAACCTTCCTAGTATGAAATAAGTGGTCTGGTACACAAGTGCTTAAACCAGAACTAAGACAATTTCAGAATAACAGACACAATAAACCTTCAACCAGCAATTCCCAGCTTCAAAGGGTGTAGACTACCCTCTCCTGCCACAAGAGTCTAGACCACAAACCTTTCTAGTGTAAAATAACTGGTTTAGTGCCCATGTGCTTAAACTAGAGCAAAGAGAACAGGCTCATAAGCATTCAACCAGCAATTCCCAGCTCAGAAGGGCAGAGGCTACCATCTCCTCCCACAAGAGTGTAGACTACAAACCTTATTAATGTAAGACAACTGGCCTGAAGCCCATGTGCTTAAACCAAAGGTAAGAGGCTTAGAATAACAGATACAATTTAATGCAATACTAGACAGATGACAGTGACATGTCTTTTAATCTATCCACATACATCATGTCATGGTTAGCAGGCCCTGTGTTATCTTGATGAAAAAGCCCTGTGGTCTGTCCACCTGCTGCATGTGTCTGATGAGGTTCATGCAAAAGAGAGCATTATATTGTATTACTGTTCTGATAAATTTGACTATAGTGCTGTCATACAATCCTAAGATCCGAATATGATGGTGTGTCTTATGATGTGCATAATATGTATGTACTGGAAAGCATTAAAGAGGAAAGTTAGAACGTGATGAGACACATTGCAGTTCCTAACTTCACAACCCTTACAAACTAATACACTAGAAAATACTGAAATAATGATGCTATCCACTGTATGATAAGGAAAGGCAAATACAACTGATGGGAACAATTATCAATTCGACAACAGAAATGCAGATATAATAGGCACTAATGTAGCTATGCACTCTGTGAATCAGACACAAAGCTTTTGTATCCCTGCATCCAAAACAGATAACACAGAGCATAGTTATCATCACTTGCACAGGTTTTTTTTTTTTTGGGGGGGGGGTATGGAGGCCTAGGCTGACACAAAAGGTTGGTGAGTGTGTGTGAGTAAGAAAGGGAAGCAGGCAGGCTGAACCTTGTAACTAGTGTGTGTGTTTGTCTGTAGGTGTTCTCCATGTGAAAGTGGTATGCAAGAGTCTGAATGAGCTCAGCAAAGCTCTACATCTTGGTATGCCAGACAGGTGTGAGCCATGCATGGTAGAGGTGGCAGCTCATTTTTGTCACCCCTGACCATGAGAACTGGCTCTGCCAGTAGGTGCACTGGCACCTCCACGCCCAAGGTCAGATTCAGTGCTGCTACCTGAATATGTACTGGATGTGTTCCCTTCATGGGAACGCAGAGAGCAACAACCCCATGGGCTGCCACTTCTGAGTGTGGACTGCACACATACCAATGGACCAGCAGAAGTACTGTTATTATGGGAGTGTGATCGGGCACAGCCATGTTGGCTATCAGCAGATGCTGTGACTGACCGACACCCATGAGGATGCCGTTTCCCTCCTAGCAGATGTTCCATCACAGACACTGCTTGTTCCATGGCAGACATTCCTTGGTCCCTCACAGACACCCCTCATTTCAAAGTGTTTTTTATCCGATCCACTGAATCAGTGACATGGTGGAGGCAGTCATGCATGTCAGACTGTGCCACATCCACAACCCTGAATATTTATCTGGAACTCTTTTGTGAATGTGTCTGTGCCTCCTTGATGCCCCTAAACATATGTTTAGTATCATGGGTAAGAGACACATGCACCAGGTGGAGGAAGGACAGCAGGCTCCCTCCAAGCACCCCTATCAACCCTCCTGTGTGGCATCTCACCAACACTTTGGTTATGGCCAGACTCAACAGGCACTTAAGCCACAGTAGCCACACCTCCCTGCTCAATGTCATCACCCTCCACCTGTCCAATATCTGTGGGCTCAGTGGACTGGGTAGGTATAGGCCTACTGGCTGTGTCCAGGGAAAATGAAGGGGGTTGCTGGATGTCAATAACTCTATCAGATTCAAACTCTGCACCCCCCCCCAAATGTACCTCAGTTTCACCAACATCATCATCAGTGTCTGATAAGACACTAACATCAGGTGGCACAGGGCCCACACTCCCAATGTCATGATCACCTGTGATAAAAAGGGAGAAACATAGGCATACATTAATACCTGCACTACTATGGTGCAATATATCCTTAACACTACTACAGACAGTACAGCAGTACACACAACAGGCCTAAAATGCCACATTCTGATATTTCATTAAATTGATCTGCAATACTGAAATACATTTATTTGGCTTACCATTTGCAGGAGGCATATGTCTATGGATTACAAATGACCATGAAATAAGTTAAACAAGAAGTAAAGACAACATCATCACATTTAACAGTAAGACAAGGGGATACTACATATACTCCTCTATGTCTGTATTAGGTGTACATTCAACAAGAACATGGCTGACAACTCCAAACTGAGCTTACTGTACCAATCTTCAATCCCCACCCCCACAAAAAAACACATGTGACACAGAAGTAACTTTTATTTCAATTGTTTTACTATACAACAGTATTCAATTGGTCATATAAGAAAGCCTACCTGGAAGCTCCTCCTGGGACTCAGAAGGAGTGGTACCTATATCAATGGCATGCTGTGGTCCACTCTGCTGTGAGTTGTCCTGTTGGAGGATATTTGCCAATAATTCCTCCTTATGGTGAGAGGTGGTTCTGCAGCAGGCCCACCCCCAGTGGCCCTCTAGTCTCGAGCAACAGCAGCTGCATGCCTCTATGCAGAGGTAATCATGTCATTGGCCATGTGGTGCACCTGCTCATATGTCAGGCTGCAGCCACCCACAGAATTTATGTTTACAACAATCTGCTGCCATACTCTGAGCCTTTCTGGCATATTAGGATAACCCCTTCCCAGAAGAAATTACCTATGTTGACAGAGCACGTCAACAATGACATTATTTTCAGCTTCACTGAAGGGGGTCTCCACCTGAATGACATTTTGTGTCCTAAAGGACAACAGAAGTATAATGCACATAAGTATCACATCACTACCAAGTAACTTTTACCAGATAAAATAGTAAAGGTAGGCAGTCAGTATTACCTACTAGAAAAACATAAAACATTATACAGTTGTGAAAACTAATGACAGGCAGGGTACAAAACAAGGAGAGTAGCAAGAACAGCATATTCTTGTATGTGCCATAGCAGTAACTCAGCTGTGCTCCCGCCAGAAGAACAGTCCATTTAGTTTGTGAAATAACAGTAACTTTTCTTGTCTCACCCAGCCCATAAAAGAACAGACACATGAACCATTTTGAAATGGTAAATGTGCTTTCAAAGGACCTGCTCCTGATACAGTTGTACATATGTATCACACAGCTTTCAATTTTCATGTATTAGCAATCATTTGTAACTCTGACATGGCTTGACAAGTATGGCCATGCAATCAGTACACTTCTAACTAATGCATACAGATAGTGTTCACATCATTCATTAATATATTCCAGCATATGCATTATGTAGGTAATAAAATGGGAGCATACCTCCTGGAGTTCAATACTCCTCTGTAAAGATATCTTTGGAAATATTTTTTTTTGAAGCCCTGCTAACATGTAGCAAGTGTCCTCACCATCAGTTTGTCTAGTTATTTTATAATGGAGAAGATTATTAATGGATTTTGTCTGTCTTAGCCTCTGTTTCAGAGATGCTAATTACAGTATAATCAGTTGAATTACATGCTAATCAACCAATCTGGTGAAGCTATTCAACAAGATATAAAGCAACCATGCAGACTCCATGCAAATTTTTCCTGTGGATTTCAATAGTAGTAGAGTACAGACACAGAAAGTTTACACAGACAGAATGTTTGGAGCTGCTGCTGCTTAACTCCATTTGTGTGTACTATAGGCATACCTCCCAACTGTACTAAATTACTCATTTTTTACCAAATTTTGGGGTCCAAATAATGGGCTGCCATGATTCCCTAGTGGAACTCCTTAATTTCTGATTTCCAGGCTTTTTTTATTTTAAAAAAATTAGTTTGGCATTTTGAGCTGATGTCATCATGTGCACAATGATGTCAGCTCCATGAATTGAATTGAGCAATAGCTCACATGCATGTATTTCTGGCTGCTCCAGCAAGCCAGAAGGGAATGTGTAGCTTCAAGAATCAGGAATGGTGCTGATTCCATGAATGGCAAGCAAGCCATGAAGTACTTATAATGCAGCGGCTTTTTGGATTTGGAAGCAGAGGCTGCAGAGTGTTGAACAGCAGAAGCAGGAATAATGCTGTTTCCATGAATGGCAAAGCAGAGTGTGTGAACAGAGGCTGCAAGAACAAGCAGAAGCTTTTGATGGCTGGCTTCAGAGAGAGGTATTTATTATGGTGTGTGTGTGTGGTACTCAGGCTCAAACCCTGTACCATGGGTAACAAGAGCCTAAAGTCCCAACCCACCACCACTTTATAAAACTTTCCAGATTTATGTCTCATATTTTTGTTTTGTTCCTCATAAAATCTGTGGTTTTCTGGATTTTTCTGGCAAATCAGTGAATGATTGAATTCACTACATAATGACAGGCATTTGAATTTCAGACTTCATATTCTTCAGAAAAAAATGGTAACACAAAACCTTTTATTCTAGCAATTTTCTAACTTTATAAGATCAGTATTTGAAATTTGTCCCTATTTATGGGGCTGTATTCCCCCATTATTGGCTTTGTCCAGGTTTTATGTGCTAAGATGTTAAGAGCTATGGTGAGAAGTGAGAACTGAATTCTGTATTGCCCCCATTATTGGCTTTGTCCAGGTTTTTTGTGCTAAGAGGTTGAGAGCTATGGTGAGAAGTGAGAACTAAATTCACTAAATGATAGCCGTTTTAAGTTTCAGTCTTCAAATCTTTCAGGAAACTGCTGATTTGTCATAGTGGTATGTTGTTCTGACTGTGGTGCACAGGATCCTGGGTTCAAGACTTGGCAGTAAAATACATGGTAGTAACACATTTTATTCTCTCAACTTTCCAAAATTATGAAAGCAATGTTTAAAATGTGTCCCTGGTTTTTGGGCTTTGTCCCCCCCCCCACAAAAATGTTGGCTTTTTCTAGATTTCTTGTGCTGCCGAGTTGAGAGATACAGTTGAGTGTTGAATGGATTTTACAAGGAGCTGAGAGCTTCAGGAGAAGAGGAGTTTAGTGTTGCTTATGGTGTGTTTGCTTGCTAATAGCATAACTGGTTAATTACTTGCTTTTGATGCAGAAGGCTGTGGGTTCTAATCGCACAGTATATAGATGCATTGCTGATACTGTACTGTGTTGTTGTACATTTAAAGGGGGTGGGTGCAACAAATCAAGTGTGTAGCTACTGATACAACCAAACTTACAGAGGTGAGAAAATGTCATGCAAAAGGACATTTGTGCCTCAGTGGAAAAAGCAACAAATATCATTAACCCAGATTCAGAAACAGATAATCAGAATTATTATATGTGCTGCATTATAAGAAAAATATTTAAAGAACTACAGTACATTTTCCAGCATTCAAGATAAAACAAAATTTTCCACGTCAGACAGTGGGAGAAGCAAGAATGGCCAGTTAACAGCACCTGGATTACAATAATAGTTTTGATGATTCAGGATGAATATAGGAGAGGGTCTGTCAGTACTTGGACTAAAAACTGGAAGTCTTAAAACATGCAGTTTGCCTAGTTTATTTTGCTGTGCATTTACAGCTATTGAGTTGGTCTGCTAACACAAATCAGAGTAAGTCAAGCAAAAAACTGAAACTGAAAATTAAGTTCAAGAAGCTGTGCAAGATGCCCATGGCTTACACTACTGTCATTTGATTTTTTATGTGTGTGTGTGTGTGTGTGTGTGTGTGTGTGTGTGTGTGTGTGTGTGTGTATATGTGTGCGTGTGTGTGTGTGTGTGTGTGTGTGTGTGTGTGTGCGTGTGTGGGAGTAGACTTTTTTGATGGAAAATGTTCTGTTTTGTCATTACTGGTTCATGCATTTTGTTCCATTGCCTACTAGAAAAATGTTCAAACAATAAATTTAAGATGCACTCTAAGTTTAACAAGTGTGCTGTATTATGCAAGGAATATAATTTAATAAAGTCAGGAAGGTCTATCAAAGAACACATGTATGTTTCTTGTTTTGTGTACAAAGGGCCTCTGATTTGAAAACATCCCAAAGGTAATCTTTATCCAACACTGGCCAGATGTATTTTCTTTGGATGTGGTGTGGGTTTCAATGCTGTTTCAATGAATGTGAGTTTCAAGGGCAGATAAGTTTTAATGCTAAGTCTATTTTCATTGTGAGACAGTATTGTTTTGTTTAGCAGATGTGTATTAGTGTTTGTGCATTGTGCTATAAAATGTAAAGATAAAATCCAAGTAATCATTGTAGAAGTAAAGCAGCATGCACATTAGTGTTTATGATAAATGGGGCAAAATAGCCAGGTAATGGGACACTGGAATGGCTGCAGGGGACTCTGGCACCATATTTTGGTTGTCTGTTCTTCAGTTTGCATTTGAAGGTTGGTATCCCACAATTCCTTTGGTGTGGGTGGGGTTATGTAATTGTGTATGCAGATTTTATGTTAATCAGTGTATAGATTTGTAACTATTTTTCATGGGCCTTGTTTAGATTTTTGATGTTTCCAGGTTGAGAGATATGGCTATGGGCAATGCTGCTGTTGCTGGCAATAGGTCTATGCCAAGACAGAGAAGAGTTTTCAGGCCACATTTAACTTATCCCAACATACATGACATGGACATTGTAGAGTGTTAAAGGGTGGACAGGGGCACAATATAGGAACTCTGCAACCTCAACTCAGAGCCAGAGCCTTTACCTACCCATGTATTGGCTGTGTACTGCTTGCATCACAGTCAGCCCTGAACTAACACTGTAGCAACTGCTTCATTTACAGGGTAAGTCCTGAACATGTACTGTATTATATAATAATAAAATTATGTAATGTCCTTCTATTTCATTACTTGGTACAGTAACCAAGTAAAAGGTAGGAGATTTGTACACAAATTAATGCAACATGTGACACCAGAGAGTCATTTGACTTGTATGTGTCCATTAGCAAGTAGTAGGCCCCAGGCTTCAACGATTCAGACACTGATACCTCCACAAAGTACTGATGATCACTGCATGCCCTCAGTTTAGTACCATATGTTTATAATGGGAAATAATAACAGAGAGAAATTAGAGAGTAATGAGACACATTGCAGTTTTTGACCACAACCCTCACAAGATCAAACAGGATGCAAAACAAGGACAGTGACAAAAACAACATATCCTTGTTTGTGCCATAACATTGTGCCATAACAGTAGCTCACCCTGGTTCTACCCCCTCTTGAAAGAACAGTATACCCTTGCATTTGACATAACAGGAACCAACCTTTGCTCCCCCAAAAAACAGCAGTCTATGCTTGTTTGTGCCATCCAACCTGCCCTTCATTTGATGGCAACTGCATATCATAGTACTCCTGGTTAATATCCTCACACATTTTAAGGTAAATGATATACAGTGGAGTACACACTTAACTGATGAGACAGAGCTGTATATTTGCAAGGAATAATCATAACAGGTTGTGTGATAACTAAGTGCACTACATCCAACTATGTTAAATATAATGCATTTATAAATAACAGGTTGTGCCTTGATATCAGTGTGTGCTGCTGCCCTTTGCTCAAATCAGGTGAGTGCAGCAAAATACAATTGTTCTAAGCAGTGCATCATGCAAACACTGGCCAAAAAAAATTAAAAAAAAAAAAAAGAAAGAAAAAAGAAAAAAAGGGGACTGTCCAGATTTTTGCAGAATGCCCAGATATTTGCATTACATTTTTGGGCTTTTCCTTGTAGAATGTGTGGTTTTCTGGAAAATCAGTGAAGACTGAAGTCAATACATAATGACATACATTTCAGTTTCATACTTCATATCCTTCAGAACATGTATGCCAACACAAATCCTATTATTCCACCTACTTTCTATGGTTATCAGAACAATTTAATAAATCTGTCCATATTTTTGGCCCTTTGTACCCCATTAGTTTAGTGTCTGTTCAGATTTCTTGCTGTAAAAGGTTCATTGATATGATCTGCATTCAGACTACAGGTTTTGTGGTCAGCAACACTGGAGCAAGCTGCAAAACCTTGGTTATGCATGCTCCGCATCATTAATATTCATGGCGCGATGCCATGTGTTGAGCAGTATCGCGTATGTGAAAACAATCTGCATGGAACCTACACAGAATTTATTGAGTCTGTCAGCTGAACTTTTCTTAAAAGCTGAATTAAGCATTTAACAACTTTCTGCAGCTTTTTATTGTGACCACTGTGTGAAGGCTGCCAGCCTAGCTAGATAGAATTTTGTAGATAATTCTATATCATTTGTAAGTATTAATATAATCCACAGGCTTGGTTTACAAATGTAAAGAGAACTATATGTTATGATTAAACTATATGTTGTACTGAGCTTCAAAAATGTAACCACAGTGCACTCTGCTGGAAGAAACCTGACAAGTCAAGCATTGTATGACTGTTTGATCTCAAGCTCAGAGACAGGATGTCTGGACTAAGGAATTATTTTGAGCGTCTTAGGACAAGAGTTAATTACTAGACTTTACATGTAAAATGTCTTTTATTGCTGTGGCAGGTACAGATTACAAAAAGAAATGTAAATTTTGAGTTTATGTTAGCCTGGGAAAATAAATCAGAACTAAGAATGATGCAATCTGAAATGACTCAGCAGTACTGTGTTACCAATTTAAGACTTTCTCAAAGAGAAAGATAGAGCATTTTGGATTTTGTCTGAAGAACATCCACTCACTAGCACTTGCTTTGCTCTGTAAGTAAGATATTTATTTAGAATAGTGATCTTTCTTAGAGATAGAAATAGTCAGATTAGTCTAGCTGTTTTCTATATTTATGTCAGACTATTCTACAGTATTATTTTAAAGCATTTTCCTGTGATTTCTGAACTCTGTATTAACACTGTGTTGAATTGATAAGTATTGTCTTGTGTTTTTATTATTTATTATTAAATATTTTTAAACCTTTTAACCGTGGCTGTTTTGTGTAGAGATAATTTAAGCTTTAGAGTACTTGCATGTATTTAGTGATACTGTACTTAGGCACTCCAGAGTAGCCTTAGCCCTGGGTTACACTTACTATTTGGATAACAGTAATATTACACAGTAAAACTGGCCACCCTTTGGGAAGGGCCTTATTAGTAGCTAATAAGAGCAGCTGGCAGCAGTGAATACTACCTTATAATGTGGCAGGAGGGGGCATAGCTGGAGAACCTGTGCCAGCCTGCCCAGGACTGTCTGTGTGTTTGTATATAAACCAAATCTCAAAGAGTGTGTGTGTGTCAGCTACTTGGGCAGGGACACGAAGCACTGGTTGGACAAAGAGGGTACCAGAGGTTCTGGCTTGACTACTAAGCTGAGATCTGAACCCTATAGCTGTCCCAGTGGGGAGTCTTATTGGGGATCTGGAGAGAAAAGGAGAAACCAGCCCTAGACTGACTGTGATCTCTGTGGGCTCTTAAGGGAAATTGTACATTACTGTGTGTGTACTTGTTATCCTTCCCAATGTGCATGCCCCTCACTGGTGCTAGTGGTGAGGATTGAGGCTCCTTGATTACTCAGCCAGTGCAAGGGCATCACACACGGACAACTATTAATGCTGTAGTAGAAGGCTAGAATATTAACAGCATTATGGAGTGCTTAGCAAATGCTTGCTCAGCACCTGTCTGATGTCAGAAAAGTGTATAACAAGCCTATATTTTTCACACTTTCAGTGTATAATCATAGTGCTGCATGAACAACATGCATTTTATCAGGCAGCATACATTGCATGACATAAATCTATTTTTAAAAACTATTCAACAACACATTAAGCATGTCTTGAGCTTATATATCAATCAATTTATTCTTGTCAACTTAAATAAATGCAAGTTTTAGCTCTTATCATCATTATCCTCTCTCAAATTGTTTATTCATTGAGCTTATTTAGTGGTATCCAAATGTTTGCTACATATCTGATCTTTCTTTTGGTGAGTTCTTCATGTTTTCCACTTTTGAAAACACAACTGTAGGAGTCTTTAACTACAAGTAATCTTTATCAGAGTTCTGGCAGTTTATATATTACTACAGCTGCACTGGCTCTGATAATTCCAGCTGCTCTTCTCTCTTCATATATCTACATTATACACGTCAGCCATTATTCTTATACAGCTCCCATATTCCCAGTGAATAACACAGGACACTTCTGCTGCTGCTGCTTGACTAACTACTTCATGTTCAGGCTGCAAGCTTTCCCATGGCAGTAAATACAGACTGCAATTCCCACAGCATGCATGTCTGCCATCTTGCAATTAACTTCTTCAAATGTTTTACATTTTTTTTTTGTTTATATCCTTATGGTCATCTATATTGCCAATACCTGATTTCTAATTTTTATTATTTCTTTGAGCGCTTCCTAATTTTCTCAATATCCTTGCCCACGCCACATCCTAGTTAGAAACCATATTCTATATTTGTTACTAGTCAACTTCTTCTAAAATAAACCCAAAGATTATCATTTTCCTTTTTTCAATTCCTATAGTTCTTTCTTGTCATCGCTCATACCATCAGTCATCACTCATACCATCATCCACCATAAGATAAGTATGAAATAAAGTCTAGAAGTTGTAGTGATGTTAGAACATAAAACTGTATAAAACAGCAGATACAGGCATACTTCTGGGAATGACTGGCTACAAGGAATCACATACTATCAAACAATAGTGGCAACAAACAATACAAGTATATTGAACTGAATCACTTTACAGTGTTTAAATAATCATTTGTAGATGTACTAACCCATTAACCCAGATTCAGAGTCAGATGCAGATTCAAAATAAGCTCCCAAACAGCAAGCCAGTAATAGCAACAATGGGCCTTCAACATCTTTAGAATCTTCAGTATCACATTCAGACATGCAAACAACAGAAGATTAAGACAGAAATAAACAAATAGTAACTGAAGATATGGATTATCTGTGAAGTGAATGATTTAATATTCAGAATCCATCACAGTTAATGTCCCGGCATGATGGAACAATGGGTCCCTAGATTAAGGAGCAGCAAATGTAAAGGAGAAATCTGAAGGAGATTTGCCACATGATGATGATCCAGAGCCTTCTGTACTCGACCAGTATAAAACTCCAGTTGAAGTTGCACAGCAAGGGCAGGAGTGGCAACTCTGATATAGATGACATTGAGCAGTGATGGACTAATGGATTCTCATATGAAAGAGAAGTAGATGAAGGATAGTGCATCTGAAGATATGCTATAGGATGATTTTCTGAAACTTTGTGCAGAATGCACACAAGGAACGGAGAACAAAGATGATTCTCTCTGAACAGAAGAAAATGATTGATGTGAAGGCTTGCTTGATTTAATAAAGATTGGTATGCATATTAAGATAAAAATCTAGATTACATAAAGTAAATAAGACCCAAAATGTTAGAAGACTGGTAAAACAGATGAACACAGAAATCAGCACCATTAAGAAGAATTCATAAGATATAACAAAAATAAATAGGGGTCTGAATAAAGCTTACACGATACACTAAGACCATGTGTAAGTTGTGGAGTGGCACGCCCATGATAACCCACTATTTTGTATTCAGTAAGCAGCTCTAAACTGTGTGTAGATCCATGCAAAAATGGTAAACATCATGTCATGCTAATTACAGTGTAAGCAGCTGAAATGTATGCTAATTAACAATCCAAGATGGAGGAGCTATTCAACAAGCTATAAAGCAATTGTCTACACTTAGTGCAGGTTTTGCCTGTGAATTCCAAAATGTATTGGAATACAGCCATGGAATTACTCTACACAGAAATAATGTTATGGGCTGCTGTTGCTGTTATTCATGTGTATGTGCAACAGGTCCAAGTCTATGCTGCTGCTGCTAATAGGCCTTGGAAAAGAAGGAGAAGGGTGTTTAGACCCAGTTTAACTTTTCATGGTCTGTAGGAGGTGGAAATTGTAGAGTACTACATTGAGGATAGAGACACTATAGGAAGTCTACAACCTCTGTCATCCACAACTGAGAACAAGGACAAAGTGATGAGCACCAATACCTGTGAAAACGAAGGCATGTGTACCAGTTAGAATATTAGCTATAGGAACCTTTCAGAAGACAAAATAGGATATGTTTTGGGTGTCACAGGCCTCAGCATCCAAGATCCTATATCAACCCTGAATGCTATGCTCCAACATGTCAATGATTACATAAATTTTTCCATACACCCCTGGACAGAGTTGCAGCTATGCATGATTTCTACCCTGTAGCACACTTTCCTGAATTCTTAGGCACCATAGACTGCATGCACATTGAAATCAAAGCACCAGCAGGAGAACAGGGAAGAGTGTATATAAACACAAAGGGCTTCCCCTCCATTAACTGCCAGGTCATGTGTAATGCTAAGGGAATCATCCTGAATGTGTGTGCTGGCAACCTAGGCAGTTACCATGATTCACATATCTGGCACAGCTCTCAACTCTATTAGATGTTTTCTATGGAGGATATCCCACAGCGTCCTTTACTGGGGGATACAGGTTATGTACTTGAACCGTGGCTGGTGATGCCCATCAGAAATGCACACACACCAAATGAAGAAGACTATAATGAGGACATGCTCAAACAACAAATACCACATAGCATGTGCCTGGGCTGCTGAAGTCATGGCTCTGGTGCCTAGATACATCTGGGGGAGCCCTGTAGTATAATCCCTGTACATGTGCTGAAAGTTTCACCATCTGTGCCATCTTTCACAACATTATCCTGATAAAACAGCTTCAGCAAGAACACCAAGGAGAAGGGCCATACATCCCAACATTACTGATAAGTTCACTACAGCGACACCCAGGTGAGGAGTCAGATGGGAACCACCAACTGCTGTGGGTGTAGGCAAATGTAGGCATGTCTAATATATCCTCACCCTGGCCAAGAAGCAATGGATAGCACATACGCTCACCACCTAAGGGGGTAACACCTTCATCCTATGCACATACATACAGTAATACTGATACCAGGCAACACTCATAACCTTTACTTCCCCCTGTAATGGCTGTGTACTGCTAGCATCACACAGATTTAGCCCCAGATTAAAACTCTTGTAACTGCTGAACTTTCAAGGTAAATGCTGAACCTGGAAGAGGAAAATAAATGGCTAAGAATAGAAATGAGTGGCATATCCTTGCATACTGTTAATGTAACTAAGAAGGTGGGTGATGTTTGCAAGAATGACATAAATATGTGACAGCACTAACTTATGCTACTAGATCTGCTGTCTATCAAGTGATATGCCAGATGCATCAAAGATTCAGACATTACAAAAACCTGTAGGAAAGCAACACAATTTTCAAAAGAGCATCACAAACACATATATGCTAAGCACTCAGTCAGCTATGCACCCTGGACATCAGACAAAAGACATATATAAACAGGAACAGCCACGGGGGCACCATTTGCCCCATGTGTGCAAACCTATTCATGGCTTATTTTGAATTAGTATGTTTGTATAAATATATTTTTGTTAAGAATTATGTAAAATATTATTTTCATTTCATAGATGATTTATTTTTTGTATATGAAGGGGGCAAGAGTGAAATTTTGCATTTTGTTGCTGATTTACAACGCAATGCATTGAATTTGTCTTTTGATGGGCTACAATATGCAACCCAGGTCTTTTATCTAGATTTGACACTTAAGGGTTTGGATAATAGGGAAATTTGTTCTGGGGTACATAGGAAATTTGTAGATGGAAGCCAGTACCTGTGTGCTACTAGTTGGCATCCCCCATGTTCTATCATGTTTGCCATATGGTGAATTTTTAAGATTGTCTAGAATATGCAATGTTGACACACATTTGTTGGAAGAAATATACAATACCTCCATTATGTTTTATAATAGAGGTTATAGTAGGAAAGCAATAGAAGAAGCTAAGCAAAAACGTTTTGTGTTAAAATCAAAAAATAATGTTAGTGACAGGCTGTGGGTCAATGAGGGGTAGAGAGAATGGTGAAAATAAGAATGAACAAACGTATTTTGTTAGCACATATAACATTCAAAGTGAAGACGTTAGTAGTATTGTAAGATATCACTGGAATTTTCTTCACAAGGCTGGGGATCTGAGTATAATTTTAAGTAAGCACTTTATGACGTCATACAAATGAGGAATAAGTTTAAAGGACAAGTTTGTTAATGGAAATTTTGTCTTACCAAAAATAACTTAAGTGTTTGTCCAACATCTATGGGCACTTATAAATGCAACGGTTGTTCTATTTGCAAGTATATAATATGTTCCTTTGAATATGTGAATAAAATCAAATATGTACCAAGGGAACATTTTCATGTAACAGCAATGGGGTTATTTATGCCTTAAGATGCCTGTATGGTTTCTTTTATATTGGTGAAACAAAAAGAAGTTTTAAAGTGAGGTTAATGGAACATATCAGGGACATAAAAAATCAAAAGCAAGACAAGATTTTGGCATTTCATTTTAGATATGTACATTGCAGTGATTGTTCTATGCTTCAAGATTGTATTTTAGAGCAAGTATTTGTTGAAAATGATGATGAAATTGTTTTGAAAGAAAAACTGTTATACGAAGAGTCTGTTTTTATTCTTAAATATGATACTTTGGTCCCTATTGGACTGAATGGAGAGGTTAATTAGAAGTATTTTATTTAATTATTTGATTGTATCATTCATTGATTGAGTTTGTGTTTTTTTGTGTAAAAGGTAGCACACTTTTAGTTGAATTTTGTAACTCCTGGAAGGTTTTGTACTGAGGAATTAGAGAATAAAATACTTTTGGGTCTGAACCAGTGGTCTTGATTTTCTTATTGTTGCTAGTTGTATGGAAAAGGCTTATATATTCCTGGATCCAAAAGATGGAAAATCAAGGGTTTGGTACAGTTGTCATCATTTGCACAGGGTGTTGTGTGTGTGTGGGGGGGGGGGTGGCAGGGGGCCAAAGCTGACACAAAAGGTAGTTAGAGTAAGAAAGACAAACAGGCAGACTTTTTGATAAAGTATCAAATGGCCTCTGAGACAGAATGAGCTGTAAGCCTCACGAATGACCCATGTAACTGTTATGCGTATCTGTCTGTATGGGCACTAAAGGGTGGTGAGTATCTGCAAAAACGCAGACATGCTCCATGCTAGCTTTACATCCTGGTGTGCTGGACAGGTGTGTGCCATGCATGGTAGAGGTGACAGTTCATTGTCATGGACCCCAAGCACATGAATTGGCTCTGGCAGGAATTGCACTGGCACATCCATGCCCATGATCAGATGGACTACTGCTACCTAAATGTGAATGATGTCTGCAGGATGAGCTCCCCTCAAGAGTACACTGAGGACCACAAACCCATGGTCTACCACATCTGCGTGTTGACACCTCAATCACTGAAGGAACCATGGAAATAGTGCCACTATAGGAGCATGATTGGGCATGGCCACATTGGCTAACATCAGATGATGCTGACCTATGTCCATGTGAATGTCATCCCCCTTCCAGCAGGCATTCCATCACAGACACTTCCCATTCCATCATGTCATTCATCCAATCCATTGAATCGACAACATGGTGGGCGTAGTCATGCATGTCAGCCTGTGCCACATCTACAACCCAAAGCATGTTGTCGGGAGGCCATATTGGAACATGCCTGCACCTCCATGATGGCCCCAGACATATGTCAAGTGGCATGTAAAGACACACCAGGATCAGGTGGAGGGCGGACAACAGGGCTCCTCTGAGCACCCATAACAACTCTTCTGCATGGCACTTCATCCACACTTTGGCTATGGCAAGAGACAACAAGCACTGATACGACAGTAACCACACTACCCTGATCAAGTGTGTTATCCTCCACCTGTCCAATATCTGAGGGCTCACTGGAATAGGTTTGCATAGGTCTACTGGCTGTGTCTGATGTAAATACAGGGGATGGCTAAATGTCAACCTCAGTGTCAGATTCAACCTCTGCACCCCCAGACTGTACCTCTGTTTGGCCACCATTGTCATCAGAGTAAGAGGATACTCTGATATCAGGTGGTAAGCGTCCAACACTTCCACTGTCCTGATCACCTGTGATAATAAGCAAAACACACTGGAAATAAATTAATACCTACACTATAGTTTAATACATGATAACAAACTAACATTGGTGCCACTATTAAAGATGGTACAGCAATACACAAATGCTCATGACACCCACCTCACATATATGGATAAATGCATATTTCTTCAATATGGTCATCAACAATCAAATAAAAATGTTTGTGTGGCCATGTGCAGATGACTCCACACTTGCTAGGGAGGATGGTCCTGGGAGAAGTTAAGCAAAAGATATGGACACAGTCACCACAATTCCAATAACACAGGGGGACAGAATTATTGCCTATATATTCATTAACAATGCTTTTAACTGAAACTTGTCTAACATGTCCACCCTAAACCCATGTGTAATGAATAAAAATGGGTTGTTAACTGTATTAGTTTATCAATATGTTCAACCAAAAAAATAAATTAATAATGAAAACAGCATGCACTATTACTGTCAGTATTTTAATATACAAGAAAATATGTTATAAATTGACATATTTAAGCTGACCTGGAAGCTCTTCCTGGCACATACTTGTTGTCCCAAAAACATCAGCACCATCAATAACATGTTGTTGTGCACTTTCCACTAAGCTCTCTGGATCTCTGACAGTGGACAGGAATTCTTATTTTGGTGCCAGTCATGGTTCTGTAGCAGCCTCACCCCCCATAGCCAGCTGTTCATTGGCAACTGCAGCTGCTCTCCTCCGAGCTGATAAAATTAGATCATTGGCCCTAAGACACACCTGATCAGAAGTCCTGCTATACCCCCAATGGGATTTACATCACTAAATATCTGGTTCCAAATCTGCATTCTGTCAGACACATCTCCACATCCATTCTCAAGCACAAAGCCATCATGGCACCTAAACCCTTGCACAATTACATCATTTTCTGAGTCACTAAGTGTTTACATGGATTAGTAGGCTTGAGTGCCATAATCCTATGTGCCATAAACAGAGAAGGATATAACACATAAATACTGCATAATTAAATTCCATATATTTTCAATGTTAATCATTGCAGACATGCAGTCCAGGTATTAAAATGTAAGGTTATATGATTGTACCACATCATACTCACACATAAACCAATGTTTGATCCAAAACAAGGAATAGCATGGAGTAATATATTGCTTAGCACAGAAAGAACTGAATGACTCACAATTTCAAGAGTAAAACTCTTGAAAAACAACTTTTGTTGTGGCAACGCAAAAATGATACTTGCCCCCCCCCCAAAAAAAAAAAAAACAGGCAAATGAAAATTTGCACCAGGCAAGGAATAACACATTAGTCAATTGTTATAAATGCTTTCAAAAGAAAATTCACAAAAACTGTACACATTTACAACAGAAAAGTCAATTTTATATGATTGCCAATCACCTTTCTCTGTGCCCAGCACTCCCCTAGAGGTGTCTATGGGTCATCTTAAATGCCTAACATCCCTGTGTCATTGACAAAATAGAACATTACATTTCACTGAAATAACATAGAAGAGTGTAAGATAACCAGCTGTAACAATAACACTTGCGATGAAAGTTAATAAGGATGTCTATCTGAGGAAGTAAAATGCCTGACAAAAATGCCTAGGCCAATAGTGAATGTATAAGAAGTGCATACAAATAAAAGTTCCATTTGTTCTGTGTACTGTACTTCATACTGTGTTCTATATGTATCTGTAAGTGTGTGTGCTTAGTCAGAGTAACATCAGTCTGTATCCTGTTATCATCAATCTGGTCCCATGCAGAACTACTGTCTTGACAGTCTTACATGGCTACTCATCCAATTCATACAGGGCTCCCAATATCATTGCTCAAACATGCAACGATGGTGCAGTCCACTATAAATTGTCCAACAGCATTGCAAAAGTCAGACGTGCCATGGTGCTTGCATTAAATCCTGAGTTCTCTAGCTGGTGTACTTCTGAAAGTGTTATAATCTCACTGTAGTCAACTGTTTTGTGTGTGTGTGTGTGTGTGTGTGTGTGTGTGTGTGTGTGTGTGTGTGTGTAGTCAGAAGAGTGTAACTGTGCATCCTACTGTCAGCAATACAGTCCCATGGAGTACAAATATTTTAACAGCTTCTCTCAAACATGCAGTGAAGATGTTGTCCACTATAAAATGCCCAGCAGCAGTGTCAAAATCAGACTTGTGCCATGGCACTTGCATTAAGTACTTAGTTCTCTAGCTGGTATATTTAGTTAGGTAGGGGCTCTAATCTCACTGCAGTTAACGGATATGTGTGTGTGCTTGTGTTCACTTGGTAGCTATTCAAGAGACCATTTTAGACCAGCATATGAGACACTCCTACTACCATCTTGTTCTCAGCGTTTGGCCCACTATATCATAGATATTGGGATTAAATTGATCCCAATATCTATGATATAGTGGGCCAAATGCTGTGGTTTACATGTAAGAACCGTTTTAATTTGTACAGGATGTTGTGTAGTTCAGATAGAATAGATAACCACAGTGCATCCAATTCCATTGTTGGTGCAACTAAGCCTTGTTATAATTGCAACTATTGTTGTTTGATAGTACAGCGATGTCTGTTCATCCCGTTACACAATGTTGTTTTTATTTTTATCCTAGGGCTAGTTGTGAAACAAAGCATATTGTCTATCTTGCCACCTGTATGCCTTGCCCAGCTTTTTATGTGGGCAAGACCGACAGAAGACTCAAGGATAGAATTAGAGAGCACCAATATAATATTCAAATTAAATCTGTTAGTAATGCTTTATCGAAACATGTGCTAGAAACGTCTGTGAAACACACATTTAAGTTTTTAGTTATACAAGTTAACAATCCCACCATCAGGAGAGGTGATGTTATGAATTACACTGAACAAAGTGAAACTAAATGGATTATCAGATTGAGAGCAGATAGGTTGCCTGGTCTGAATGACAGGGTACCTTTGAAACCCATGCCGAAGGGAAGAAGACTTAGGGTCTAGCATGGAATGAATTCGAGGAGTTATTATGTCCATTTAGTTAACTAGTGCAGCATGCGTGTTTACTGTTACAACCTTAGTAGTTCTAAATGAATGTATTAAATGTCCTGATTGCACATAATGAAATGCACTCCTTAGATAGATACACTTTTAAATTTTATATTATATTTTTTAGTGATTTTTTATGTGTTTAGATAATGTTCATTGTTTAATTAATTTATAGGATGTGATGTCATAGATAAGAAAGTATTTATTGGATACTTTGAATTTGTAACTTTTTGGCTTGAAGAAGCCCAGTTGGGTGAAAGCGCTTGCCAAGTTTGTATCTAAGACCAATAAATTGAAGTTATTACATCTGGAGTCCGTTCTGTGCGTATGGTGAAGTGAAAACTGCCTTCTATTATTCCCGTTGGAACCCTATAAAATTGTGTATGTGGACTGCTTTACTCTGCCGATTAGTTCTTCTGTGCCTGTGTTTGACATATATATATATATATATATATATATATATATATATATATATATATATATTTATAAGAAGTTTGTTTTAAATGCTATAGTAATAGCTAGGATTCCGTGTGATGCTGGCCATTAGTTTAATATTGTCCTATGACCCTATGAGCATTCAGTATGCCAATGTCACTCTCATTGACATGTGCTATGTTGAGATGTGGATGTACAGCATGGCTACAAGAGGTTATTACAATCTGTGATGTTAGCTAATGTATTGATGGTCACTGCTGGCATTTCATTACATGCTCCTTCTATAATGGCTGTAGTAATATACTTCCTGAGAACTGTTGACATGGTATAATTCACTTTTAAGTATATTGTTGGCTTACTGTGTTGCTGTTGTGGAGCAGATCAACATTCTATGCAGTTCTCATTCCACCATCATAGTGACACTTGCAGTATAGCATACATAAATACATACATACAAATATTTCAAGGACTGGCATTAATGCCCTTCTAGCTTGCCAATATACCAAAACACTTGTTCCCATAAGTGTGAATGCTGTTCTTAAACATATCTAAACTAGTACTTGCTTTAATGTAATCTGGTAGTCTGTTCCATGCATCAGCTGAACCAATTAGTACACTTCTAATTCCTATAGAATCATCTACATAGATTGATGATTCTATAGTACTTTTTGATAACCTCAAACATTACCAGGGGTAGTTGTCTCTAAATGCCCTATATACCTAAATAAGATGTCCTCTTAGATATTTGTAAGATACACTGTAGAAGTTCAGACATTTTAGTCTTTCATAATAACTTAAATTTTCACATCCATTGATGCTCTTGGTATATTTCCATTGTACTCTTTCCAGTTTACTCTTGCTTGTTTTCCTATAGGGTTTCCATATTGTTACCCCATACTCAGGTTTGGGTAACTAACAAACAATGACTTCATCATTTTTGATTTTCTAGACTATATAAATCTTTTTATACAACCTACAGTTCTATAACCATCATTAACCAATTGGTTGATATGATTAGAAAAACTCATAGCTGGATCTACCCTTATACCCAGGTCCTTAAATGAGTCTACGGTTTCAATCACTGTGTGCTATAGTAAATATTCACCTTTCAGTTTATGCCTCCCAAATCTCATATGCTTAGTTTTTATGCATTTATCAGCATATTATTCTCCTGTGCCCAAATTGTCAATTTAGTCAAGTTATTTTGCAGACATGCCTTATCTGTAACACATGTAATCAGCTTTCCCAATTTCAGGTCATCTGCATATAGACTGTAAAATACCTCAGATGAAAAAGTTAGGTCTGAAAGATACAGTCTAAACAAGTAGGGGCCTATGGCATACCCCTCTGGGACACCCTGACTGTAACCAAGGATTTCACCTGTCCAGTTGCTGTATGATACTTGCCATGTCCTGTTTGTAAGCCATGCAGCTATCCATCTTATCGAGTACATCGATCACTAGTTATTTCAATTTATTGATCAGAGTTTTGTGTATGACCCTGTAAATGCTGAAGTTGAATCTATATAAATTATATTACAGCACAATTTTGCATTCATAGCTGTTACTATATTGTTATAGAACATCATGTTACAGGTGGTAATAGATCTATTTTCAACATATGCATGCTGATATATGGT
The DNA here is from genome assembly GCF_019279795.1 of Protopterus annectens. Lineage (NCBI taxonomy): Eukaryota > Metazoa > Chordata > Ceratodontiformes > Protopteridae > Protopterus > Protopterus annectens. The sequence goes on from NC_056746.1 coordinate 1,478,880,328, forward strand.
TTAAAATCCCAACCTATCCAATTCTGTCAATAACTTATCCAATATTACCTTCTCTGTTGTGTTTGCACAACATGAAAGTAAACTTAAGGCATAGGTGTGCACGTGCCTACCTAACATCATTCAGTGCTCTGTGACAGACCTCAGTATAAATTCATACTGATTACATGGGCACATACATCTTGTTTCATCCACATGTTGCAATGCTGTGATATACACAAAAATATCATGTTTTGATTCAATTACAACCTTGTGGAATTCATTGTATGTACAGTTGTGTTGCTGTTCCCAAGGATTATTGAAGTGGTCAGCAGCACTATTGTGTGACTATTAGCATTTGTGTCAGGAAATGTTCTGCATGAGCCACAAAGAACTGGTTTGTAATGTGTCCTTATATGGCATCAGGCTGCTCAAACAGAGCTTTCCAATAAACCACATACAGGCATATGTTATGCATTTGATGTAATTATGTGACATTGGTACAGTTGTATGACTGTATAAGCAGTACCAGTGCATGGAATGTGCTTTATGACCAGTGTTGTATATGTTTTCATAAATCATTTAAATCAATAAATGTGAAATGTTAAGGGGAATACACAAGCATAAAGCTGTTTGCAGATGCCACCGGCCATACTCAACTGGAGAAAACAGGCAATCTGCTAGCTGACAGTTTGTTTCACACTTCTCGCCCCTGTCACCACTGGCCATCAGGCAAAGTATACAAGCAAAAATCAGGCCCTGATTTTTATTTACCAGATTTAATATGGTGTAATATTTATGCAAAGGAGAGAGCAAAACTAACCAATACAAAAAGAGCAGCACCAAGAAGAATATAGGGAAAGGAATAGGGATATGGAAAAATTTACAATACAAGAAATAAGAAGACTAAGAGGAAAATTAGAAAAAGAGATTAGAAATGGAGATGTCAAAGAAATAGAAACTGAGGTTATAGAACAGCTGCAAAGATAAGGATTCAGTGTAGTAAATCAAATAAAGAATGCACCACAACAGGATAGAGCAATTGATATCCAAATTAAGGGGAAACCAGTGAAACAGGAAGCAACTGGTCAGGTGCCATATCAAGATATTTTGGAGCCTTCCACAGAAAACCAGTTTAAACGTTCATTTGAAGCTAGACAGCAAGGAAAGGAACAGGAAACTGTGGAAACTCTGATGCTGTCAATGTTGAGGATTGATAGGCCAGTGAGTTCCCATATGACAGAGCAACAGATGACACAGGATGAAATTGAAGATAATGTGCCACAGGAAGATGCTATAGAACTTTCTATAGAATGCACGCAGGAAACAGAAAACAAGGGATGAGCTCTCAGCATGGAAGAAAATGAGTTAAGAGAAGAGTTGCTTGACTTAATAGACAAAGACAGATATATCAAGATCAGTTAGTGAAATAGACTGCAGAAGGTTAATAAAATCCCAAAAGTCAGACGTCTGATAAAACAAACGAACACAGTAATTAGGATTGTCCATAGAGATCCATGCAATATAACAGAAGTAAACAGAATATATTACTGTGCTGCTAAATTAATAACTGATAAAGTTCTACCACAGGAACACAGGGTAGCGAGGGAAAAGAGGGGGTGAAAATGAATACCATCATGGAAATATCGAATATAGAAAACTTTAAAGCAGCTATGACAAGAAGTGCCATTGTTAGAAGATTATAGAAGAGGGACTAGATCAACAAAATACGATGAAAGATAGATGTGATAAAAGCAATGTGCAGTATTAGAACAGACCGGGACCTATTATGCACTATTGGAGATTAAATAAAATTTTCAAAACAGGTGGAAAGACTTAGAAGATACAAAGATAATTATAAGGGAAAAGCACAAAATAAGCAATTTATAGATTACCCAAAAAAGGTTTATAGAGAATTGGGAAATAAGGTAAAATAAATTGAAAGACCACCAAAAAAAGAGGAAGTAGATACATTTTGGAGAAATATCTATGAAGATCCTGTGGAACATAACAAAGATGCTAAATGGATAGAAGAAGTAAAAGAAAGAATAAGAAGTTTAAAGGTATAGGATATGAAATGGGATGAAATAACAACCAGAGAGATTGAAACAAAGTTGAGAAAAGCCTCTAACTGGAAAAGCCCAGGCCTAGATGCAGTACCTAACATTTGGCTTAAAGTATTAACTTCTTTGCATGAGGATTTAGCCACGAGTAAGAACTATTTATATGCACACCCCAAACACACACTACACTGGTTAACAACAGGAAAAACAATGCTCTTACTTAAGAGTGAACTTGCAAGCTACCCTAAAAATTATAGTCCAATAACTTGTCTTCCAGCAATGTATAAACTATACACATGAATTGATGCTAAGTTTATAGTCATTTAGAAGAAAACTCAATGATGGCAGTAGAACAATGGGGCAATAAAAAAAGGCATATGGAGCAAAGGATCATTTGTTGTTAAACAAAGTTATAGTGGATAACTGTAAGAAGGGGAAGAATCTAAGTATGGCATGGATTGACTACAAAAAAGCATCTAATAGTATCCCATATTCATGGATAAAAGAGTGCTTAAAATGTATAAGATATACCCTACACTGATTGACTACATTACAGTAACCATGAAACAGTGGCAGACCACTTTGCAATTAAGCCATGATACATGACAGATTAGTATCCCAGGGATAAAAATTCAAAGGGGGATATTCTAGGGTGACTCTTTGTCACCATTGCTATTCTGCCTTGCCATTAATCCATTATGCTGTTTATTTAACAGCTTAGGCCATGGCTACAATTTGGCTCCTAGAAAACAACAAAGTCTAAATACTTCTCATCTTCTCTTTGTTGATGATTTAAAACTGTATAGCTCATCGGACGAGAAAATGAAAGCACAGCTGCAGGTTGCCAAAACTTTTTCAGATGATATTGGAATGTCATTTGGTCTTGATAAATGTGCAAAAGCAACCTTTAAAAAAGGAAAATTGCAGCACCAGGAAAACATCAGTTTGGAACAAGAATGTGATATAAAAGAACTTGAGCAAGAGGGAGTGTATAAATACTTGGGAATTGATGAAGGATCAGCAATAAAACATGAACAACTGTGAATAAAACTCAATAAGGAGTACTTTAGAAGAATTAAATTAATCCTGAAAACAGCATTGACATCTAGGAACAGGATCCAAGCTATAAATCAGTTTGCTCTTCTTGTCTTAACTTATAGTTTTGGAGTGATTGACTGGTCCCAAAAAGTGTTGGATAGACTGGATATTAAAACAAGAAGGATGCCTCATGCTTACCAAATTATTTATACAAATCAGTGTATACCAAGATTATATATTCGCGTTCCGAAGGAGGGATGGGCCTCCTTGCAATTGATTACATGTATAGATCTGCAATCATGGGACTCCACACATATCTACTGACCTCACAAGATCCAAATGTAGTGAAAGTTTTGAAACATGAGGAGAATAAATCTAAGATTACATCGCTGCTTAATTTAGCAGAAGCATATTGACGTCAAGCAGGAATGAAAATCAAACCAGAAGTGGATAAAAACCAGGCAGCAACTGAATGTGCCAAAAAACAAAAGAAAGAATATAAGGTAAAGGACCAGATGAGAAGACAAGATATGTGGAAAAAAAATAAATATAGTTTCAAGTATAGAAAACGTTTGGAAGAGCCTCATGTTGATCAAGAATGAATGCAGGAATGGTTAAGGAGAGGTGAATTCATTCACGTCAAGAAATGAAAGGTTAATATTGGCAGTCCAAGATAGTGGGATACGTTCATACTGGTTTACAAAGCCCATTGAACATGTGGGAGAAACAGACTTGTAAAACCGAATTGGAAACTGTCACACACCTAGTTGCTGGTTGCAATGCACTAATGGCAGAGGGAATGTATACTGAAAGGCATAATAATGTGGCGAGACTGTTGCACTGGAGATTGTGCAAACATTCTGGTGTTGAAGTGGCTGAAAAACACTGGAAACATGAGCCACAAAGAATCATAGAAAATGATGAAGTTTATATCACATGGGATCATTCAATACCAACAGTTGAAAAGATAGATGCTAGAAAACCGGATATAGTGGTCCAAGAAAAGAAGACAAAAGTAGCATTGACCATTGAAATCACCACACCTAGTGACTATAGTGTTTTGCGTACAAAGAGACACAAAGTTATAAAATACCTGGATCTGCAGACAGAAACAAGACCCATATGGAAGAAAGATATCCAGACAGTTCCAATAGTAGTAGGAGCAATGGGTCTTATAAAAAAGAATTTACAATCATATTTAGATATGTTACCAATTCCTGTAACACCATACGAATTGCAGAAGGAGTCATTACTGGGCACATTGTGGGTGCTGAGAAAAGCACTTTTGGCTGGCATCAAAGAGTGAACCAATACTAATTTCATGAACTTTAATCGTACTTTGACTTAGGAATGGGGTCCATTCCCGTTAGAAACCTAAAAGACTTGGAGAAATTAAAAATGGCAAACATTACTCAGTTTTTCATGTCAGGATGGCAGCTCATTTGTGTGCTTTCTACTGCTAATAACACAGAATCAATGGGCCCTGACAACATCACAGATTGCCAATAGCATAATTTAAAACTTGACCTACCAGACACAGTTGTACTATGTTCTTGTAGGATGTATGAAAAATCTTCCAACTGCTGGGGTGAAACTGCCAAAACAACAGAGCAAAAACAATAAACTGTGACAGAAAAATCACCAAGGCTAACGCTGTATGTCAAATTCTTGGAGAAATGGTGCTGGTCATTTAGTACTCAAAAAACATATCAAAAAATCCATTTAAAATGAACAAATTTTAATGTCTTCTGTTAAAAAGAAGAAAATAAAAGTCCCTGGATACTAGCAAACGATAAGTGCTTTCAAAGTAATCTTCTTCAGATAGTAATAAAAACGGGACATCCTTTCATTTTTATAAAAACTTTTATGCTCAATAAACCAATCCTGGCTTTTGCATTCCAATTTCATCCAATGAATTCTCTTGCTTTTTCATCCTGTTTCTAGCATCCAGGACCAATGAATATCTCATATTAATAGCACACCTCCAAGATCATAATAGGTGTATTTATTTTCTAATATGCTAATTGGATGTAAAAAATCAGCAAATGAAATATATACAAGTATGTATCAGAACCAGTGAAGGTCTTCTGTCCATCAATGACATAAAAAGACAATACCATACTGTAACACAGAAACTTGAAATAATAAAACAATCCAGACAGTTCTACTGGAATGACCATGAGCTAGAAACTACAGAATGAATTTGAGCACTTTCTTCCTCAATTTAATTAGAAATTCATCAGAAAATAAATAGTAAATCACTTACCGTGAATTTAAAACTCGAACCTTAAAATCACTTTCTTGACCAATAAACATCTGTTACCAGTTTATGAATGAACAACTTTATAGCGCTGATTGAAACTGCATATAATAAATAATGAATAATAAATACTAAATAAACAACTGCTGTTCATTTAAAATACAGCAAACCAATATCATAAACTGCAATTTCTGACCTAGTAAGAAACATTTTAAAATAAATGCATTCATTTAACTCTGGGAGAGAATTCAATAAATCTTTCATGGTCATTTTTTTCATGTGCACATCACCTAGTGATGTGAACAAGTGCTCAAACAGTCTTAGATTCAGTAAACTCCGAGTAGTGACCTTCAATCACACGCACTCGTGTGCAATTACAGAAACTTTCATGGAATGCAAATTTTAGAATAAGTAGCTGAAATTTATGCTAATGAAGCAAAACAACATGGTGGAGTGATCCAACAACCTGTAATAAAACCGTGTAGACTCCATGTCTTTGTTGGTGGTATACATGGAAAATTTCCACTTACAGCAGTCTGCATGGAAGCAAGGGCATAGAAACGTCCAGAAATATGGACAGAATTCCCCTGAAAAGGTAACAACCACATATAATGGGCAATGTATACACTGTGGATGTCTGAAAACATCAGGGGTGTGTGTCAGATTACTGTAAGTTTTCATTTTTTTCACTTCATGTTTGCACAGTGGGCAACTTACCTCAAATGGTTTTAACTATGATTGACAAAAAAAGTCATATAAAAGAGGAGCACAATGTACTGTAGTCATAGGAAAAGTAATACCCTTCCTTGTGTCTTTAAAATCATGCTCAAGTGCTGTTGACCAGCTTAGATGGTACTAACTGTGTAGATTCCAGGCTGTCAGCATGGTTTTTATGGAAATGAGTTCAAAAATCAGTGCATTTGTTGAATCACAAAAAACAGGAACCATGTAGGGATGTTCACTTCCTGTAGGCTCCTACATAGTGTTTATGTTTCCAATGGATGTCGATGACATCAGGGGGTTGTCAGATCACTTTCTTTTCCTTTTTGTGTATTGTGCATGTTTGCACAGTGAGCCACTTGTCACAAGCAGTTTTGGCAAAGCATAACTTGCTTGCGAGACTAGGCCACCCAAGTATCAGACATGAGCTATACATACAAAAATAGAAACTGGATGCCTTCAGTTGATATTGCTGAGCTCCACTGGGCATCATGCAAACCCGGTAAGTGAAGCTGCACGCTGCTAATATACTGAAGTTACATGACTTTGTGTAACTACATCTGAAATAAAAGGTGTTAAGTAATGGGCTATAGTGCAGATGATTCTGGGTTCTACTACAGGGTATACAAACTTTTCTGTTGTGATGTTTCAGATTATACAAATAAAATGTAACTTGCAGTAAATAGCGTTTTCTGCACTTTTCAAGACAACAGGGATCAAACTATAAAATTTTAACATGGCTTACCTTAGTTATGAACAGTTGTGCTCTGCTGAAGCAGGAGCTTTAAATTATGTAAATTATAGCTTAAGCATTTGGATTGCACTTAATTAGCCAATCCCACATGGTGGACCTACTCAAGAAATGTATAAAGTATGCATACAGCCTACATTCTGATTTTCAGTGATACGTAGACCACTGGAGTAGAGACTTGGAAATTTTAAATGAGATAATGCTAGGGACTGCTGCAGATATTCTACATCTGTGTGTCCTAGCGAGTGAAATCAATGCTGCTAGTGCTGTTGACAATATGACTAGGCCAAGAAGGAGAAGAGTGTTCAGGCCTGGGGTAACCTTTCAGGTACTACATGAACTGGAGATTGTAGACCACTATAGGCTGGACAGGAACACATTACAAGAACTCTGTGAGCTCTGCCGCCCTCAACTCAGAGCCAGAGCCAACCAAGGGGAACACATCCCAGTGGAAACTAAGGTATGTGTAGCCCTTAGGATATTAGCTACAGGTACTTTTCAAAGACCAACTGAGGACATGATGGGGGTGTCACAGGCATCAGCATCCAGAATACTCCACCAGTTCCTGGATACTATACTCCTACATGCCAGTGAACACATATCTTTCTCCTTTTCCCTGAGGAGAGGGCTAGCAATATGCAATGGTTCTACCACGTAGCACATTACCATGAAGTACTGGGTGCCATAGATTCCACTCATGTACACATCAGGGCACCATCTGGTGAGCAGGGTAGAATCTACATTAACTGCAGGGGATACCACTCCATCAACTGCCAAGTTATGGCAATGCCCAGGGAATAATCTTGAATCTGTGTGCTGACAACCCTGTCAGTTATCACAACTCCCATATCTGGCAAACATCACAATTGTACCAAATGTTTGCTAGGGGGGCATCCCACTGGGTCATTTACTGGAGGATGCCAGCTATGCCCTGGAACCATAGATGATGACACCCATCAGAAATGCACAAACTCTCACAGAAGAATGCCATAATGAGGCACACACATAAACTAGAAAATCATAGACCATGTGTTTGGGCTTCTGACATTACGGTTCCAGTGGCTAGATATATCCAGTGGAGCCTTGCAGTATACTCCACACACATGTACACAAATATTCACAATATGTGCTATGCTCCACAACATTACCATGCTGAAACAGCTGCAGCAGGATTAGCAAGGGAAAGGGACACACATCCCCCCACCGATGCCTAGGCCATTACAGTCACAGGAGGATTTGGAGGAGGAACCCTCAGCCAATGTCCCTGTAAGTAGACATAGACGTGCTCAGTATGCCATTGCTTTGGCTAAGAGACATTGCATAGCACATTCACTGACCACTTAGGAACCTAGGGACTAATACCTTTCTCCTACTCAGATGCATATATTAGAATTGATGCCAGGTAACTGACAGAACCTGTACCTATCCATGTATTAGCTGTGCACTGCTTGCATCAGACAGTGTCAGCCCTGAACTAAAGTTGTGTCAACCACCGCATTTGCAAGGTAAAGCCTGAACCTAGACTGTATTATTAAAGAGTATTATGGTGTATGCTTGTATCTATTACCTTGGTACAGTATGCAAATATATAGTGGTGGTTTTGTAGAGCACTTAAATTAATATGTGACTATAGACACTTATTTTACTAATATGTTTCCATATGTAATTAGTATGCATCAAACATGAAATGTTTGCATGGTTCTAGATCAGCAGAATACTGCTACATCATTCAAGAGAGAAGTTCAGAATGTGAGGCTAGACATTACAGTTTCTGACTTCAGACTTGTTTGTATCCTAACAGTAAATGTTGTTTGTTCCCACACACCCCCAAAACAGAAGTGCCCCTTGTAACTGCCATAACAGTAACTCAGCTATACAAACTGTCACAATACCAAGTGGCTGGGCACCCAAGATAAACGCTGCTCGAATCAGGAGAATAACAGTTTATTCACCACACAAAGTCAAACGTAGTAAAAACATTCACATAAATCCAGATAAAAATACGGTTGAGCGCTTTCATCTGCATAAATAACAGATTTCATCAGAACCAAGAAAAAACAAAAGAATATGCTCTTATATTGCGATGTTGGCGCCAAAAATTCATTAATTAGCTTCAATTACAGAGCTAATTTAACCACAATCTAAATATTGATTAAAATTATATATAAAGCAGTTGAAATGGCATAAAATGAAATACAATAAATAACAGTATACATACTGTAGCAATACCTTTACATAAATTCATATAAAATATATTCAACTTTCACAATACATAAAACTGCAAAAAATTAAATCTCATTTAAAATCTCAAAAGTAAATGACAACTAAATTAATGTGATGAATGAATAAAAAATAAATGGATTGATGTAATATAAATATGAATATAAATATAAATATAAATATAAATAAGATTAGTATATTTATATGTAAATGAGTGTAGGTGTAGGTGTATATATGAATGAATAATAATGAAGTTTATGATAATGATTGTAGATAATAATAATAATCATACATTGTGATCATACATTGTGATCAAGAGTCCAAGATGAGAAAAGGTTTGATGCTAATATGATCATTTAAGCCAGGTTTGGTCGTGGCATCACATAATAGTTGCCATTTGCTTTCCAAAAGTGCCAAATAACATTTCCAGTTGCCACCTATAGCTGTGTGGTCTATATAGTCTATGATACTAAAATGAAAGGAATGCTCAATGCCTTTGTCTAGAATATGTTTGCTTAAAGCATTGTTAGGATCCTGCTTCCTTATTCTATATGTATGTTCATAGATTCTGGTCCTAAATTTCCTTTCTGTCTTACCAATATAGTTTGCATCACACGCTACACAACTGGCAACATATACTAATCTAAGTGTATAAATATTTATATTTATATTTATATTCATTCATATATACACCTACACCTACACTCATTTACATATGCATATACTAATCTTATTTATATTTATATTTATATTTATATTTATATTCATATTTATATTTATATTTATATTCATATTTATATTACATCAATCCATTTATTTTTTATTCATTCATCACATTAATTTAGTTGTCATTTACTTTTGAGATTTTAAATGAGATTTAATTTTTTGCAGTTTTATGCATTGTGAAAGTTGAATATATTTTATATGAATTTATGTAAAGGTATTGCTACAGTATGTATACTGTTATTTACTGTATTTCATTTTATGCCATTTCAACTGCTTTATATATAATTTTAATCAATATTTAGATTGTGGTTAAATTAGCTCTGTAATTGAAGCTAATTAATGAATTTTTGGCGCCAACATCGCAATATAAGAGCATATTCTTTTGTTTTTTCTTGGTTCTGATGAAATCTGTTATTTATGCAGATGAAAGCGCTCTACTGTATTTTTATCTGGATTTATGTGAATGTTTTTACTACGTTTGACTTTGTGTGGTGAATAAACTGTTATTCTCCTGATTCGAGCAGCGTTTATCTTGGGTGCCCAGCCACTTGGTATTGTGACAGTTTGTTTGGTTTCCACGAGTTCTTTGGTTTTACAGAGATGGCTGATGTTCCCGAGTCTTCGCCTGCCTTATCGGACAAAGAGGAGCTTGTATCTTTAAGAGCCGAGGTTACGTCACTGTAAGCTGACGTTGGGAAGCTGTTGGACATGGTTAGCAAACTAGCGACACTTGCTAACACAAGTAAGGAACTGTTACAAACGGCTAACAATGGACCGGATAATTTTGTAGTGGCAAATGGTTGTACAACGTACAGGGAAGGAACGGAGTCCATTTCTAATAGTTTTTCGGAAATACCAAATGCACAACCCCACAATTCTAAAGGAAATCTCTCTGAAGGGGTTACACAAACTCAGTCCCAACGGCTGAACATGAAGGAAGCAGCCATTGAGGAAAATCATTTAAACATTTCCTTAGAAGCAGACTGTACTTTTGATTTCAGTCTGTTTCATGTAGATGACGAAACACAACGAATGGGGGCCAGACCTAAATGGAAGGAAGCTGTTAAAACTTATTCTACGGTGGCAAAGCGCCATGACATACAGAAAGGTACTGTTAACAAAAGTAAACAAGCTATATCTAGTCCTAAGGACATACAAAATACGCACAATAAGAAGAAAAGTTGCTCAGTTGCTGACAATAAATGTTTTAAACATTTAGATATTGATAATTTTATTAATGGAGATGTCGTTTTTAAGTAAAATGAATGTTGTAATGATTTTAATAGAACACATTTGAATTATGATGATGGTGGTATAAAGCAAAGGATTTATGCATTAGGTAAGAAGTTATTACAAGCTAAAAGTATAAAGATTGATAATGCCTATCTCAAACAGTGCATTAATTTATGTATCATACCTAAAGGGCTACGATTTTTTAAATTACCCTTAGGGTTAGAGTATACAGAAAACATTATACATGACTTTAACAAAATGTTTGATCAATTTGGTGTTTTATTTATGGAGAAACTGATCAAATGCAATGATGAGAAAATGGTGCATATTACAAATGACATTGATACATTAAATGAAGAAATATTACAAGATGAACATTTTGACCAGTGGTATGATTTATACCATAAACAATTTATAGCACAGTGGAAAATAGGGCATCTACCATTTTTAACAGAAAGAACAATAAAATTGACAGAGACTTGATGTCATACAAACAGCAGAGAGCATATGTATGGCCACATAGTAAAAAATATGTTACTCGATCAGGAAAGGGAATGGAGAGAATGAATAAGGATAGGAAGGACACATGGGTTATAGACGAAGATGAAAATTTTCAAGGGGGACGGTTCCATCCAGCCCCCAAATATTACAAAAGGAGATATTAGATCAAGTGTATACCCCACCAAATGATCCAGACTTTAAAGCAGTAAATGTGTCTCAGACTAACATTGAAAGCCCTATCTCATGTACTAGCATTTTGAATGAACACACCTCTGTTATCACACATACTTATAAAGGTTTAAAGGTCTATAATTATACGGACACATTTATTTCTGACGAATTTTGTACTTTATTTTGTAAAGGAATGAAATTCATTCCTACAGCTTGTCTCAATATTATTGATATCATCAAGGAGACAAAACTTTTTTGTCGGAGAATGAATTTGGCCATTCAGTTTAAGGGTACTGATAAAGAAAACAATAAGGTACAGGACAAGGATGATCAGTTAGACAGACTGAAGAAAAAAAGCTCATATGTCCCCAGTTACCACCCTACAGTAGCTCAATATGAAAAATTGGTTGCTAATGATATGTATTGGTTTCACTATCGAGCTAAGAAAAACAATAAATATTCTCCCAATAGTTATCAGGACAACCTAACTCCTAAAGAGAGGGATTGTTTGAACAAAGTCATAGGTAATAGTGATCTTAGTGTCATGAAGCCGGACAAAGGGGGTGGGATTGTGTTATTCAACACCACCAACTACAATCAAGAAATTTTGAATATTTTACATCAATCCGGCAACTATGAAGAAGTGTCCCTTAATTAGGTCAACATAGGTTATAAACGTATCGATCTTGCCATTGAGGAATACTTACTTGACAATCGGATATCAAATGAGATATATGAATTTATTAGAGTGGAATTCCCTAAGATGGGTTCTATTATAGGGATCCCAAAAATACACAAGAACCTTGAGAAACCCCCATTTAGACCAATAATTTCAGGATCTAAGTCTAAAACTTATAATTTGGGGGTAACTATTGACACGTGGACCAAGCACGTGTACAATAATGTAGATCATCTTACCAAAGATTCTTGGAATTTTTTGAGTAAATTGACACCAATGATATGGCAAAAAGGAATGACCTTTTTAACAATTGACGTTGTTGACCTTTTCTCCAGTATTCCCAGGGAGAAGGGGTTGGATTACTTTTTTAACAGTTTAAAGAGGTTCTCTGGTTTAAGTTTTGAGAAAATCAACCTGATAGTTGACATGATGGGTTTGGTCCTTGACCATAACTATCTTCAATTTCAGGGTGAATTGTTCAGACAGAGCAGAGGGGTAGCAATTGGGGCCTCATGTGCCCCAGTCTTTGCTAATTTGGTAATGTTGGAATGGGAATCACTGTTCATTTTTCCCAGTGAGTATTATAAGTACATGACATATTATACCAGGTACTTGGACGATTTATTTGTTTTGTGGAATGGACCAGTTCATTTGATATATGAATTTATTGAGTATTTGAACAAGACAACTGATTTTTTAAAATTTACATATAATGTGGAGTCCCAAGGTATTGCTTATTTAGACACCTATGTTTATTCCACTGATAAAGAATTTCAGTCCAGGATCTATAGGAAAAAAACATTCTCGAATGATTATTTATTTTATGATAGTTGTCACCCACCATACATTTTTAAAAATGTTTCTAAGGCCAATGTATACGTGCTGCCCGGATGTCCTCTAATAGGGAGACAATGGAAGGAGAACTGAGCACTATACATAATATGTTCACTAATAGGGGGTACCCTGAGGAACTGATTACACCAATACAGGGGTACGTCAAGAAGGAATGGGGTAATAAATACCCACCCTTACTAGGAAGACCTTTTATTTCTAAAGAGAAAAAAAGTGAGCAAAGAAGTTGTATTTGTGTACTTATGTATAGTCCTTATGTTAATTTTATTAAGGAGATTTTGTTGAAACACTGGAATCTTTTTAAAATTTCGGATGAAATCAGCAACATAGTAGGGTGTGCACCTAAGTTTGTTTTCAAAACTTCGCACAATATTAAAAGGATACTGGAAAGGAGAAAGGACAATTATAGAGAGGCTAATAGATCTAAACACACTAAAAAGTGTGGTACATGCAAACAATGCAAGTTTATTAATGAAGCCAAGGTCATTAAGTTGAATAATATCACCAAAAATAGTTTATACAGTATGGGGGGGGGAATTGTAATACACTTAGATTAGTATATGTTGCCACTTGTGTAGCGTGTGATGCATACTATATTGGTAAGACAGAAAGGAAATTTAGGACCAGAATCTATGAACATACATATAGAATAAGGAAGCAGGATCCTAACAATGCTTTAAGCAAACATATTCTAGACAAAGGCATTGAGCATTCCTTTCATTTTAGTATCATAGACTATATAGACCACACAGCTATAGGTGGCAACTGGAAATGTTATTTGGCACTTTTGGAAAGCAAATGGCAACTATTATGTGATGCCACGACCAAACCTGGCTTAAATGATCATATTAGCATCAAACCTTTTCTCATCTTGGACTCTTGATCACAATGTATGATCACAATGTATGATTATTATTATTATCTACAATCATTATCATAAACTTCATTATTATTCATTCATATATACACCTACACCTACACTCATTTACATACTCATTTACATATACATATACTAATATTATTTATATTTATATTTATATTCATATTTATATTACATCAATCCATTTATTTTTTATTCATTCATCACATTAATTTAGTTGTCATTTACTTTTGAGATTTTAAATGAGATTTAATTTTTTGCAGTTTTATGTATTGTGAAAGCTGAATATATTTTATATGAATTTATGTAAAGGTATTGCTACAGTATGTATACTGTTATTTATTGTATTTCATTTTATGCCATTTCAACTGCTTTATATATAATTTTAATCAATATTTAGATTGTGGTTAAATTAGCTCTGTAATTGAAGCTAATTAATGAATTTTTGGCGCCAACATCGCAATATAAGAGCATATTCTTTTGTTTTTTCTTGGTTCTGATGAAATCTGTTATTTATGCAGATGAAAGCGCTCAACCGTATTTTTATCTGGATTTATGTGAATGTTTTTACTACGTTTGACTTTGTGTGGTGAATAAACTGTTATTCTCCTGATTCGAGCAGCGTTTATCTTGGGTGCCCAGCCACTTGGTATTGTGACAGTAACTCAGCTATGTCACAGTTATTATCCCCCATATTTTCAAGACAAACTTAAAGACTTAATTATAGATTATATGTGTTAGGTAATTTAATGAATTAACAACAAACACACATGCAAGATAGAGAGATGTTCATTTGTAACCATAATTATAACAGGCTGTGTGACTACTAACTGCTCTATTTCTAAATATAATAAAGAGAAGTACTTGTACAATATACAGTGCATGGTTTGGTAGCAGTATACATTTTTATGCAGGTGATTGTGTGATGAAGGACCCCAGTTCTGGTAAGCTGCTTTTGTGGCCAAAAGGACTAAGGCAGCCATCCTGTTTGATGAAGCTGTATTGCTGTTGAGGGTTCTAATCCTGATATAAGTAGAAGTGTTGGAGGTGTAATAGCAATAGGTAGTCTGTTTTACAGACTGAAACTCTGTGTCCCGTACTGTTATCAGCTTTGTCTTTTATTTGTTTCTCCACCAGCAACAATACCAACAATCAGAACAACTCTGGGTCTACTTGATTTTTCCACACATATATCATCCTCTGTCCAAGTTATAATATATAATGTGTGCTCACTCATGGACAGGGCCAATTGGTGGTGCTCACAGGCTTGCTCATCCAAACACAGACAAATATGCTCAATAAGGGTATTGTTGTTACACAGCTAGGCTTCTAAACAGTATTTGTCTGCTAGGCTACTAGCCTCTCAAAACAGTAAGAAGCAATGTGATTATGCAGGCCTCCCAAGGCATTGTTCAATACATGGCTTGGTTTTGTCTAGTATAAGTTCACTTACAGTTTTACATAAATTAGACTTGTGCCATAGTATGTGCATTAAGTACAGTGTTCTGTAGTCCATAAGCTTGCATAGGTAGTGGTTCTAAACTCAATGCACTTGACTGTGTGTGTGTGTGTGTGTGTGTGTGTGTGTGTGTGTGTGTGTGTGTGTGTGTGTGTGTGTGTGTGTGTGTGTGTGTGTGTGTATAAACAAGTGTGGAAGTGTGTATCCCAATCCAACTTCCCAAATGACATGGCTTTCCATTGTTAGCTTTTCTCCTCTGATCTCTACTGAAAATGGATTCCTGCCCAGATGGACTAACTGGGTTAACAAATATCAAATAAATAAATAAAATAAATTTTGCTGCTTGCACACACTTTGATTCCAACCAGGCTCCCAAATACCGGTCACCTACATGTCCTGTTGATGTCATCTACCACAAGATCACCTGCAGTCCTATTAAAATTAGACTTGTGCCATGGAGTATGCATTAAGTACTGTGTTCTGTGGTCCCTGTACCTTAGAACGGTAGGGGTTCTAATCTCATTGTAGTCAATTTGTGTGTGTATATAAACAAGATTGGAAATGTGTATCTCAATCCGACTTCCAAAATGTTGTGGTTTTATATTGTTTTTCTGCTTGCACATACATCCATTCCAAGCAGGCCTCCAAATTCTTGACTCCACATGGTATACTGATGTCATCTACTATAAGATCACCCACAGGCCTATTAAAATCAAATTTGTGCTGTGGTACATGCATTAAGTACTGTGATCTGTAGTTTTCAAACCTAGATAAGTAGGGGTTCTATCTTCACTGAAGTCAACTTGGTGTGTATCCCAACAAAGAAGGGTGTATCCTACACTGACTTCCCAGATTGCACAAATATCCAGTCTTAGCAGGCCTCCAACCTCTTGCCCCCCACATGGCCTGTTGATGTCATGTACTATAGGATCACCTGCAGTCTTTTTAAAATCAGACTTGTGCCATGGTGCATGTATTAAGTACTGTGTTCTATAGTTTGGAAACTTAGATATATAGTAGGGGTTCTGTTCTCACTGTTATCAACTGTATTTGTGTGAGATGTTATGCAGAGCATTTTACAGCAGCCTATGGGGCACTGTCCTCTTGTTTTCAACAGACACTGCTTATGTCATCAGTGATATCAGATTATTGGATATGTATAAATGACAACAGGTCATGGTCATGCACTGGCCTGACAGATGAGTAGATGTCACCAAATTCTATATAAGACAAACAACAGTGACAAGTTATTGTTTGCACAGGCATCATGACATCTATTTGCAATGTAGAATGACAGGTTGACACATTAGATTACACAGGAGTCCCCATGGACTATGATATTTGAGGATGATATTGTGATCTCTAGTGAGAATAGCAAACAGGTTTAGGATACCCTGGAGAGGTAGAAATATGCTATAAAGAGCAGAGGAATGGAGGTCAGCAGAACTAAGGCAGAATATATGAGTGTGAATGAGGGGGATGATAGAGGAATGGTGAGGGTGTATGGAGTAGAGTTGGTTAAGGCATATGATTTGAAATACTTGAGATCAACAGTTCAGAGTAATGGTGAGTGTGGAAGACAGTTGATGAAGAGAGCACATGCAGGGTGGAGTGGGTGGAGAAGAGTTTCATAGGTGATTTTTGACACACAGGTACCAATAAGAGTGAAAGGGAATATCTAGAAGATGGTAGTGATACCAGCTATGTAATATGGGTTCAGGTGGTGGCACTGACAAGAAGACAGGAGTCATAACAAGTGTTGTCAGAGTTCCAGATGTTAAGATTTGCATTTGGTGTGCTGAGAATGGACAGGAGTAATAATTTGTGTCAATTTAAGTTGTATGATTTGGAGACAAAGCCAGAGTGGTGGGATTGTGTTGGTTTGGACATATGCTGAGGAGTAGTGCTGGGTATTTTAGGAGAAGGATGCTAAGTATGGAGCTGCCAGGTAAGAGGAAAACAGGAAGGCCTAATATAAGGTTTATGGATGTGGTGACACAGGACATGCAGGTGGTTGGTATGACAGAGCAAGATGCAGAGGATGGATGGAAATGGAAACAGATAATCTGCTGTGGTGACTCCTAATGGTACTATCTAAAAGAAGAAGAAGAAAAAGAAAATGACATCTGTGTTTGGAGAAACCCCATCTGTACACTGGTGGCAGGAGTGTACAGTAGGAGTATCTCTTTGAAGGTTAGTGTTTCTTGACTCAATTTGAGCTTTAACAGTGTGTCTTTGTATTACCTGCTGTGCTGTGCTGTGGATTGTATGGAGATGCTGTAACACATTGCCCTTATACATGTAGAAAATGTCAATACACTTATTTTCAAATACAATCAGCTGCTGCTATGTAGCAGAGCATATCTAGCTGTTTTAACCTCTGTTACATAAGAAGCAACAATTTAACCAGTTACCTATCAGTTATGAAGGACCTCCTAGTGTACACCCCATAGGTTAGTCCCCTGAAAATAGCAGTCATATCACTTATCCCCCTCCTTTTTGCATGCCCTATGCAGGTACTTGGTTCAAACCTCCCATTATCGCCTATCATTATCCTTCTGTTTCCCCTGCTGGCATAGTTGACATGAGTTTTTGACTAATGTGCACTAAACAGCCTGTATCTCCTACATCATTGAAGTACACTTTTCAAGAGATCCACCTATAGTAGGAATATGGAATCAGTGCTTTTTTGCTTCCAGAAGAGCAACACTAAACAGATTGTCTGCACACACACCTTGACTCCTCATCATAATATTCACCTGACACAAACCATTATGCGCAGAGGTACTCTCCACAAACCAACCTAAACAGCAGACACACCCTAAGCACAATCATGCTACATCTAACACTACACCCAAAGCAGACAATACACATAAGAAATATCATCACTAGTGTCTCACCATAAAAGTGCTTGAGGCAAGGGGCATCATAATATTGACTGTATAGTGAGGTGCATAAATGCCCCACTCACCAGCTTAAACAAGGATAAGTTTAGTGTCAACTGTCTGGCAGAGGTGGTCTTTACAGCACACATGCAATCAAGTCTGTCAACACGTCTCACTCTTAATCCAATATACCTCATGTTGGTATGCACAACTTGAGACGTGACTATATGAGATATATGAACACAGACATGATTGAGCTATTTAAATATGGGTCCCAGCCGGGTATGTCCCTATGTTTGAGCAGCATTATACCCTCACCTAGGATGATACCATTATATAAAGAACAACAGATGTTCTGAACTTGCCTAATTTTCTGGTGTCATTCTAAGATGATACAATACCTGTCAGTGGGGGATGACATGGTGGCTAGAGCACACTGCTTGCGAGACATAAGCCATTTGACTACACCATAATCCCTTTATTAGGTGAGGTCACAAAAGCAAACTTATCAATGTGAAAATACACAACTCCAACAAAGTAAGGGTCATGCTGCTAAACCCTAGGAGTTCACATCTTAAATTGTATTTTTGTAAGCACACTTCGCAGTGAAGATGTTGATCTCTGTGCAGTCAAAGAAACCTGGATTAACCCTGCAGTAAGTACTCTGGCCTTGCAAGGCTACAATGCCTTCCAAACCTCAAGACATCAAATGGAAGTTGTGTGAACCACAGGAGGTGTCTTATATATTTACATTCAAGATACTTATGCCTCAAGACTGGTTAGAGAAGGTATCTATATGGAGTTATTCTACATCCAATGTTCTGTGGATAGAAAACTCCTTCATATTATTGTCATTAATAGGTTAGCGACCATAAACAGGAAAAGCCATGCTGTTTATTTATTACTAATGGAACAATTAAAGTAGAACAAAGCAACCCAGTTAGAGGGTGAGTGAAACTGCTCATCTATTGATTGGGATAATTATAGGACAACAAACTCATTTGCACAATATTACCTGGAGTTTGTGAACTGAAATGCCATGGAAGAAATAGTGCACAACCCCAAAAAAGTTATTTCATATTCCAGACCTGTTCCTCAATGGCACATGTATATTGCCTGCACTGTTAATCAAACCATAAAGCAGTATGTTTTGAAGTAGATATAGCCACTGAACTGCCTAAAGGAGGAGTCAGGTTCAAAAATATCATCCAAGGTAACTACACCCTCCTAAGAGATGGTCTAATCTACTTCCAAGCTCCAGTTTTCACAAAGGACATTGACAGTTATAGTGGGTTACTCCCTGAAGCTCTGTCTACACATCTACACAAATGTATACACACACAGCCATGTCTGATAGGTCTCAAACAAAGATGTTCTGGAAAATACAAACCATACTGGTGGATGACTGTTATTACCACATTATACAGTAAGTGAATGAAGCTGCTGCATACAAATGCAACATTGACAAAACCAGTACTGGAAGGCCACTGTCCTCAGTATAAACATGCAAATAAGACACCTTCAACCCCCCCCCCCCACAGAGCAACTATAACTTACAAAACATATCCATAGATAACCATAAAACCATAAGGCTTTCTTCATTTACATCTGCAAACTGATGTATTTGGAACTAATTGTGTATGGTACCACACACACTGACCAAGTGTAAATTCCAAATCTGCTAGCAGGCACATTTGGCTGAAAAATGTCCCCCCTAAACACCAAACCTACTACAAACTATGTGTGCAAGATCACCTCCAATCTGTGGTATCTACAAAGAGAAAGTTATCACTGTCCTCTCAAACACAAGTAGCACAGTCTCCATGGGACCAGTTGGCATTCCACGCTGTGTTCTTCATGTGCTTAAACAGTGAACTACTCCACTAAGCTTCATATTCAACCACAGTCAGAATACAGCTGTTGCTCAGACTGAATAGAATACAGTGACCATTTTCCAACCACATAAGGGATGATCAGCAAAATACAAGAGCAATTATAGACCCATAACTTTACGCAACCTCTGCTGTAAGGCAATGGAAACAATTTCCATGCATCTCAGACACAAGGACATAGGTGACCTCCAAACACTAGATGTGTTCCAGTTATGTGTTTTCAAGGGTAGCATGTGGCTGCAAAACCTCGTGGGATTCCAAACTGTGACTAGAGACATACACAAAGTCAAAGCTGTGCACATGTCCTATTGTAACTTGGCCAAGGCCTTCAACACAATCCAATATTCAGGATAGGGATGATCAGCAAAATACAAGAGCAATTATAGACCTGTAACTTTACGCAACCTCTGCTGTAAGGCAATGAAACAATTTCCATGCATCTCAGACACAAGGACATAGGTGACCTCCAAACACTAGATGTGTTCCAGTTATGTGTTTTCAAGGGTAGCATGTGGCTGCAAAACCTCGTGGGATTCCAAACTGTCACTAGAGACATACACAAAGTCAAAGCTGTGCACATGTCCTATTGTAACTTGGCCAAGGCCTTCAACACAATCCAATATTCAGTCTCAGTGAGAAACTAACCAAGGGGAATATCATATCCAATGTTATCAGTTGGTTTGAAAATGGGATGATAGCCCAACAACATTCAATCACAGTGGGAGACTTCACCTCAAGCAGCAAAACTGTCATCTGTGTGGTAACAGATGTGTCAGTGCTGTGGACCCTCATAAGTCCTGAACAAAACAGAGGGTCTGTGGAAAACCATCTTTGTGGCACTAATGACTCCTGACAAAGCCATGGGTGTTACATCAGTTGCACATAAATGCATCAACATAACCTGTGTTAATAACAAATGTTCCTGTTTGTTATAAAATAACCAAGAATACACTATTCCCCAATTCCATATTGCTAGACCTTGGAACACATGTCGACTGCAGCCTGGGTTTACTGTGGGAAGGAAGGCATTCTACATCATGCATCTGATTAACAATGGCATTACATCAATAGAACAAAATGTTATCAATCCCCAATACTCATCCCTTATCAGCCGTATTAATGGATATAATCCTCCCTTTGATATGTATTGTACCAGACACCTGCATTAACTTGACAGACCTCAGACATTTTTGAGTAATAAAACATCAGACAGTCTCCAACATGTGCCTGCTGTGGGTAGGATGAAGTAGCTGTCACTGTGTGCAGTATCATATAGATAGTTTTGAGGCAGATTATGTATGCCTTACAGTGCTATCTGTGGCCAAAATGGGATGAAAATTATGTGCATCCGTAACTAATGTGGGACTAGAGTTACCTGTTCTAGTGCTGACATACAATTCTGAGCTCTGAATCTGATGGGTTGACTTTGGATGTGCACCCATAAGTTTGTATTAAACAATCCTTAAAGAGGAAGTTAGATGTATTAATGAGACACATTTCATTGTTTGACTTCACAACCCTTACAAAAGCATCAGCTATAAAGTAGATAAATTAATATTCTAGCAACTGCCTATCTAAGTACAATCTAATAGGTCCAATTATCTGTTCAACAGCACAAATGGAGATAATAAAGTCATATTACTATTGTCACCCTGTGCATCAGACACATTTAGTATCCCTGAATCCAAAAGATAGACAACAGGGATGTGGTAGAGTTATCATCACTTGCACAGGGTGTTGTGTAGGGATGCAGGAAGCCTATGCTGACAAAAAAGCTTGGTAAGTGTTTGCATTAGTAAGCAAGGGAACCAGGCAAGATAGACCATGTAAATGTGTGTGTGTGTGTGTGTGTGTGTGTGTGTGTGTGTGTGTGTGTGTGTGTGTGTGTGTGTGTGTGTGTGTGTGTGTGTATGTGTGTGTGTCTCTGTATGTGATGTGCCCTCAATGTGGCATTGGTGTGTGCATGTCTGCATGAACACAGCTAAGCTCAGTGTTAGCCCTGTGTGTCTGTTTGTCTGACAGCTGTGAGCTGTGCATGATAGAGCTGACAGTTCATAGTTTCCTTCTCTGACCATGAAAACTGGCTCAGCCAGGAGTTGCACTAGCACCTCCATACCTAAGATCTAATGATGTGCTACTACCTGAAGGTGACCAATGTTTGCTAGATGTACTTCCTTCATGGGAATGCCCAGGACCGTGACCCCATGGCCTGTTACAGCTTGGTGTGGACAGCACACTCCCTGCTGGAGCAGTGGATGTACTACCAATGCAAGAGTATTATCAGGAGCAGCCATGTTGCCTCTCAGCAGATGTAGCTGCTGATCTATGCCTATGAGGCCAACACTCCCTTCCCAGCAGACATTCCATCACAGACACCGTTCGTTCCATGACAGGTACTCTGTGCTCCTATGCAGTCACATCCCGTTCCAACATGTCATTCAACTGATCGAGGGAATCAACAACATGATGGAGGCAGTCACATGCTGCATCTATAATTATGAGCATTCTTCTGGAGTTCCTTTCTGAATGTAGCAGCTTGGCAACAGTTTGGCTATGGCCAGTGTCAAAAATCACTGAAGCCACAGTAGCCACATTTCCCTGGTCAATGTCCTCGCCCTCCAATTGGCTAATATCTATGGCCTCAGTGGACTGGGTACGGGATACTGGCTGTGTCTGGTGATAATGAGGGGGGATTACTGGATGTCAACCTCTGCGTCAGATTCTGCCTCTGCAACCCCCCACTGTGTCTCACTTTGGCCACCATCCTCATCAGAATCTGATGAGATACTGACATCAGGTGGTGTAGGGGAACACAGAACAACTTCCATGTTCACCTGTGATAAAAGGAAGGAAAACAGGAGTACATTAATACCTGCACTACTATGCTGCAATATAAATATTAAGCAATGTATACTGCTGTCACTATTACAGGGTCTACTTTAATTAACCGAAAACTGATTCCAGTGAATGCAAATCCATCGACACATATACATCGAACCACGAAATGAGCGAACTCACAAAACCTGCTAAACTCAAAATACCGATTTGTCATACACGGCCAACCCCACCGCCCGAAACACACTACCCACCCAAACAAAATAAATAGACTACAAACATACATCAACCAAAACCCTACTTCTAACCCTACACTAAACCTCACATACACCACTATCTGTGCACTCTCCTTAACCCCTCCCTAACCCTAAGGTCCATAACTACTGCACACTTACCCTACGGAGCTATGCCCAAAAAAAATAAATAAACCACACACATACACTAACCAA
The DNA here is from genome assembly GCF_019279795.1 of Protopterus annectens. Taxonomy (NCBI): domain Eukaryota; kingdom Metazoa; phylum Chordata; order Ceratodontiformes; family Protopteridae; genus Protopterus; species Protopterus annectens. The sequence goes on from NC_056746.1 coordinate 1,478,903,918, forward strand.
TCCACTACTTCAAACCCTACACTAAATGTTAAATACATTACCCATATTGCATTACCTATCTATGCACATACCTTAACCCGCAGCGTAATGTCCGTAACTATCGCACACTTACCTTATAGATCTGTAGCTCAGACGGGCCAACCAAAACACTTCCACATTTCGAATTTTGCAGCAATTTCATAGTTTTGTGAGTTCACTTATTTCGTGGTTCGATGCATTTGTGTCGCTGGATTTGCATTCGCTGGAATCAGCTTTTGGTTAAATAAAGTAGACCCCTATTACAAACATTTATACCTTTCAACAGCTGGACAAAGCCATGAATAATGGGTGGACAAAGGCCTAAGAATAGGGACCATTGCAAAATACTGCCCTTACAAACCTAGAATGTTGATAGAATAACAGGTATTAATTCACCATGACATTTCTGAAGGGTATGCAGTCTGAATGTGAGATCTCTGTCAATAATTTGCAAGTCAATCACTATGATCTTAAATGCAGACTAGAAGTATAAGTCAAACATCTGGACATTCAGCAAATATCTGTATAGTTGCCATGTATGCAGACAGTACAACAATCCATACAGCAGGCCTGAAAGTACACTTCAGCAGATATGTTGGAATTTATCTACAGTACTGGCATAACTGTATTCTGCTTACCAACTGCAGGAGCCCTATATCACTGAATTCCTGATGGTCCTGAAAAAAGTAAAGGAAGAGGTAATGGTAACAGAACCACATTTAATCATCTATATCTACAGTAACTGAATGTTAACCAGAATGTGTCTGTCAACCTCAAAATGAGCTTAAAATTGCTGCTACCTTAAATACCCCCACCAAACAAAACAACCTGACACACATACAAAATATATACACTATTACAAAATGAATGCAACAGTATTCTACTGATGATCTAACAAAGCCTACCTGGAAGCTCCTCCTGAGATGCAGGAGTGGTACCCATGTCCAGAACATATTGGCTAATGAATTGCTGGGAGCTGTCCTGTGTGGCAATGTTTGCCAGGAATTCCTTGGTGGCAGTGAGTGTTTTGGTGTAGGCCCACTCACCGGTGATCTGTTAATCAGATGCCACTTCAGTTGCATACCTCCCTGCAGCATGAATCATGTTCATGGCTCTGTGTCGCACCTGCTTGTAGCTGCAACCATGTCATCCAATTGCATTAAGATTTTGAACCAATTCGCCCCACAGGGCAGCAAGTTCTGACATATTGGCCTACCCTCTGGACATCTGGACTGCGTGATGTTGGTGTAATGCCTCAATTATGATGACATTCTCTGCCTCATAGACAGCAGCATCCAGGATCTTCCAAACATTCTTTCATGCTATGCTACAATATGGCAGAGAACACATATATTTTAACCTATGTTCAGAGGAGAAGGTCACAAGAATGCTACAAGTGTAACATATATTGCACTATCCTCCAGTAATATGTGCCATACATCACAGTCATGTACACATGAGAACAACACCTGGGGATCAGGGAAGGGCCTACATTAACCATAAGTTCTACTACTTGAACAACTGCCAAGTCATGTATAATGGCATGGGAATCATCTGGAACATGTGTGCTGGCAAATTTTGCAGTTAACACAACTTCCATATGTGCCACATCTCCCAACTGTACCAGATGTGTGCTATGGGGGGATATCTCCAAGGCGCTCTCATGTGTGAATGCATGCTATGCACTGGAGTCATAGCTGATGAAACCCAACCAGAAATGCATACATACAAACACACACACACACACACACACACACACACACACACACACACACACACACACACACACACGCACACACACGCGCACACACACACACACACACACACACACACACACACACACACACACACACACACACACACACACAAACACACACACAGGAACACCTTAATGAGACACAAAGTCCAACCTGTAATACTATAGAGCACGTTTTTCAGCTACTGCACTCACACTGTCAGTATCTACATACCTCTGGCCAAAGACACCATTATAATCCACTGACATGTCCCTCAATGCTCGTAGTATGTGCTATGTTACCCAAGTTAATATAGAGGAACCACTTTAGCAGGATCATCAAGGGGATAGGAAATACATCCTACAACAATACCAAAGTCACCACAGGCTGATGAAGACTCAGAGGAGGAACCAACAGCAGGTGTGGTTGTAGGCAGACATAGCCATGCTCAGTATGTCCTTGCATTGGCTATGAGATAAGCCATAGCACTCTGACTTACCACATAGGAGGCTAAAACCATCCTCCAACATCACTATACATTTGCGCTAGTGAAGCATTAGAGATGACAGTTCTTAACCATAACTAAATCAGACAACAGGCAGGATGCCAGACATACAAAGTAACCAGACCAACATAGTTTTGTTAGCACCATAGCAGACACACACCTTTGCTCCTCCACCCCCAAAAGAACAGCTAGTGCTTGTTTGTGACATCCAAACTGTCTTTCCTTAGTTGGCAGTAACATATATTATTCCCAGTTAATATCCTTTGACATTGTAAATGCAATTATATAGAATGGTGCACACACTGTATGTCCCAGAGTACTGGACAGATAACTGATACATTACCAAGGAACACAGACATGTAAAATAGTTCTGTATGTTTGCAAGCAAAAATCATAATGGGGTGTGTAATCAAAGTGCAGTATTTTAAAATTGAAACATTTCACTACATGTACAGGTAAGATACATTTTATTACAACTGTACATTATTTCAATTTGATTGTTTGCTGACACACTTCTCAACTGTACAGATTTGTGTAGAATGTCCAGATTTTTGCCTCATATTTTTGGTCTGTTTCTCTTAAAATTGTGTTTTTTTCTGGCAAATTAGTAGCAAATCATTGAGGACTGAAGTAAGAAAATAATGGCACACATCTGAGTGTTAGACTTCACATCCTTCAGAAAATGCATGCTAATGCATAATCTGCTATTCTATCAAATTTCTAAGTTTAAAAGACAGTCCAACTTCTGAAAAAAGCGTACTACGGCACTATAAAGGCTGTCAAATATCCAAACTATAAGCAATAATCACGAAGTAAACCTTGAATAGGTTTAAAATAATTTATTTTATTTACCACAAGAAACCAAGAACTGTTAGAAAAGTACAGATTAAGCATTTTCGTCTCCATATAACGGATACTTCATCAGAATAAATTACACATGCACCATTCTTTCTTATATATGCCTCATTTTTCATTTAATTAATTAAATAATTAAATAAATAATCACATAATTGAGGCATATAAAATTCTTATAAAAGAATATATACTAATATAAATTAATATACATATATATATATATATATATATATATATATATATATATATATATATGTGTGTGGTTCATATATGAAGCATAAAATACATATTTTCAAGTCATAGAAAGAATTGATAACATCATTGTGTGTTTGAGAACATAGATATAACAAGTTAAAAACTATATAAATATATTAGGGATATAAACAGGCACAATGATAACACTGCATTGTACAGACACGCCCTGACATGTCAAAATGCGGACTTTAAATTTTGGGTCCTGGAAGAAGTTGAGTATCCAGAACACGGGGGTGATTGGGAGACTAAAATTGAATATAGAAAGATGATATGGCAGCTTAGGTTGGATGCCAGTTGTGGAAAAGGGCTCAATGACCATATATCCATTACCCCAGCTCTTAAGGTTCTGGCTACGGATCCTAAGATAGTAAAATGCTAGTATAATAGTGAAAATAAATGAATACAGCAAAATGAAGTCCCTATATAAATTGATTAACTTGAGCAAAATAGAGGTTATAGGAGAAATGGACACAAATTCACATTTTTGGGGACACTTTTTTATATAATATATATTTTTTATATAATATATTCTTTACAATATATTTATATAGTTTTTAACTTGTTATATCTATGTTCTCAAACACACGATGATGTTATCAATTCTTTATATGACTTGAAAATATGTATTTTATGCTTCATATATGAACCACACACATATATATATATATATATATATATATATATATATATATATATATATACATACATGTATATTAATTTATATTAGTATATATTCTTTTATGAGAATTTTATATGAATATTTATAACCTTTCAGTGGTTGGAAATACAACCATCATGTTTTTACATTTTTACATATTTATTTATCTTTCTAAGAAACATACATATATATGTACAATAATTTCCGTATAGTATATACATATCTCCTGTACCTGTTTACCAATGGTTTTGTGCCCTTGTGTTTCACAAGAGTTACACACACACATGGGGTAGTACAAGAAATTCATTTGTTCATATAAGTATTTTTGTTTTTTTGCAGCACAATGGGGATATGTGTTAAACTTGGTTTATTAATTGTTATAACACAATGCATAATTCATGTACATTTAAGGCTGATGCACCATGGAATTACAAATGCATTTTCAAATGTATTTTTAAATGTATCTTTAAATGTATATTCAAATGTAGATATATTCAATAATTCATGGCTTCTACAGCGTTTTACTTATTTTTTGGTTATCTGTTCATATTGTGACATAATCTACTGCCCACATCCATTTGTTGCCTCAATTACGTGATTATTTATTTAATTATTTAATTAATTAATTAAATGAAAAATGAGGCATATATAAGGAAGAATGGTACATGTGTAATTTATTCTGATGAAGTCTCCGTTATATGGAGACGAAAGCGCTTAATCTGTATTTTTCTAACAGTTCTTGGTTTCTTGTGGTAAATAAAATAAATTATTTTAAACCTATTCAAGGTTTACTTCGTGACTATTGCTTATAGTTTGGATATTTGGCAGCCTTTATAGTGCTGGAGTATGCTTTTTCAGAAATTTCTAAGTTTGTAAGAGCAATATTTAAAAAGTGGCCCTATGTTTTGTCTTATGTCCACCCATTATTGTGCCTTTGTCCACATTTCTTTTCTTGCTCTAAGAGCTTGAGAGGTATGGTGCTAGATGACTCTTCATGCTTGCTACAAAGGTGTATGTGTGAAACACAGGGTTAAGGCACCCATCCTCTGTTCTGCATGTGCATTGGATGGATTTATTGGATTGCAGACCTATGTTGGCATATTTCCTGTAGAGTAAAAGTACTGTGCATGAATTACATTAATTTCATTTTCTGCCTATTATCACTTGTTTTTATCTCAGTAGTTGGAGACACTGTTTGCGCATTACTATGAGTAGCACAAATGGCTTCAGCTATGTGCAGCTGATTTGTGTGCACAGTAGCAGTGCACAAACTGTAGAAATGGACCACCCAGGCAGCAGATGGGACCCAGACATCTAAAAATAGACTTGGAATGCATTCTCTTAATCTCAGTCTGCATAGCACAAACCCACTAAGCGCTGTTGTGCTGTGTGTAACAGTGAGAACCTCAGGATAAATGTTAATGTAGTAGATTTTCATGTAACTTCTCCTGTGGCTGCAGATGTTAAGAGTTGGCCTGAATTTCACATAGCCATAGTTTCTGTCATGAGGATTGCAACTTGTATTTTAATAATGTGACCTTGCATTGGAAAGCAATGAAATTAAACATACACATGTATTCTTTCCTCCTTCTATTGGCAACAGCTGTGAGAGTAGAACTACCATGGATAAGGTCCAGGGTTCTAATAAAGCAGACAACTTTCATTTTTCAATGATGTCCCACTTCGCATTATAGTCAGCCTCAATTATAGCAGCTGACCTAATATTTCTTAAATCATAATTATTTTAGTGATGGATGACATGCTAATATTGTCAGTTATGTACTTATATGATAGTATCTGCATTGATTAACTTCTCTTTATTGGTTCTCATCATGCAAACATGTTGCCTTTGTTTGCATGATGCTAAGCAGTGTGCAGCACTTTCAAATGTTACAAAATCCAACAGTGTGTGTCCTTATAACTGGAATTGGTGGGAAAAGTCATTAGAGGTTGGTTTTCATCTGCATTAGACATAGCTGGTGTTTTGGGGAAAGGTTTTGAGATTTTGGCCTTAGAGGTGGGGTTTGCAGGCGTCTAACGTGTTTATTGGACTCCTAGTGAATGATTATGGTCCCCAGCTGTTGCAGGAGCACTATCATAGATCTAATTACAAATTAGATGCATGGAATAGTTTGGCCCGGGATTTGTCCAGTGTTACCAGTATCCCAAGCACTGGTCAACAGTGTAGGAATCATTACCGTGACCTCAGAATGAGGAACACAGATACCCTTGACCATTGAATCAAGGAATGTAGGAATGATGGCACTCCACAGATGTGTAAGTATCATTTATAGGCACTGCTTGTAAGAGGTAGCAACAGCATTTGTTCAGGCATGGTGTTCTTAATGGTATTATGTTGTGTTCTGCTTTTGCACAGCTAATGCGGATCAATTACTGAATGAGCGAACTTATGAAGACAGATTGAGATTGATATGTATGCTTCCAAACAGTATTGTTATTTTAGCATTAAGAGTAAATATAGCTTATTGTGGTAAACACTTGTATCACATTGAGTATGCATCTGCAAATGTATGCATGCGTTAGTATGTAAAGTAAAACAACAGTCGAGTATTACAGAGTAGACAGGGCTTGTCGTCTAGAAAACCACACTTCCAAACTATACAGGACTTGTTTAAGTTGACATCAATATTGCAATGTAAAGTAAAACATATAAAGCAGGGACAACAAGAGCATCATACCTCTCAACCCCTTAAAGCAAGAAATCTGGAGAAAGCCATAAATAAAAGTGGGACAAATGTCCAAAAAGAGGGACACTTTTTAAATACTACTTTTACAAACTTAGAAAGTTGATAGAATAACAAGATTTTCATTGCCATTACTTTCCTAAAGGGTATGAAATGTCTGTTATTATTTTCTAATTTCAGTCTTAAATGATTTGCCACTAATTTGCCAGAAAAATAAAATTTTATGAAAAATGGACAAAAAAAATGAGAAAAAAAAATCTGGACATTCTGCAAAAATTCGTGCAGTTGAGAGGTATGAAGAGCATGCTGCAGATTGTTATCATTATAACAATGAAACTGTATCTATAAAGTGTAATTGGAAAGAGTGTTTGAATTATTCTGTATTCCAAAGAAAAAGGTACAGTATTACAATAGTCACTGCCTGCGTGTTCAAATACCACTCCCCAAGTTTAAACTCAGCTGTTTACAATGCTGTTTTAGGCTGTCATCAATAAAAATAAAGTACTGTTACGTATTCATCATGATAGCATTTGAAGTGCAGACCTCTATCCCTGTGTCTTGGCTGGCCCATTGTCAAATGTAATCAGTGCATATGGAACATGCATGAATGATTGCTGGACGCTATATGATCTGTAATATAGTGTGTATGTGTTAGCAACAGGGCAATATTCAAAGTAATAAACACATTTCTAAGCATTTGGTAGTATTAAATGTAAAATGTAACAGAATATAGTAAATTATTTGTAGAAAGCTTTGTATATTGTCTGCACAGTTACTAATGTTCTCTTTTTTCTCTTACCCCACTCCTTCTCTACTTTATGCATTTCTTATTTTTTTATTTGTATTGCTATTACTATTATATTATGTATATAACCATACTTTATTATTATAATTATTTTATTGCTTCTTATGTTTTCTTTATGTATAATTTTCTTTTCTTTTGTTGTCAAATACATTTTCAGTTCTTATTATTTATCATTGGGTTTGTAATTACATTATTTATTATTTTTATAATAATTTATTATATGTTTAGATTTTATTTAATGTTATTCTTTCCATTATTTTTGTATGTTTTATTTCATTATTGAATTTTAATATTATTTATGTTATTACTACATCACAGCAAGGTAGGCTGGTTCTCTTTGATCCACCTACACTCGCTCCGCTGGCTAAGGCACCAAGGCCCAGCACTTCTGGGTTACTGCCTGGTAGCACTCCCCTGCTACCCCTGCCCTATCTGGTCTCTCAGGTAGTTCTGCCCCAGAGGATAGGCCTGTGGTTCCCTCTGGGAGCAGAGGCAGAGGGAGTGGACTTTGTCACTCTAGTAGAACTGCCAGTTCTGGTGTGTAGGATTGTGTGCCACACAATTGGTGCATGCCTACACATAGTGGCGACACTGCTCTCCACCATTGTCCTGAACAACACAAGGACAGACAGACACTGCAGCCATCACCGCAGTGAGGTGACAGTGATGACAGTCCAGTGAGTGAGGACTCAATTCTCACTGTCACCAAACATAGCATCCATAAGTTCATGGTCTCCCCACCCTCACCCCAACCCCCTGTTGTGTCCTTCACCAACCCTGTCTCTTGTCTTGTATGTCTTGTCTGTCAGCAACTGTTTCCTCACTTTCCCAACTTGCCTGCCCCAGACTTGCCTTTGTCCATTTCCCAACTTTCCACTCTCTCGTTAATAAAAAAAAAAAAATATTAAGAGCACCTGTCCCCCCAAAAAATTGTCCCATACACAGCTCTCCATTTCATACATGTGTCCACTTGGTACATTTAATTTGGTCCAGTTGGCCTCACAATGCAATTATATTGTTGTCACTCCTGTCTCTGGAGGTGACAGTCTAAATTCATCTAAGACTCTTTATATGTGCCCAGTAGTTACTGTTGAAGCAATGGATACCTATGGTTCTTACCTACACCATTATTGCACATTACTGTTGAAGCAATGGATAACTATGGTTCTTACCTACACCATTATTGCACATTCCTGCCTTCTTTTCACTTGTTTCTCCCCCTGCTTGCTCCCCCTTCACCACTTTCCTGTCTTCCCGATTTCTTTTTTTTATAGACTCTTTACATGATGGTGAGAAATGCACAGGATCACACAGCAATGTTAAGAAAGTATTTTTGGTTATATAAACTTTTATTGGATATCAAGTACCATCTAGCACCAACCATTCCAGCATTACTGCAATCATTGCATAAACAGCTGATGACACAGATTCATAAATATCACAATTTATAATACTAATGTACACATACAAGATTTGAAATGATAGATACACCTGTATTTGAACCCAGTACCATCTGGACCAAAACAAGATACAATCAATGCATTTAACAGATAGTGCAACAGAGTCAGCTGAGTAGCAGGTGTATTTTACACATTGTATAAATAATTGCAAAGTAAACTGCTGTCTCATACACCTGCTACTCAAGTAAATCAATTAATAATAATGCAATGCCTGTTATTCTATCATGTTTCTAAGTTTGTAAGAGCAATATTTACAACATGTCCCTTTATTAATGGCCCTTTGTCTCCCCAGTGTTTATGACTTTGTCCAGATGCATTATGGCTCTAACAAGTTTACAGGTATGTTGCTATTATTTTATTTTATTTTATTTATTTTTTATTTAACATTTGTTGACTGGGAAAGTCTGGAGGCCCAGGGAGAAATGCTCCAGAAGCATGTCTTTAGAATTATTGCATTTATATTTTTATCAGCCTTGCTGAGCAATGCTGGGCAAAGTGCAGCATCATGCAAACACGCTTTACTGAGAATATCTGACAATTAGTATTGATTATTTACAAGACATCTGCTAATTAACTGACTCTGTGGCTGGGTGGGTTAATGTATTGGTGAAGAAGGCAGATGGTACTGGGTTTGAAATAGGGTATCTGCATAATTTTTACAAGTGTGTATTATACTTTTACATACATTTAATGATACTACTGCTGCTTGTCTTTGCTTAGTGATCTTGTGCACCATGCACCACCACAAACATTTTCTTTAAAGAAAAGAAATTGGGGCGATAGGAAAGTGGTGAAATGGGGAGCAAGCAGGTGGAAAAACAAAGTGAAAGGAAGGCAGGAATCTGCAGGAAGTGTGTAGGTAAGACCATAACTATCCATTTCTTCAATGTTAGCAACTGAGCACATACATAGATTCTTAGCTGAATTTAGACTGTCACCTCCAGAGAGTGGGATGACAACAACATAATTGTGTTTAGAGGCCAATTGGACCAAATTAAGTGTGTCAAGTGGACATGTACAAAAGGGAGAGCTGTGTATGGGCCAATATTTTTTTTTGGGGGGAGGAGCCCCTTTTTATTAAGGAGATAGTGGAATTTTGGGGAAGACACATAGGCAAGACTGGGGTAGGCAAATTGGGAAGCTGAGGAAACATTTGCTGACAGACAAGTCATACAAGACAAGATTGGTAAAGGACAAAAGAAGGCGGTGAACACCATGGTCGGGGTGGGGGTCGGAAGTTTGAAGTTCCTCGGACATCAGGCATGAGAACAGTGTCACTCAAGTTCTCACTCACTGTGCTGTCATCACTGTTCCATCACTGCACTGCTGGCTGCAGTGGCTGGTGTCTACACCTACCAGGACTACATGCCTTGACTCTGAGGCAGAATTACCTGAGGGTCCAGGTAGGGCAGGGGAGCAGAGGGGTGCCACCAGGCTTCAGCCCAGATGTACTGGGCCTAGGTGCTTCAGCCAGTAAAGTGAGTGTAGCTGGATCCCAGAGAACTGGCTTACCCTGCTGTGATAGAGAAATAATTTAAATAAAACTAAAAACAAAAATGAAATAAAACATAAATCAAAATAAATGAAAATAATAAAACAAAACAAAGAAATAATAATAAATTATTATAAAAATGTTTAAGTAATATAATTACAAACAATGATAAAAATAAAAAATAACAACAAAGCAATATAAAATTATGCATAAACAAAACATAAGAAAAAATGCAAAATAATATAATAAGAAATATGATTATATAAATAGTAATAATAATAATAATAATAATAATAATAATAATAATACAAATAATACAGAATAAGAAATTCATAAAGAAAGAAGAGAAGGGGTGGGGTGAAAGGAAAAAAGGAGAACATTAGTAATTTCACAGATAATATACAAGCTTTCTACAATTAATTTATTCTATTCTATTACATTTTACTTACCAATACCAACTGCTAAGAATTTTCTTTATTACTTTGAACACTACCCTGTTCCTAACTCATACACACTATAGTACAGATCATTTTTCAGCCAGCAATCATTCATGGGTGTATATATTGCACATATGCATGTTCCATGTACAGTGATTACACTTGACAGCGGGCCATTCAAGCCAGAGGTATAGAAGTCTGCACTTCAAATGTGATAATGATCAGCAGTGCTGTATTTTTTATTGATGACAAGCTAAAATGGTATTGTAATCAGCTGAGTTTATATTTTGGTAGAATAGTATTTGAACCCACAAGCAGTGACTTCTGTAATACTGCACTTTTCTTTTAGAATACAACATAATGCAAGCACTGTTTCCTTTTGTACTTTATAGATTCATGCTCATTGTTATATGAGAACACGCAACTGTTGCTTTGGGCTACAGACCATACTTCTTCACCTTTTAGAGCAGGATATCTTGACATATCATAAAATATGGGTGTACTATGACCCACAACCAGTAACATATTTCAAAAATTGCTCTTACACACATGGACAGTTGCATAGGATTTGTCTTATCATACATTTTGACACTCATTATTTATTGACTTCAATATTAATTACTTGCCAGACAAGTATAAATCTTACAATTAACAGACCAAAACTGATTCATAAATCTGGGTATTTATCAGAAATAAATACAGATGAAAGCTATGTTACAGAGTAATACATGCAGACTTGCTTTTGCAGTTCAGATATGCATTCATAAGTTCATACAACTGTATGATATAGAAACTAATCCATCTTTAACTGTTAAGACTGCAATAACAGTACTTTATATAATTATGCTAATACACCACATGTTTCTCACATCCTGGCCAGTCGCCTGGAGTGGGACTTCACATTTGAAGCCCTGTACTCTGCAGATGTGGAAAGAGGAAAAAAGAAAAAACATTATGAGTACCAGTTTTTAACATATTCAGCTCGAATATTTATGAGTACTAAATAAAATTCATACTTACACATCTCTGGGGTGCTCCCTGCCTGACAGTTCCAGATCCAATGATCAAGGGTATTCTGTTCCTCCATCAGAGGTTATCAAAATGGTGATGACATTGTTCTCTAGTGAGTGGGATACCAGATGCACTGGACAGGGCCATTGCCAAACTACATCAGGCTTCAGATTTATACTGGGAGCCAGTATAGCTTTCCTGCATGTGACAGGGCCCATGATCCTTAACAAGGAGCCCAAAAATACCTTGGACTCCTGAACACCCCAGCACTGTGCTTTAAAGCACATACTCTCTCCAACACTTGACAAATCTGCACAACTTCAAGCTCAATGTCTAATGTGCAATTCCCACCAATTCATCTTTAAATATCATGTTTTCCTGCCAGTAGTGCTTACTGAGAGTGTGCACTGTGTGCATTTTGATGCATTTGAAAAAGTTGTGAGCCACTTACCTTCATGCAAACACAGCAAAACAAGTACATTGGTTTGTGTGATGAAAAGCAATGTGCAGCTTTTTCAAATGTATCAGAAAATAACTTTCAGCCAATGCAATTCCATGGTTATTTCATTAGAGTACCACTTTATTTGTATAGGCTACAATGTCACAACAGTACAAGTAAATTTTGCATACCCTGGGCTAGAACCCTGGATCATCTGAACTCCAGCCCAGCACTTAACATGTCATCACATGATTAATTACATGAGGTCATCTTTTTTGGTATTCCTTGTTAACTTGATGGTATGGGCGTAGTGCAGCCCCACTTACCAGGTTTGCATGATACCCAGTATTGCTCAGCAACAGCAATTAAAAGCATCTGCTTTCTATTTTTGGATGTGTGGAACATGTCTGATACAAGGGTGGTCCTACTGCACAAATTAGGTAAGCATAGCCAAGCGATGTGGTGCATCGTGCAAACATGGCAAAAATAAATAAAAAAAAAATGGAGAAAAGCCAAAGTATAGAAATATAACTAGTTTTGGAATTTTTCTACAACATTACTCATGACTTTGGCCACCTATCTTGCACTAATACACTGAGAGGACTGGTCTGCACATCTAACAGTGGTAACTGTTCATTTATGTGCAGGGTGGACATACCTCTCAACTGTACAGATTTTTGCAGGATATCCGGAGTTGTGGCTAATATTTTTGCTGTGTTCCTCATAAAATTGGTGTTTTTTTTTTTTAATCATTCGGAATGGAAATCACTAAATGATGACAGAAGTTTTCATTTTGGACTTTATTTTCTTCAGAAAATGCATGCTGATGCAAAAACTTTTATTCTGTCAAATTTCTAAGTTTATAACAGCAGTACATCCCTATGTCCCTATTTTTCAGTCTTTGCCCCACTTTATTTAATGGCTTTGTACAGATTTATTGATCTAAGAGGTTGACGGGTATGGGGTGGGCTGTCGCTGCTCTCCTGTACACAGATTAATTATCTATGTTGTTCTGTGAAGTTTCATGGTCAACACTACGTGAATGTGCCACAAAACCTCACTTAGGCATGCCACATATCATTAATTTGCATTGAGAGTTGCTGAGAGCCCATTACAGCTGTGTACATGGATACACTCCATGTAGGCTCTACACAAAGCCTACATGGAGTCTACTGAATCCTCCAACTGGTCTTTTGCCAGCAGCCAATCTTATTTTCCATTCGGCTTCACAGCACTCTCGTAACACATTGTGATTCCCTATGAAGCTTGTTAAATCAACTTTATCTAACACAAAAAATTTAAACTTTCTGAAATCCTGACAGGAGATTGCACGTTTTGCTAAAGCATTATTAACATCCTTGTTTTTTATAACAGAAACATGTTTATAAATTATTTTAGCTAGTTTCCTAATGGTATTTCCAATATATTAACTTGGACATGTTTCACAGAAAGCCAAATAAACAACCCCGCAGGAATCACAATTACGTTTGTCTTTGGCTGCTATTGTTTTATTAACTGCCTTTAAATAAATACTTGAACTATTACTTAAAAATTGGCAGTACTTGCATTTTCTACACTTATATGTCCCACAATTACTTCTAATGCCTTAATTTGAAATATTAAGTCTTTCTAAAAATGCTCTTAACATTCATGGACTTCTTTTAAATAAATAACAGCTTATTCCCAGTAACATTAGCCATTTATTTCTTCCCCAGAATTATCTTCCAGTTGTTTCTTAAGATGTTCTTTAGAACAGTCATGTCAGTAGAGATGGTTAGTGGTACTGCCTCCCTGTATTGTACACCTAATAAACTGTTATTTTCATCCCATGTACATTGTTGAATTATTGTGGTATCAGAGGGAATGTTTTTTAAAATGGGTTTAGCTTTATTTTGTCTAAGTATGATAACTTTGTGTAAAGTATCTAACAGCAAGTTAATATCATAACCCCTTCCTGAAAAAGGTGTCTAAAGATGTTCAGCTTCCATTAAAAAAAGTTTGATTTTTACTTGTTAATCTACTAAGCTTAATAAATTGGCCTTTTATAACTCCTTTTTCATCTAAAATGGGTGTTGATTTCTTTTCTGTAAATAGTTATTTACAAATGTTTCTTTTCTAAATATTCTGTGATCATTTTACCACTGCTCTTTTCCAAAGCTATGGTAATATCTAAAAAATGAATGTCGCTTCCAATACCACTAAAATTGAATTTCAAAAAAGGTGTACTCACATTTACATTATCAAAACAATTGTAAAAGTCCTTCTTTAGTTCTCTTCCAAATAAACTATCAATAAAATGTTTATAAAATAATATTTGCCAAAAAACTTGTGGGGCTTAACATAACTTTGTTCTCATCATAGCATCACTAATTTAGCAAATAGGGAAGCTACTCTAGCTCCCATTGCTACTCCTGTTTTTTTTTTTTCCTTATAATATTTCCCATGGAAATTAAACAAATTATCATTTAACATTATTTCCAGTAGTACACATAGTTTTCTGATGAAGTTCTAATTAAATAAAGGAACTTATTCTGTAGTCTCCAGCTAAATGTCATTCCAGTAGAGCTGTTTGGAATGACACAAAATATTTAAAAAAAAAAACTGGGAAACAAAGCAAAAAGAATTGAAACAAAGACAAAAAAAGAAGAAATCGACACATTTTGGAGAAATATTTATGAAAATCATGTTAAATATAAAAAAAAGATATTGAATAGCTAGAAGAATTAAAAAAACAGTAAGGAGTGCTAATGTAGAAGATACAAAATGAGATGACGTAATAGCAAAATCAGTAAAACCTCCTAGCTGGAAACCCCAGGCCCAGACACAGTACCTAATTTCTGGATAAAAGTATTGACATCTTTACACAAAGATTTAGCCTGGAGTAAGAATTACTTATATGCACATCCCAAACAGACACCAACCTTGTCAATAACAGGAAACATGGTATGCCTCCTAAAGAGTGAACCTGCAAGCATCCTAAGAATAATATACACTAACTTGCCTTCTGACAGCATACAAATTAAAAACTGGAATTATGCAGACAAAGTTTATAATCCATCCATCCACCCATCCATCTACAACCTTTTTTTCCCATTTTTGCACATGGGTTCGGGGTGTGACTACAACAGTGACAATCATCTAAAGCCAAGGTTTACACCACTAGGTGGCTAGCCCCACCACAGTAGTTCATCCACACCACACACTTGCATGCACACTCACAACTATGGCCAATTTAGAGTGTCCAGTCCACCTACTGCATGTTTTTGGAATGTGGGAGGAAACTGGACCACCCAGAGAAAATGCACACAAACACAGGGATGACATGCAAACTCCACATGGAAGGCTTAGAAAAAAATAAAATTATTGCAATAGAACAAAAGGAAACAAATAATCATTTGCTGCTAAATAAAGCCATAATGGAAACTTGTATAAAGGGAAGAATGTTAAGTATGGCATGAACAGATTACAAAAAAGCATTTGACAGTATTGCACATTCATGGATAAAGGAATGCTTACAGGTGTATAAGACACATCCTACATTGATCAGTTACATTACAGTGACCATGAAACAGTGGCAAACTACTTTGTGGTTGAACAAATGCAAAGGGCAAATTATTATTTTTATTTATTTTATTTTTTTTATTTTACATTTGTTGACCGGGCTGGTTCAACTGGATTCATGTCCATTTTCAGCAGAGGCCCAGGGAGAAAAGCTCCACGTGAGGTACATTTGAGCATTATTCATTAAAAGCATTTAACAGTAAAAAAAAGTTACACATATAGTTCAGAGAAGAAAAAAAAAATTTTACAGTGTCTGCAATAAGCAAAAATAAGAACATCATGGGGAAAAAACAAAATTGAATTTAGCAGTAAGCTTTTGAAAAGATTAGAAGCAAGATAAGTGAGAATTCAATAAAAATTCAAAGGGGGAAATTCCAGAGTGATTCTTTGTTGCTGTTGTTGTTTTGTCTTGCCCTTGACCCATTAAGCTGTTTGCTCAATAGATTAGGCTATGGTTACACTTTGGCTCCCAGAAATCAACATTGTTTTAAGACCTCTCATCTCTTTTTTGTGGATGACTTAAATGTGTAGTTCATCAGATGAGGAGTTCAAAGCACAGCTACAAATGGTTAAAACTTTCTCAGATGATAAAAGAATAGCATTTGGACTTGATAAATATAAAAAAAAAAAATTTAAAAAAGGAAAACCGCAGCACCAAGAAAATATCATTCCCTAAACAGGAATGTGATATAAAGGAACTTGAACAGGAGGGAGTATATAAATATTTGGGAAAGATGAAGGACCAGCAATAAACCATGAATAAATGAGAATAAAGATCAGTGAAGAATACTTAGAAGACTAAAGCTGAAAAATGCCTTGACATATATTCTAATCTACAGTTTTGGGATGATTGATTAGTCCTATAAAGTGCTGGATTAATTGGGCAAGAAAACAAGAAAAATGCAGGTTCTGTAAAACAAAACTGAAAATAATTGAACACCTTTTTGCTGGGTGTGACACACTGTTGACATAGGGCCTGTATTCTGAAAGACACAATAATGTAGCAAGACAGGTGCATTTCAGGTTGTGGAAATATTACAATATAGGAGGAGCTGAAAAGCTTTGGAAACATGAACCAAAAAGGTTACCCACTAGTTTAAAAATAAACGCAAGGAAACCTGTCATGGTAATCCATGAAAAAAAAAAAGAAAAAAAGTAATATTGATCACTGAAATTGCTACATTCAGTGATAATGGTGTCTTGTATACAGAGAGACATAAAGTTATAAAATACTAGCATTTACAAGCAGAAATGAGAGCACTGTTGAAGGACAATACCCAGATAGGTCCAATAGTAGTAGTTGCAGGAGCAATGGGTCTAATAAAAAAATAAGTACATTTAAACATACACATGCTACCAATACATGTAATCTGTATAAATTACAGAAGGAGGCATTTCTGGGCACATTGTAGGTGTTGAGAAGAGTACTCTTGGATAACATCACAAACTGAAACAATGCTAATTTTATGAACTCTAATTGTATCCTGACTTAGGAATGGGGCTCATTCCCAATGTGGTATAAGAAACACAAAACAGGGGTGGAGCCTGAATGGCTAACTGATAGCAGCAGTAATTTAGAGATCCATATAACTAGTTAAATAAGACGGGAAAAATATTATTTCTTTTCTTCAAAGTATAAAATCTTATAGATAAACAGCTAATTTACATAATTAGAAACATTGGTGAAGTTTTACAAATAATTTCTTGTCAAAAAGCTTGGAGATATATTCACTTGTTAAAATGAGCAACTCAAAGAATTCTCACGAGGATACTGCCTTAAAGAAGGAACTACAACAAATGGCATCCACCCTGCAAGAGTTGTCTTTGAAGATGGATGATTTTAAATAGAACCTGGAATATCTTAAAACAAGCAGTCAAAAACAGGCTGACACCCTCAAGGAAATGCTACAACACCAGACAAGGATAACAGGAATAGAGGTTTATCTAAATGACTTAGAAAGCAGACTTAAGGAAGAGGAAACACAGAAATAACTGCTTCTTAAACAAAACACTTGGTTGGTTAATAAAGTAGATGACTTGGAAAATAGGGAGTGGAGAAATAACATCAGAATTTTTGGATTACATGAAAACACAGAAGGTGAGGATATTATTCCCTTTTTATCAAACTGGATCCCTGACTTTTTAAATATAAAAGAAGGACTTTCCTTTGGCATTGAAAGGGCACACAGAGCTCTTGGGAAACCTGCCACTAACTCAAACTCTCCTCCTAGGTCAATAATAATCAATTTTTTTTCATACTTGGACAAGGAACTGATTTTAAGATATGCTTGAAGGAAGGCACCTCTAAAATATAAACAGAGCCTGATAAGATTTGATAACAACTATTCATCTAGACTAATTGTCAGGGTGATCATAGTTCATTCTTAGACTCTGCTTTGTAAATCTATAAATATGTAAAAGCACTGCACACTAGAATGTAGGGCGCCTCTACTCTGAGTCAGGATACCACTGATAAGCCATGTCTTTTCATAAGTGTAAGTTGAAGTTGGTGAGCTGAAGAGTGGGAAAATAAAGGAAGACAGTACACCTACTGTAAATTCATATTTCATTGGTAAGCACTCACTGTCTCCTTTAGAGTCATTTTAGTCAAATTATTTTAGTAATAATCTATTTGTTGTTGGCTTATGTATTGTATGCTCCTCTGTTGCATTTAATTTATACAAAATGACATATCTGACATGTTTGGGATCTCTTAAGGGTAGCTAAATATTGGATATTTTCTAAGTCAACATAGTAATTGTTTACACTACTAATATTTCATCCTGATATATAAAATACTATAGAACAATAATAGAATAATATAGAATTTCATATCTCTTTTAAGAAAATTCTCTATATAATAATTTAACATATGGAGCTCAGTTGATATTGTTGGTTAAAGGTATGAGTGATAATCCAATACATCTATTTTTATCTATTGGATTAGGAATGCCTTTCATTCTATGTTTAATGGGAAATTCATACTTACTTGTATTTGATACTTTAGAATTAATGTTTTATACAAGTAATTTTTTAAAGCCTGACCAGAATTTTACCCTACTTATATTTAAAGAAGAAAGAACATTAAATTGCACTCCCAAGTTTACACACATAAAAATAACATTCAATGTTATCAGAGAATATGGTATATCTACTATAATCAAAATAAAAAATAAGAAACAAAAAGTTTCTTCCAACAATAAGTTGAAATGTATTTAACATTCTTATCATTAAATACTAATGGCTTAAATAATGCAAATAAAAGATCAAACTTACTAAAATATTTAAATCTAAATAAGGCACAAGTAGTATTTCTCCAGGAAATACATTTTAAGACTAATGATAGCTTTATTTGGAACCCTAAGGAATATACAGTCTTAACTCAATCCTCCTATAGAACAAAGACAAAAGGAGTATCAATTCTCTGGAAGAAAAACATAATCACTCCAAAAGTTATTTATAAATATGAAGACAAAGAAGGTCTACTAGCATTTGTTATAATTAAATTTAATAACAGAATATGGACCTTAGCTAATCTATACTGGTTCCCTGGAATTGGAGCAGGAACGATTAAAAAACACCTAGATTTTATTTCCATCAATTATAAAGGAAATTTTATACTGGGAGGAGACTTTAATTGTACCTTAGAAGCTTCAGAAACCACCAAGAAGTCTTTTTGCATAGCAACTATTTCAAAGTCCATAAAAAATGGATTGATTCATTTCATTTAATTGACACTTTTAAAGTAAAAGATGATAAATCCTTATTATTTTCCCATAAAGACCATAGATTTGGAACACAAACCAGAATAGACAAATTATTCGTAGTTCAAGATTTACACAAAAAATCCTCAACTTCTCAATAGTTCCATGCTCCTTCTCAGATCATGATTCTCTGATAATGAAGCTCCAAAGAGAGTTTAAACCTTTAATCTCCTCAACTAGAATTCCATCATATATCACGCAAATTAAAGAATTCAGACCCTGGATGTTGTCAGAACTACAATTATTTCTTGAAATTAATAATACAACAGAAATCAATAGAGTCATGGTTTATAACTTATTAAAAGCATATTTATTTGGTAAAACCCTTAGCTGGTACAAAAACAAAGTTAGAGAGTGGGAATCTGAATCACTAGACTTGCAAACCAGACTCTTGACAGCAAAATCTAAAAAAAAAAATCAGAATTGTCCAGAAGTCAGAAAAGAAATAAAGGAATTAAATAAAAAATATAATGAAATTCTAACACACAAAACTTGTCTAGCCTTGGAAAAATTAAAAATAAACTCATTAGCCACCTCCCCCAGATATCTACATAACTTATCTACAAGAATTAAAATACAATCTAAAGCAAATAACATTAGTAGTATATGTCATGAAAAGAAAGGGAAAAATGTATCAGATATAGGAGACATCCTTGAAGCATTTTGGTTCCATTACATGGAACACTTCAAAAAAAGAAGATTTAGATACCAACCAAATAAACTTAGATACAAACCTTATCAATATAAAGAAAATTCCAGAAAACTTAAAACTAGACCTACAAAAGCCTATATCCTACAAAGAAATTGTTGACAAGATAAAATAAAGTAATCTAACAAAGCTCCAGGGATAGATGGTATAATTACGGACATTTACAAACTCTTCCCTTCAACAGTAATTTCCCTTTTTCATAAAACTTTGCTAGAAGTCCAGTCAGAAGCCAAAATACCATCCTCATGGAAATGTTCTCTCATAACACCAATTCTAAAAGATAATAAACGATCAGACCTTTGCACCTCATACAGACCTACATCATTACTGAATAATGATTGCAAATTATTCGTGTCAATACCAGCTAACAGAATGAAAATCCCACTTTCAAAGACAATAATGATCAAACTGGATTTTTATATAACGGGCACACACATGATAATATTAAAAGGATATTTACTCTTATAGATTATGTGAATAAAGAAGATAGAGAAACACTTGTAATCGGATTAGACATAGAAAAAGCCTTTGATTCCCTCAACTGGGAATATCTATTTAAAACTTTAGCATTATTTGAATTTCCTCCTCCCTATATATTAATAACTTAGCCTACATTAAATTAGGTCCTTTCACTTCAGAATCTATCCATATAACACAAGGTACTAAACAATGATGCCCCCTTTCTCCTATTTTATTTGCTTTGGCTATAGAAATACTTGCAGAAATAATACACAATAATCCAAGAATAAAAGGAATTGAAGTCTATGACCAGTACATATCTAAAATAATGCTTTTTGCTGATGATATTTTATTAACCCTATCAAACTCCAGAGAGTCATTAGGAGAGCTAGAAGAAGTAATGGAGAAATTTTATAAGATTTCAGGTCTACACTTTAATAGATCAAAATCAAATTTTCTATTTTTAAATAAGAAAAAAGAACTACAAGTTACAGATAAATCCATCATAGGAAAACAAGAACTTACACTAAATTATTTAGGAATAGTGTTATGCAAATATATAAACGAAACAATATTAATAAATTATAAAACATTATTGAAACAATAAAAAATATATATAGAAAAGTGGAACAAAATTATATTAACTTTTGAAGACAGATTGCAATTAATAAAAATGGTCTTATTGCCAAAAATACTATATGTAGCATTAGCAATACAGTTAATTCCTGAAAAATGCATTCTTAAAGAAATAAACTCATGTTTAATAAAATTTTTATGGTATCCCAAAAAGAATAGAGTTGCTCTAACTCATCACATTAGACCCTGGAAACAAGAAGGATTGAACTTCCCAGAAATAGAAACATATATAAAAGCATCTGTGCTTAAAACTACAATAGACTGGATAAACCCAAATTATTTTGCCAACTGGAAAGAATCAACAATGGCTATATTAACAAATTAATTTAATCTGTTAAAAAAATATTAAAAGTAGACAAATCAAACAAACCCTGGTACTTACTATGCATAAGTATACAATATAATAAAACAAAACCTTCTAAAGCAACACTGATTAATCATTACATCAATTCATTTAGGAAACTTATCAATGCAAACATAGATCTAAAACTTTGGTTTGACCTTTTAACCCCATTTACCATCACTAAGAACTTTCCTCACAAAATATATAGGGAAGCAATAACCTTCTGGGAACAAAATGGATTCTTATGCTGGTTTCAATGTGTAAATAAATTAAATGTTTTAGATATACATATGTTAAAAACTGCTTACAATATTCCAACACAGGACTGGTTAACCTTCCAAAGCATTCTAATGTACACTCAAGATTTATGCAGATTAATTAATAATTCCTTCTTTAAAGATATTCCAAATCCAATAAGTTTCCTGTATGAATTTATATATAATAGTTGTGAAAAGAAAAATTAAATGTCAAATCTATATAAAGAGTTAATAACATACAAAACAATTCCCAGACCATCATACTGGCAGTTCTTAACAAAAGGTCAGTTATTGCAGTTAACAGAAGAAATTAAAACTAACATCTTACTATCAGTTAATTACACCTCTATCATACAGTACTGGAAAATATTTAACTGGAAATACTTACATAGAGCATTTTTAACACCAGATAGAATTAAAAAGAACAGTACTAATACAAATGTTTTTTTTTGCTGGAGGTGTGAAAAGTCAAATAAAGCAGACTGGATTCATATTTTTTATGAATGCAATAAAATTAAATCATACTGGAATGGAATCAATTATTTTTTACAAGCTTTATTTAATGAATCCTTTACCTTAATTAAAGTATTGATAATTCTAAATGTAAATGAAGGTCCCTACCTGAATAAGACAAATATGTATTTGTTATGGACAATACTTGCTATAGCTAGGAAATGCGTAACCAGAAGGTGGAATTCAAATACACCCCCGACCTTGGAAGAATTCTACACTTTACTGAAGACAACTGCATTGATGGAAATAAAAATCAAAGAACTACAAATCTATCCCAGGCCATTGGTAAATAATCCTTGGAAGAAAGTTATATCTTTGCTGGACACTCTGCAATAATCAATATTGTATCTCTGATAACTGATCTGTTAATTCTATATTTAATAACATACAGTGTATATAATTGAAAGTCAGGCTATTGTAAATATTGTATATAGTTGTTTAAAATGATATTTAAAAATATTATGTAAATGTTATTTTAATTGAAAAAAATTGATAAAAAAAAGAAACAGAAAACACTTTGAGAAATTAAACCAACAGATATCTGAACCAGCATTCAGTGGCAAATCAATGGTGGCAAGGATCATCCACAATATCTCAAGTTACCAAACTCAGGATAACTTGATGACCGGAACATAAGTCAGATCAGTGGAGTGGAAGGTTAGCAAGCCAAGCCAAAATCAATGTATGCAGTGGCAATGGCTACAAAACAATAATAGATGGATAATGGATAACAGAACTTCACCATGAAATAGATATTCATAGTCATTCAAAGAATCAAATCAAGCATAATCAACAAACTTAGTCTTTATACTTGGAGTTCATATGAACACTATAAATTAAGATTCTAATATGGGGTAATTTCAGGCGATGCTTCTTCCATCTTTGATAGACCTGGAGACAAATGCCTCCTCGTGCTCACTGGTCTTCACCAAGGAGGTTGAGAACAGAATGCATTCTCAGGCATATGTTCTTAACCTCCCACACTATGAAATGATAGTGGGTTCAGCCCCTCCATTCTTCTCCCACCCCAAGACAGCTTTTCCAGTGCTTGGACCAATAATCGATCCCACATTATCTAAAGCATGGTCAAGACATAATCGATCTACGTGACATAGTCAACACAATCTCAAGATTGTCATTGTTTTAGTCACCTAGTATCCCAATTGATGATGAAATATGACATCAGCAGCTCCACTACAATAATCCACTTTCTGAAATCTAATGATATAACTACCTGTTTTTATGTCATTCACAGAATAGCTCTGCTCTATGGTAGCCTCGTCTGCAACATTAGAAGAATTAGAAGTGCTCATTAGTCATACTTAAAACTATAATAAAGTGAAGTGTTCACCCCTGTAGCAGTGCAACTACTGGGGAAATCATACCATTTGCCAGCTGTGCTACAGTTGCTGCCTGGCAAGGTATTGTAAAAGGTTAGCAGTCAGGCTAAATACCGCTGGAGAGGATCATCACCAAATGACAAATAAAATGCATTCCCAAGGAATAAATTAAAAAATAAGCATGCAAGGGTTATGATCCTGTAATTACATGGTGTTAACCTAGATGAGCCTTGTTGGGACCACAGTGTACTGGATCAGGTTGCAATGAGGCAATCAGTGAGAAGTATGCCATGTAAATGAAGAATGTTTTCTGGCTGAAGGAAATTTCAAGCTTCCCATAGTTTGATTGTTATCGTCTGTATGGGAAATAACCATCTCAGATGACATGAAAGATATCAGTGAACTGAAAAGTCAATTAGTAAAATACTAGTGGATTCAAAACTACATACAGAGGATTTCAGTATCAGGTATAGCAACAGCATTTTGGACCCCCGGCAAAGGGAGGCAGTATATTATGCCTACAAAATGGACTTGCAGGGTGAACATTTCTTTCATTTTCCATTTAAACGTTCCTCTGCAACAATATTGTTTTACAACTTGCATTTGCATACTGTAGTCAAAACTATGCATGCAGATATATTTCAGTATAAGTATTTAAAGTTGTGACCAGATTTATTAAATTATGGTATGATATGAAGCATGACTGGACAACAGAATATTCTTGCATGATATCCTATGACACATCAGAAGGCATAAAAAGAAATTACACCAGTTACAGACATACATGGAGGAAATAAATAAATAAATAAAAACCTCAGCTTCATGGTTGTAACATGTTTCATAGTTCTGACTCAAGAGTAAATTTCACACAATCGTTATGCTTGTCACAATTGTGTTATGACAGTAATGCACTTGTGGAATAAGACCTTCTGATGATAGTGCAGAAAATGCATACACAACACCTCACTTCTAAGCTAACCATACTGTATGTAATTTGACAAATACATTCTAATAAATTATTCAGTTTTCATTATTTTGACCAATGTTGTTGTCTTTCAGCTTTTCCCATTTAGGGGTTGCCACAGCGGAACTCCGGTCCACTAATGATTGGCAGTAGATTTTCACAAACGCCGAGGTGCCAGCTCGATGTTCAACCTTCAACAAAGGCACGCCCATTTACACATGTCTTTCGAACGCCCACCCAACCGCAGGGAGGACATGCAGACTCCACACAGAAGGCACTCCCCGCACTCCAGCCGAGAAATGAATGGGAGAATCTCTTGCTGACCAATAATTTCTTGAAATTACACCTGAATGCATAAGTTGATATTTTTCAGAAGAAGGCCACCATACTTTATTACTTAGCTGCATGTGGTAGGCTCACATGAATAACATACTATAAGTGAAAAAATGTAGAAAATCAAAATTTTAGGATTCATGCCATAACTTGCAAAGGGGTATTTGGTTTGTTTGATGGGACATTGCACTGTGCGCCTTTATTCCATAGCAATAACATTATTTTATCCTAACACTGGAAATTGTTTCAGTACTAAATGCAAATGCATTGAACTTCAGAGAAAGAAAGTATTTCTCTCAGGGCTGAATAGTGTCTGAGTTAATATAGTCAGAGTTGCAGATGTGTGAGGTTAAATGGGATTTACATTCTGCAAAAGTTCTATTTTTTGTATTCTAAAAGCATCAGTGTTATTGTAACATCTATTTTATCACTGTTACCGGGTATAATGTTTGTTCCCAAGATGGAATGACATAAATCTTTACAAATGTACTTTAAAAACATTAGGCGTTTTCTACATTTTGCCACAAAGGCAGCAACATCAACATTTGATTCAAGCATAGTCCTAAAGTTCACAACGGTCACTTGTTTGCGTAAAGTTAAAAGTTTACCTCATTCCAGCAGCACATTTCATTTTGCTAGTACTTGTTGCTGCACTAGAAGAACATTTTTTTTTTTGCGAATGACTTGAAATCAAACAGAAACCACTTTGCAGGAGGCCTCGTTCCAAGGTAAGAAAGCAAGAAGAAAAGACGAGCTCTTCTCTTCTCTTCTCTTCTCTTCTCTTCTCTTCTCTTCTCTTCTCTTCTCTTCTCTCAGTAGAGGATCACACTCAGTGGCAGCAAATAATGCCTAACTCTACTTCAGGTTTATCTTGGACTTTTATTCCTTCCTTCCTTATGATTCTACTGATCCAGACCCACATAAAAAAGCCTAACATAACACTTTCATTGGGACCTTTCACGTGAAATTTTGACATTCTCCCATTTCTATATATAGTCTCCAAAGTATCTGTGTATGACCAGAGATACACACAGACACACGTGTGTGTGTGTGTGTGTATGTGTGTGTGTGTGTGTGTGTGTGTGTGTGTGTGTGTGTGTGTGTGTATAGATATATGTATATATATATATATATATATATATATATATATATATATATATATATATATATTACACATCTGTGTGTATATGTGGCCAGAGACAGTTTTGATCTACATACATATGTATATATATATATATATATATATATATATATATATATATATATATATATATATATATATATATATATATATATATATATATATATATATATATATATATATATATATATATATATATATTTATATATATATATATATTTATGGAGACCTGTCTGTGGCCACATATACACACAGAGGTGTAAACAATACTACCTCCCATCTTGACATCATGCTTATTTGTGTGGCCAAACATTTGTAGTAGGACTGGTTAACATGTCTACCATGTCCTCAGCAATCATCCCTGTGTGTGGACTTTGATGCTTTCAGATTTTCTGATTCACACTTCCTTTCAATTCTTTAGGAGAGCAGGTAAGTGTGTGGCCACATATGTTGCAGAAAGTATGAATGCCTAGGTTCATAGGTGTGTACTATGCTAATGGCCCTGGAGCCTTTACAAGCCTAGCCCATAGAAGTGCCCTGGCATTGTGCCGCCTGATATTAGTTCCCAGTGCCTCTATCAAGTAGAGCCACTGGAGGGATTCCTGGAGTGACGTTTCTATTTCCCATACACTCAACAAGATTTCTTTTGAAGAGGGCCAGTGAGGTGCTCTGTTTGACATGTATGGGTAGTCTGTTCCAGAGCATGGGCAGTCTGTAGGTTATGAACCTGTCCCACCAGCATGTTCTGTTAATTGTGGTGATGAGGTTGAGGTCTCTAGAGTGTGTGATGCAGAGAGATTGGGATTTCTTTAGATGTAGCATTTCTAACAGAGCTGGATCAGACATGGCTTTGTAAGTCAAGCGGTGATCACCTCTTAGTAGATGATATGAGAAAGAGAAAAACATGCAGAATCAACATAAGTGACAATAGTGTACTGTTTAGAGCAGCCACCTAACAAACAGAAATTCACGGTTCGAGCCCAACAATAGCACATATCATTTTCCATGTGGAATGAATGTCATTTTGCCGTAAAACTGACATAAGAGTATCGCATGAGATATTTAACTTAAATATCATTCAAGCAAAGTGGCACTGTCATAATGAATAAGGTACTAGTAAGCAGGTGTAAGCACAAATAAGCAACAGTAAACACATATAAGTACCAGTAAGCAAGTCTGAGTGCACTTGCGTGGGTCTAAGCAGTGCCCAGAATAGGAAATGTATATAAGTATATACAGATATATAATATATATACTTATATATATATATATATATATATATATATATATATATATATATATATATCTATATATTT